>NC_081166.1:26058478-26392853 GCF_012432095.1 Onychostoma macrolepis | reverse complement strand
AAAACAATGACCTAAAAAACTAACAACAGGTAGCATTATACAATACATTAACTTAAAAACAGTTTTATTTCTGGGTCAATTTGTTCAAGATATATGCTAAAAATATGTGCAAAATAAAATTGTTAGCTAGCAGCTGGAATAAGGAGATGCTCTCCAGTGAACTTCACCATATAAAGAATCCAATGCACAGATGCAAAATATGCAATGCAAAGCTTCTGTGATTGAGACCTAATAAGAGTATAGACTCACTGAGGCAATGTACTTATTCCATATGTCCTTTCATAAAATATGACCAGCCTTGAAATACAATTAAACTGACATATAATGGAAAAAACTTTTTTCTTGTAACTATTTTCCTGCATACATGCAGTGAAATGTGAGAGTAAGCTGTAGTTTTAAAGTTTTAAAAACCTGTGCCTGTATTTTGTGAGCCGTGTGACTTATTTACCCAAGACATGACATCTCCCCGAATAAATGTCAGAAGTTATGCAAATGAAAGCATAAATCAAAGGTCAGGTCAATGGATGATGTGTGTTGTATATGGAAGATTTTAACACTGAAGAGAGGAACAAATGTTTACAGCAGTCAGTGGAAATGAATGCAGCAAACTGAGCATTGAGAATATGCTTAAAATTCATTCCCACACTGTACAGAAGGCTTCTTGTTAAAAAAACATGTCACCTCTTCCTCTCAAAGGTCAAAAAGAACTGGAGCTGTATGCACAGTGCAAAATGCACAGCTATCACAATGAAAAACAGGGTGAATCTCAAGAACATGTCCAAGACATACTTAAAAAAGACAAATAAATAAATAAAGCTAAATTAAAATGTGTTCTCATTACTGTAAAATGGGGGCATTTGTACATAATGGTAGTATTTGTTTTATTGCTTTTTATTTAATAATTATTTATTCTTTTTTTTAATGTAATGTTAAATATGACCTGGACGTGTTTTAATGCTATTCACCCACACAATTCAATCTGATGCTGAACTCTTCCTTTCTCAAGAGTAATACCGGACACTAGAACACATCTGATGCACACTGGGATATATTTTGATTTCGTTCAGTTCAGGATTATGTTCTACCCTGTCTGTCTTTTCTTTTCCCCAAACACATTGCATTTATTCTCATGCAAATGAACCTCAGGTGTTGCTACCTGAATTCTAATCATTGTTTGATTCTAGTCTATTATTGGAGTTTATATCAAAAGTTTCTTTCAGACTTGGAGAAGCTGGGAATGTCACAGTATGACTTCATCACATCATCCTGTGATGAATTCCTGTGTAGAATATCTATTGTTTTCTATACAGGCATTAATCTTACAGCTGCGGTGCATTGGTTTTTCTGCAATATATTAGTTCTTGTGCATTTGAGCAAGTTATTGTTGTTGAAGTTAACACCAAGTCATGAATTTGAATAGTGAATAGTGCAGAATCTTCACCCATAAATGAAAACGTATGAAAATATACTCACCCTAAGGCCAGCTGAGATATTGATGAGGGATTGGAGAAATGTAGCATTACATCACTTGCTCATCAATGGATCCTCTACAGTGAATGGGTGCCGTCAGAATTAGAATCTAAACACCTGATAAAAACATCACAATAATCTACAAGTAGTCCACACCACTCCAGTCCACCAATTAATATCATGTGAAGAGAAAAGCTACGTGTTTGTAAGCATTTCAGCATTTTTCATTTCTGGGTGAACTGTTTCTTTAAATGTCCCTTATTCACTCCACATGATAAACTTGCTATGAGAAAAAGAGTTTCAATGAATAACATAAAGCTTCAGAAAAGAGGGAACATAGTCACATAGCATACTTTTTTATAGGTTTTTTGGAGCTTGACAGCCACTTCTACGAACTGTCATTGAAAAGAGTTGCCCCTTTGAGAAAAATTAACATGAGGACGAGCAAGTAATATAACATTTTCTATTCCTATAGCCTACTGTTGAGACGTGTTTGGTAACCTCTAGCCTGATAGAAACTCGCACATTTGTGCATATATCCATATAACAAAAGGGACAGCGGCAAGACAGCAGCAGCGTTCCCTCGCCTCATCAGCATCAGTCAAAGAATTCATAACTTTATTCCACTCTTAAATTTGCATGTCAACGGGACTCACCAAGAAGCAGTTCACAGGAAGAGGACTCGGGATCCGTCGGGAGAGACTGATAACAGTGATGAAACGACACTCACAGATGCTTGCCGATCCCTTGTGGGCCACACGGCAACCCACATCCCAATTAGATACACCCTCCTACCCAAAATCCTCTGAAATAATTCTGATTATATAAGAGCACGGAACAACAAAACCAAACAAGAGGTGGAAGGGAGGAATTTCACAGATGAAAATGCCGACAGGACCTGTGCTGGAGATTTGGCAAATGGGATGATGTCTCGCAGCATGCTTCGTCCACATGCACAAAAATGACTGTGTGCATGACAAATTTGTGCAAAACCTGAATTTTGAATATGTTATTCAGTGATGCCATGTCAGGATCTCATTCTCTTTGAGCAATTTTGTATTGGATTGTTCAGTTTTTGCCTTATTATCAACAGGAAACTACCCTGTTGCTGAAGTGGAACAGAAGTGTTTTAAAATCCACTTCACACCACTAAAAGTCCTGTAAAAGTCATCAAAATGTGCTTCTACTACAATTAAATGTCAAATTAAACATGATTTACATGTTAGCACTGCTCACCCGAAAGATCCATCACATCCATTAGAATCAGCCAAATTAAAGTTAATTAATGTGTTTTTGCACTCATTTGGACGTTTTTTGATGGCAGTTAGACAGATGCGGTTTGACTGTTTTCAGTGCCTCATTTTTAAGACAGCATGAAATGAAAAATGTCATACATCTCCGGTGACGTACTGCATGAAGAACTTCACCAATAACGTAAGTTTTCTTAAACTTGAATTTGTCTTATACTTGATGAAGTCGGCATCACTGAGTCTGTTACTTTCCCGTTTTTTAGTATGAAGCTTTTAAAAGAATCTTTAATGTATTAAGCGCTACATAAAACGACTTGACTTAAACCACGCTTAAATCCTTGTCTGACAATGGAGATCTGAAATCTGAGAATCAGTTTCCCTGATAATATTTCCGCAATGCATTTTTTATCCGCTGTTTAGAATCAGAACTAACGATGCCAGATCTTGAATGAATCACTCTTTTTATCTAATCTGTCAAACAGGTCTAAAATGAATTGCGATTCAGTTCATTTTGATTCATTTGAACGGTTCACTCACACATTGAATCGTTTGCAGTGCATGTCAATCGAGCATGTTTGTGCTTCTGTTTACCATATTTGATGTGCTATATACACTGATGAGCCAAAATATCATGACCAGTCACAGGTGAAGCGAATATCGTTGATCATCTCCTAACAAGGCACGTATTTATGTCTGGGAAGATTAGATGGTAAGCAAACAATCTGTTCTCGTAATCAAAGTATGCAGGAGAATTTAACAATGGCCAAATTGTTATAGCAGGGCAACTGCATCAGAGTGGATTATAATGTTTTGGCTCATCTGTGAATATTTGTTGATCAATGTTTAGGCCTTTTATGAGTAAAAGCCTATGCAATCTGTTCATCATATAAATCAACTGTGTTTATTCAGAGGACTTGGATTAAACCACTCAATGTTACCCTTACAATGTCTTTGTGAACATTTTGAAGCGTTAAAGTTTTGTTTTTGTGGACCTTTAATGGCACAGAAATAAAACTAAATGTTTCATTGTTAGTTGCTTACTCTGAGAATTTTTGAAACCGTCTAACCCAGTTAACCAGAACTTAACCCGAAGAGTTGATTGATTATATAATTCAATGAAGGTTGACTAATCTTTGAACAATGCAGTTATCTGCATGTCTCTCTATCCCTAAGAATGAACTGATGTCAAATTCACTGATCTATGCCACCACTTCTTCAGTTCCAATACAGTGCAATACATTTTTGTGTAGACAGCTGTGTTATAAGCACTAGTATTTTTGAGTCAAATACTCCAGTACTTTAGAGTCAAATACATTTCTTAGGTATGAATAATGAATTTCTGCCCAGACCCCAGACTGACTGATGGCTTTGCCAGGCCACTTCTATGCAAATAACCTAGTTCTGCCACTGCATACTACTGCAAAATAGTGATGAATATATATATATATATATATATATATATATATATACACACACACACGTTTGTTTTTGTGAAAAGTGGCGACATCCCATAGGCGTAATGGTTTTTATACTGTACAAACTGTATGTGCTATTTCCCTACACCAACCCTACACCTAAACCTACCCCTTACAGGAAACTTTGTGCTATTTCAGATTTTCATACACTTCATTCTGTGTGATTTATAAGAGTTTTGAAAAGTGGGGACATGGGGTAATCTCCTGAAAAGTCACCTTCTCCTTGTAATACCTATGTTATACCCTTGTCATTATACAAATTTATGTCCTTATTTGTCACAAAAACACACACACACACACACACAGTGCATTCAGAAAGTATTCAGACCCCCTTCACTTGATACTACAATTGTTTAAATTCTTTTTTTTTTCTTCTCATTAATCTACATTACGTACCTCATAATGACAAAGTGAAAACAGAATTTTAGAAATGTCTGTAAATGTATTAAAAAGAAAAATGCACTGTGTATACTATTTAGTATTGTGATAGGACTGTTTTCTATGTCATCTGAAATTATGTGAATGGGTGCCATCAGAACGAGTGTCCAAACAGCTGATAAACCATTGCTTCTGGCCTAAATACAAATTCATAATCCATTATTTTGCTTCCTCCAGTAAAGACGTCCATCTCCTGTTACCCTCTCAAATCAAAATCCACCAGCATATTTGTTTAGAACTGGTTTTGCTTGTAAACTGTGTTTAATCTGCATATTTATTCAGACGAGACAACTTCTTCACTGTAGTAAGCAAAATTACGGATAGAGGATAGAGACTTTGTTTTTCACAAATATGCTTTCACTTCACTTGACATTAATTGATGGACTGGAGTGGTGTGGATTACTTGTAGATTATTACGATGTTTTTATCAGCTGTTTGGACTCTGATTCTGACGGCACCCATTCACTGCAGAGGATTTATTGGAGAGCAAGTTTTGTAATGCTTAATTTCTCCAAATCTGTTCCAATAAACAAACAAACTTATCTACATCTTGGATGGGCTGAGGGGGAGTACATTTTCATTTTTTTTCAAAATGATCAAAATTAAGCAAGTTTATGCTTAAAATGAGACAAAAATCTAAAATATCTAAATAATAAAATAAGTAAAATAGTTTTTAATTATTTATTAAATATTTATGATTTATTTATTATTAACTTATTGGCATATTTTTTATAATCACTTTTTATACTCAAGTATATACTCACTTTAAAATTGATACATACATTTTTTGATTTTTCAATTTCCAGGAGGATTTAAGAATGTTTAGATATTTGTACTGGAAAACAAGACAAAAACAGAAAAGTAAGAAAATCATTTTTTGCAGCGTTCATCTCATATTGACTTCAGTTGTCCACCTACACATCTGCATGCTCGTCCTGGGATGGCATCTCAGTAACGGCAATAAGCCAAACCTTGACTTCTTGATTCTGACACATTTCAGAGTGTAAAAACACATCGATCTAACTGTTCGCATACCTAGAGTACTGTATGTTTCAGCCCTAATATTTCTTAAGAACGTCAATGTGTTCAGATAACACAAACAAAGCTGTTTCATTTGTTTTACCAAGTGTTTCCAATCCAAAAAACACACACAAAATCCCAGATGGCAGTAAATACTGTGATAAAGAAGAAAAAAAAGTCAGCTGCAAGGAACAATTAACTTGAGATTGAAGCTTGCAGTCTTTTGATCACCAAACAAAAGAGAAAGTTGGACTGAGAGAAGAAGATAAATACAGAAATAGAGAGAGATGTGACTTCAATAGCCTTCTTTGTATTCATATTGCTATCTGAAGAGGTGAGGACACTAGAGGATGTCATTTGTCTGTGTAACTTCCACTCTAATAGCCATACATCAAAAGCACGGGCTGTCTGTCTGACTAGCATATGCATGTGCAGTTATACGCTGATTACGCCTATAAAGAAATAAATCAAGCTTGCAATATTACATATTTATTTCAGTGAACCGAATGAAAGTTTCCATTAGCAGTAGGGACAAATCCATCCATCAACAGTCTGAATCTGGTGTGTTGTCAGGGGCATTCGACTGGAATGACAAAGACAGAGAGAGAAACACACACCTGGAGGTCACGTACGAAATGGCAGCATTCTGCTTCACGGTTTGCCATTCAGTCCAATCACTTTCAATGGTGAATGATGGGAAGGGACAGCAAAAGAATTGCATTGCAGGATCTTCAGTGCCATGTTCATTTTTTTCTTCGGAGCAAATCAATAGACTCTCGTGCTGTCTATAAAAGAAAATTGCATTTTGGTTGCGTGAAAAGACATACAATAGAACCAGTCATTTATCCAAATTAGCAGCTTTGTAAAACAGAGGTTTTATCTGGCATTGTAACAAAATTGTCCTTCCATCAGCCGAATATAAAGATTTATTTTTTAGGTTTTTATGCTTAACAAGGCTGCATTTATTTGATAAAAATACAGCCATTTTTGAAATATTATCACAGTTTAAATGAACTGTTTTCTATTTGAATATGCATCCCGAATTCGGAAATGTTGGGACATTTTTAATTTGGAATAAAATGAAAACTAAAAGACTTTTAAATCACATGAGCCAATATTTTATTCACAATAGAACATAGAGGACATAGCAAATGTTCAAACTGAGAAATTCTACACTTTTCTTCACTAAATGAGCTCATTTCAAATTTGATGCCTGCTACAGGTCTCAAAAAAGATGGCATGGGGTCAACAAAGGACTGAAAAAGCAAGAAATTTTGAAAAGATTCAGCTGGGAGAACATCTAGCAACTAATGAAGTTAATTGACATCAGGTCTGTAACATGATTAGCTATTAAAGGGATGTCTTAGAGAGGCAGAGTCTCTCAGAAGTAAAGATGGGCAGAGGCTCTCCAATCTGTGAAAGGGTATGTAAAAAGATTGTGGAATACTTTAAAAACAATGTTCCTCAACGTCAAATTGCAAAGGCTTTGCAAATCTCATCATCTACAGTGCATAACATCATCAAAAGATTCAGAGAAACGGGAGAAATCTCTGTGTGTAAGGGACAAGGCCGAAGACCTTTGTTGGACGCCCGTGGTCTTCAGGCCCTCAGACGACACTGCATCATTCGTCGGTATGATCTTGTCATTGACATTACTAAATGGGCCCAAGAATACTTCCAGAAACCATTGTCGTTAAACACAATCCACCGTTCCATGTGCAGATGCCAACTAAAGCTCTATCATGCAAAAAGGAAGCCATATGTGAACATGGTCCAGAAGCGCCGTCGTGTCCTGTGGGCCAAGGCTCATTTAAAATGGACTGTTTCAAAGTGGAAAAGTGTTCTATGGTCAGACGAGTCCAAATTTGACATTCTTGTTGGAAATCACGGACGCCGTGTCCTCCGGGCTAAAGAGGAGGGAGACCTTCCAGCGTGTTATCGGCGTTCAGTTCAAAAGCCAGCATCTCTGATGGTATGGGGGTGCAAAAAGGAATACGTTATGGGCAGCTTGCATGTTTTGAAGGCACTATGAATGCTGAAAGGTATATAAAGGTTTTAGAGCAACATATGCTCCCCTCCAGACGATGTGTATTTCAACAGCACAATGCAAAACCACATACTGCAGCTATTACAACAGCATGGCTCCATAGTAGAAGAGTCCGGGTGCTGAATTGGCCTGCCTGCAGTCCAGATCTTTCACCTATAGAGAACATTTGGTGCATCATTAAACGAAAAATAAGTCAAAGACGACCACAAACTCTTCAGCAGCTGGAAACCTATATCAGGCAAGAATGGGACCAAATTCGAACACCAAAACTCCAGAAACTCATAACCTCGATGCCCAGACGTCTTCAAACTGTTTTGAAAAGAAGAGGAGATGCTACACCATGGTAAACATGCCCCCGTCCCAACTATTTTGACCTGTAGCAGGCATCAAATTTGAAATGAGCTCATTTTGTCCATACAATTGTAAAATTTCTCAGTTTAAACATTTGTTATGTTATCTATGTTCTATTGTGAATAAAATATTAGTTTTCATTTTATTCAAATTTAAAAAACGTCCCAACATTTCCAGAATTCGGGTTGTAATTTAAAAATGTAATTTATTCCCATGATGCAAAGCTGCATTTTCAGTATCATTATTCCAGTCTTCAGTTACATGATTTGCTGCTCAAGAAACATTTATGATTATTATCCATGCTGAAAACAGTTTTTGCTACTTTATATTTTTGTAGAAACTGTGAAATATATATTTTTCAGGATTCTTTGATGAATAGAAAGTTTGTAACATTTGAAATGTCGTTACTATCACTTTTGATCAAGGATCGCGTGACACTGAAGACTGGAGTAATGCTGCTGAATGCAGCATCGCATTATAGAAATGAATTACATTTGAAAACATATTCAAATAGAAAACACTTACTTTAAATTGTAATAATATTTCACAATATTGCTGTTTTTACTGTATTTTTAATCAAATAAATGCTGCCTTGGCGAGTATAAGAGACTTTTTCAAAAATGTTAAAAAAAATAATAGGCTAATAAAAATTTAAAAACCTATGGTATAAATATGTCTGTTTTCTAAGAGCAACAAAGAATGTTGCACCAGTGGTGCATTTCGGGCTTATTGACCGTCCTGACAGTTAGATGGACAGCTTGGCAGCTCTGTTATACTGTTATGTCTCTGAGTGAATAACATGAGCAGTGTGATAAATTGGGACATAGTCAGACAGCTTCTGAAAACTTTTGGACAGAATATTTTCAACAGCCTGACACATGCCATTTCACACAATGCACACACATCCAGTTATTACAGTCCATAATAATATGTGACAAACAGCTTTGGTCAATGCAATAAATGGCACATTCCATAACTAAAGCACACCATTTGTGTCTATTAGATGATAATATCACATATAATAATAATTGCAATTTGCCAAAATATTTACTTGCCCTACCCTGTTACCACATGACTTTTCCCATTTCAAAAGAAATAATATTAAGTAACAAGAAGTAACATCATCTGGACCATTTCTACACTTGATTTGTGGTTAGCCTTTGTTTTTATCAGAAATGTTGCAGATATTACCTGAAGTTTGGGTGAGCAGTGAATAGAGACTTACTGAATTGTATTATACAGCCATTGTATAGCGTTAGTGATTTAGACTCAAGTGCAGACAAAGCTTCTTCGGGAGGCTTCTGTGGTCACGTTGACAGGCTGCTTCTTTTAAAAGCCATTCTTCATAAACTTTTGTATGAACTTGAATTGTGTGTTTTGTCACATCACATATAAGTATTGCCTTTAGAAGGTCAGACAAGCATCACAAAGAGAGTTTATTCATAGGGTTTTTCCAGAGCTCAGTGTAGTTCATGAATGTGGAATAAGCAATATTTTTTAAATCAAGGAATTTTTATTTTATTTTTACGGGCAACACAGTCTGACTAGTAATTTCAGTTGTTTAAAAAACTAAGTATTTGGGGAATTAGTTGCGAATTTGTATGAATTTAGGGAGTGGGCTTACAACATACAAAGTTGTAGGCCTACGTTTTTGGACAAGCCAGATCGTACAATTATACAAACTCGGGTGGAGAAAAAATGAATAGTTCAAGCAAAAATGAAAATTTGCAACAGTAACTAAGGCGCTAAAACGCCTTAATGATGGATTTGTTTCTGACAAACACACAGGTTTTGTAATATTACCTCCGACAACATCACAGAACTCTTGGTAAGGTTGAAAGTTTTGGCTTTTCAGTTCCAGTCAAAGCACAATAGTGCCCCCTGTTGGACATTTGTTGGTTTCACAAATGCTCACATTGAGATGCTGGAACAGGCTAACTTTGTGTGATAATGACAGAAACAACGCAGGAGAATGATAAAAAGCGTCTCTTTAATTCATCATAATGTTATCGACGCTGTCGTTCTGATGACAAAGTAAACACACATTACAAGAGGAAAACTTGACATGTTCATGCACAACAGGGTACAGGTACTCCTGGACTATTGTGACAAAAAACAGCATTTTCATATCAAAACCCAGAAACTATTCAGTCAAGCACCAATACATAGCAGAGTGAGAATAAAACGGATATTAAGTTTGTCTTCTCGTTTAGCAGTGTAACACACACCAGTTTTGCATCATCATGGCGGAGTTAAAGTCATACTTTTTTGGAGGGCAACGACAGACAAGAGGACATTGTAAGATAATTTGATACTTGGATTAAGTCTCGTCCTGTTCTGCCAAATATTCTTGAATACTGGATGCTTTTCAACTGGTCTGATGTCACCAAATAACCTTTAAAAGACCCTGTATTCACATTGAAAACTGCAGCATAGTGGTAACTCAGGCATAAAACTCTTATGATACAAACATCAATAAATCAATTAGTACAAAATATATATACAATTGTCTTTGTAAAATAAATAAGTTAAACTTTGTGATGGTAAAGAAAAGGAAATGGAAGTTCTGTAACCAGTGTTAATGACTGAACCCATGAGAATTGTTGCGTCTGAAATTTGATTAATAAGTTGCTTTAAATTAGACAAAAGCAGACAGCTGTAGGAAGAGAAAAGAATTATACACTGTATAAATAAAGCATGCAATAAACAAGCAGTTTCTCTCCTCTGAGATGGAAAGAGCATTGTGTTTCTGCTCCTGTGTGTTAATCTGAAGAACCGTCCGGTTTGATGATCTGGTACGTGATCAAATATTCAGGATAAGCCTTGGGAGGAAAAATGACAAAAGCAGTGTTAGTTTCACTTGACAATATATATACATATATATTTTAAAGAAATTAACATTTTTATTCAGCAAGAATGCTCTACTTTCTACTCATCAATGAATTCTGAAAAAAATGTACCACATTTTCCTTAAAAATGTGAAGCAGCATAACTGTTTTCAGCTTTGCATCACAGAAATAAATTACATTTTAATGTGTATTCAAATAGAAAACAACTCTTAAATAATATTTTTTTCTTGTAATAATATTACACAGTATCATTTCTTTCACTGTTTGTTTTTTTGAACAAATAAATGTAGCCTTGGCAAGTATCTTCTTTTAAAAAGATTATAAAAAAAAAAAAAATCATATCAACTCCAAACTTTTGAATGCAAGTATATACTGTATATTCTCTCTATTCTGACCAAAATATATTTTTGTATAAATATTTGCAAATTTTCAACAATACTACGGTGTGCAGAGTTATTTCAGCATTATTGAGATGCTATTATAGTCTTCTTTAATAGTTTGAATTAGCTTTTATTTTTATATTTTGTTTTAATTTTAATTTTAGTTAAAGCTTTAGTAACCATGACGTGTTTTGTCATCTTTATTAGCCTTTCTTTTTGTAAATAAGTCTATATAGTTTTTATTTTGATTTCAGTTTTAGTTAAATTAGTACATCAATTTTAACTAAATGAAAATGAGACATGTATATGACACATACACAGACATATATATATATATATATATATATATATATATATATAAATAAAACGTCTCATTTTCATTTAGTATTTTTTTATGGTTTTAGTTAGTTATCTATAACAATTCAGGTAAGAAACACTCACTTTCACGATTCAGTAAACTGCAAAATAATCTACACATCTCAGAAATAAAATGGGTTGCGAATGCATGTTGGCTATGAATGGAAAAATCTGGACCCTGTGGCTGCAATACCTGCTCTCCTCTGTAGATGACGTACTCAGCCAGAGCGAGACCGTTCACACTGGGCCGGCCAGTGACTGAGTGGTGTCCTGGTGGCGAGTGGGCCATCTTCATTGCGCTGAACTGCAGGAAAGACTTCCCCAACGTCACACGACAGAACAGAAGATGCCTGGGAGGATCAGAAAGAACGAAGAACGGAGAGCATGAGCACTTTAGGAAGGAAATGGGAAATCAATTTCTCTTCAAGGTTTTGGAAAATAACACCACAAAGCAACACTCTGCTGACAAAACACATTGTGCTGGGAAACATGAAGCCTCTTAAATGAGAGGCCTTCTCCGTGCGCTGTAACGGGATCTCATCTCACCTCTGACACGTGTAGCATGACCTGTCCTTGTGAAGAGGGCACCCTGTTCCTCCTCCTATTCCATAAACGTACTGGTTGCTTTTGGAAGAGTTTTCCGCGAAGTAGATCCCAGCCCCGAACATTCCCCCTATGTACGCATGCCTCTCATCGAAGCCCTTGTGAATGATGGCGTTTACGAACGGTGACCCTGGGGAAGCAGAATCAAAGCATTTCCTCAAGATTCTGTTGATCAGAAATAGGGCTGCGACTGATTATTTTAATAATCCATTTATCTAATGATTATTTTTTCCAATTAATTTGATGAAAAATCCAAAGATGATTACGAAATAACACATTTAATTAAAAAATAAATTGATTATTTGACGGCAATGAAAACAAAGTGAATGGACAAAATTATTTCAACACTAGTATTTTCACCAGCAAAAAATGGTTTTAACAAAATAAAAACTATATAGACTTATTTATAAAAAAAAAAAGCTAATTAAAAACGACAAAAACATGTCATGATTACTAAAGCTTTAAGTAAAATTAAAACAAAAATATCTAATATCTAAATATCAAAAATAACAAAAATATAATTACAATTAATGGCAAAATGAATGTTTGGAAATGTAAACTGGTATTTCCTCCTGACACACTACAGCAAAAGATAGAAATAGCTGACTTAAAACCATTTTTTAGCTGCTGAAAATACTAGTGTTCTAATCATTTTGGCCACCACTGTATCTATGTAGGCTGTGTGCAGTTAAATATGTGCACAGATTGAAACCAAATCAAATGCTTACCATTTGAAAGTAGAAGTTAAAAAAAATACCAGATTAACAATCCTAATAAAGACAATTAATTACTTCTTACATGTAGAATTAACTTACAATTAATGTCTAACAAAAACATGTATATTCTATTGCGCTCTGTCTATTTTGTATGTGTTTTAAGTGATTGCTGTATGTGTAATGTATGTTGGCATGTAATTTTCTTCATTAAACTGCACGCTTGTGTGAATCACTTAATATGACAAATTCTCATGTTTAGGATAACTTGGGTTGTGCACTTTTCCTGGAGCAGCTCACTCTGCATCTTTTGCTGCATTTGCAGATGCATTTTGTACACTTGAATGAGTTATTTATTACTGTAGAGTGACATGACTGGGTGAAGTTTTCTGTGCAATGCAGGAAGACGCGATTAATCAATTAACAAATTTGTTGTCAAATAATATATTATTGATTTTATCTATTAGTTTTTGCAGCCCTAATCAGAATAGCAGTGAATGAGTGGTTTGAAACCAGGTCTTGGTTCACACACCGTGGAAGAGCATGCGTTCATTGGAATGGTTGTGGTTTTCCTCAGAAACTTCCTTTCTGCGATGGGTGTATCTCTCCCACAGCTTCTTGTTGCACACCTTCTGGATCTGACCAAAAAGAAAATATGCCACTTTTTAATTTAACATCAATTAATGCTAATTTATAAAACTTCTTTATGCAGTAAAATTAAGGCTGTAAAATTATTGTTCATTGTTAGTCACTGATGTTCAATACATTAAATAACAATAAAATAAATTATGAAAAGTTACTAAGATTTTCTTGTGTAAGTCTTCAGATGTGGTCACATTTACTGTAATTCAATGAATTTTCGCAAGCTAAATCCAGCCATTTAACGTTTTTCACTGATTTACCGTGTCAACCCAAAGAAAGCTGCTCTGAAAAGATGAAAGTTATTTCTGTGTGAACAACGCATCATGCATCGCTGCAATATTGACAACATACAATGGACCTTTTTTGTCCGCAAAATTTCACCAATGAGACCATATCTTTACTCTCTACACTGAAGTTTCTCAGATGTGTATCTAGTTTTTGGTGTGGAAGTGGAACCAAATCTGTTTGATGCCATCGTTTGTTTCAGTTGGATATAAAGGTAGTGTTTCCTCTAGGATTTATTCCAGCTGTGCAGTCAAACTCAACTGAATGTATTTGAACTAAAAAGACAAGTAAACAGGGAGTAATAAAATAAGAACAGATAAATAAATGACAAGCAATAACACAAACAAAACCAATAACAAGATACAACTAAAATTAACAGTACTTTATGTTTTCCAGGTGGATCTAACAGTAATAAAGTTACAGAATTACTAGAAAAAAGAAAAAGAAAGAAAAAAAAGAAAAAGGATTCAACTGTAAAATATCACTGGATAGTCTTCACTGTATAAATAAAGAGAAATTATGACAGACAGCAGGTTTATTTAGGGTGCTGTCTCTTTAAGACCCCATGCACAGATCTAATATTCTGTTATTGCACGTGTGTTTTTCTTCTCAGTGGTTTACATTCACTTAATACCTATATACAGTTTATATGTTTAATATAAACCGACTGTGTTTAAGTGAATACTCGCAAATGTATTTGGCCATTTATGCACAATCCGGTGCAAAATACTTTTGGTGTGTGTGCACACAAAATGGTCTATAAGAGAGCGACCGAGTACTGTATTAAAGGAACACTCCACTTTTTTTGGAAATGGGCTCATTCTCCAACTCCCCCAGAGTTAATAAGTTGAGTTTTACCGTTTTTGAATCCATTCAGCCGATCTCATTCCGGCGTAATAATCAAGGAACTTTGCTGCCGCCATGGCGCAGTGATACGTAGCGCCTGAAAGTAGTCCCCAGCCTATATTATAACCAGTTACCCAGCTGGGGACTACTTTCAGGCGCCGCGCATATCACTGCGCCTGCTGCGCCATGGTACGGCAGCAAAATTCCTTGATTATTACGCCGGAATGAGAGTATAGTTCCTAATCATATCAGCCTAGAAAATCGCAACTTTTCATTTTCCGCCGGTCTTAGTACACGATATAACTACAGAAGAGTCAAGTTTTAAATAGGACAAATATTGAAACTCTTTGGTCATTTTTGAACGCGATGCTACTGGTCTAATCGGATTCAATGATCTAACTTATGCTAAGCTATGCTAAAAGTGCTATCGCCAGACCCGGAGATCGGCTGAATGGATTCAAAAACGGTAAAACTCAACTTATTAACTCTGGGGGAGTTGGAGAATGAGCCTATTTCCAAAAAAAGTGGAGTGTTCCTTTAAGTTCAATTTCACGCTTTTTGCTCTTGAATGGCTTAAAGTCGCTTGAATGTTTAAATTAGCAAGACTTAAAAGCACGTGCAAATGATACATTCTGTCATCTGTCGTTGCGTTATAAGGGTGGAACCTGCGGGAATGAGTAGAATTTTCCTGAAGTTAACTGCTAGTAATGGGATTATTAATGGATTTCTGCTAATATGACAGTTTACTTAACAGCAAAAACCAAACATTTTAGAGCGCTTGTGCTACAATCCTTTGATTAGACTGACAGCTGATTTGGTGGTTGCCTAGCAACATAAAAACGCAGTGCACCTCGTGTTTTCAGACCTAAAAACACCATGTTCGGTGTGATCAGGGCCTTATACATTTACTTGTATGCATTTAGCAGCTTTTATCCAAAATGAATTGCATTGCATTCAATGTATACATTATTCATTAGTTCATGAATTCTCTGAGAACGGAACCCATGCCCTTGGCATTGCTAGTGACATGCGCTACTTTGAGCTATCTGTTGAAAACCATGGAAGTAATGCAATGTGAAAAGAGACCTGCAGGGGCAGGGGAGCAGTGTGGAAACAGAGCTACTAAATTGTAAAATTAGCTTAATAGGAAAAAATAAACAAATTCAATATGAGGTGAGGCATTCAGATCTTTTACCTTCACAATGTTGTATCTGTTGAAAACCCCACCTGCATGACCGCCATCCCTGTGTTCCCTTATCGTACTCTGCATCTGTTCAGAGACACGAAACAAAAGACGCAAGAGAACCCTAGTAAACAAAGTACAACCTTGGTGTTTCAGTAATTAGGTACGTGGTACTAGTCTGTGTAGCTTCATAAGCCACTTGAACATGTACATATATTACTGGATTCTCCTGGTACCCTTATAGATAACAAGACTGTGATTATTTTAAACAAATTCTCTGGGGGCTTAGACAGAGGATGCACAAGGAGAAATTGATAAACATGAAAAAAATCAGCACAACATTTCATCAAATGAGAATCTCTACCTCCTCCTCTACCGACTGAAACTCCTTGTCATCTGGAGAGAGATCTATCAGTATTGTTCCACTGTTGGTCGTGTTCAGGGTCAAGTAGGGGTTTAAACCTGTGAAGGGGATGCAAACATTTAAGTGCAAACTAATCTGCTAAACAAAAGCTTCAGCTTGATCCTTAAAGAGGTTATATTATGAGAAATCAAAAAACTGTAGTTATTGTACAGTAAGTTGGTATTAGAGCTGTCAGTCAATTCACATATGCCAATTAATTAATTGAACTAACCGCAATTAAATCACATACATTAATATTAGCTGAAAAATGAATGCAGAGTACGAAACTTTAAATGTGCAGCATAAAAAACATCGCATTTAATCTGAATGCTCAGAGAGAGGGTGGAAAGTTAAATTATTACATTATTTAACATTATTTACATAAGTTATGGAAGTCCATTTCCACCAATGAATAAAAAATAAAAAAGGTATTTGCAACTTTTTATCTCACAATTCTGCCTTTTTTTCCTCGCAATTGCAAGTTTACATTTTGCAATGCTGACTTTTTTTCTCAGAATTCCATGATATAAACTCGCAGTTCTGACTTTTTTCTCAGAATTGTGATTAAGTCAGAACTGTGAGATATAAATTTGCAGTACTAAGAAAGTCAAAATTGTGAGGTATGAACAAATAATTCTGACTTTTTTCACAGAATTGCGAGTTTGCAAATTTTTCTTGCAATTCTGTCTTTATAATATGCAATTGCAAGGTAGAAAGTCAGAACTGGCAACTGACCTATCGGTAAGCCCCTCCCCTCGAACTCTGACTAGCCAATGGCAGTCGAGTATCAGCTGCACGGGGAGCGGAACTCGGACATCTTTAGGTTTCAGCGCCATATAGAAACATTGGAAGATCCGAAGCTCGCATCGGTTTTATGGGGTTTATGCTTCAAAAATGGAAAAACGATGTGCCTGGGGTACTTGTAACACTGATTCCAGGTATCCTGAGAGGATGGGCAATATAATTTATTTATTACATTTCCTGAATCCAAACAAAACAGAGCAAAATGTCAGTATTCAAAGTATTCAACCCCAGTACAAATGAAGACAAAACCGTTCATTTTCTGGTTGTCATACACTTGTTAAGTTATAATTTTCATCTGCTCAAGCAGAACGTTAATGTTATCTTGTGCTTTAGCAAGGTATCTCTGGCTAAAACTAGCTAACGGTAAAGTTAGTGAGTCCATGCTAACGTACAAACCTAAATAGAGGACTGTTCTCGCGTCTTGTACAGTGTAGGTCAAAAACACATAAACGAAGGTCTACATTTCAGTGCCTCTCCATATTAAACTGGTTAAATGTACATTAATTTAATTGTACCCTGCGATACATGAACAGTGTTGATCCTGCATGTTGTCATCCGAGATCGTGATGACCGACCGTAATATGCGACTTCTCCCGCTTGCATTGTGATCTGTAAACCCTCGCTTCGAGTTACCCACCATATTTATTTTTAAATATTTTATAAATCCCTCCATGGAATATTTAATTCCCATTTGGTGGCCTTCTATGTCTAAAATTGTTCAAAAACATGGTGGGACAAGGTTTTCACTGCAGCTGTCATTGTAAGACAGTGAGCAACTCCGTTTGTTTGTCCGAGGGAGCAACAGTAACTAACCGATCGGTCAATTGTCAGAAAATAGTATTTTTCCTCAGAATTAAACTTTAAATCTGACTTTATAACTCGCAATTGCGATTTTGTATCGCGCATTTCTGAGAAAAGGTCTGAAACGTGAATTTGTCTCTCACAATTTTGACTTTATTTCTTGCAATTCTTAGAAAAAAGTCAGAACTGAGTTTTTCATGCAGTTCTGAGAAAAAAAGTCGTAATTAACTTTTTAAAAAATGTTTTTTATTCAGTGGCAGAAACAGGCTTACATGCTAAGTAGACCTTGAGATAAATAAATAAACTTGAAGAAATGTATAATATGACCCCCTTAATAAAAGCAGCTTGTACTGAGAAAAACATCCAATGTTAAGCAGAGATTTTAGAGGAAACAAGATCAAAGTGATTCTTAAACCCTGTCCCTGATTAAGGATTCTCTCAAATGGATGAAAGGAGAAGCATCTCTTACTCTGAGGTCCACTAATAAGTCTTTCCACTCCTTTGATGATCTTGTGTCTGTGACCGTAAGCGCTGATGCCGATCTCCTTCAGCTCTTTGTGGCCCATTTCCACCAGGACGTCCAGAGTTATCTAATGACACAGACTCGTATTAATATCACACCTCTAGGCATGTGACTAATGTATTACGCCCACTGATCAAATGAGTGATTACTCAACAGTGTGTTCCTCCAGCACATCTCAACATTTCAGTCAGCCTGCTAAACACTGTCCTGGAGGTAAATTTGGCATATTTGGGGAAAATTAATTCATATTTGTAATCATTTGTAATATTTAAATAGCTACAGGTTGTACAGAAATGTCTGATTAATTCTAGTGAACTGGTTCATGGCAAATGGTTCTAACATATGTGGCATTGTCTATTTCCTTCTAGTGAATTGGTTCATCATAAATGGTTCTCTTTCTCATATATGTAGCATTGGAAAGTCTGATTCATTCTTGTGAATCAGTTCATCCTAAAATGGGCTAAAATACTTTACAAAGCTTGTAATATTCTTGTAAAAATGGCCCTGTTGTGTTTTTGTTTTGTTTTTAACTGCTGAATTCACTGAATTTGAAAAATGCTAAATTTATCAAAAATTTAAAATCACTGAAAATGGCCTGGATATTATATTGATCACAATATACCAATATAAGGTTTATGTATTATTTATTTTTAAATAAATTTAGTTTCATGTGGACCCTGATAATCATGGAAGGTGTCCAAGACTTAGTGACAATGTTACAGGTATGTTTATTATTCAAAAAAATGAAACACTACAGCACATGTAAAGCAAGATTTAACATAAACCGACATCTCAACCTTACGGTAGAGTTTCATATCGTTTAGATAAAAACAGAAATTTTGGAAAAAAAAAGGTGGTCATATTGAGGTCATATTTTGTATGTCCAATATTCAGAATTTAAAGAAAAATAATTTCTCATTGGCTCTTTTTAGGATTGAAAGTTAAAGGCTGTTGTCATGGTTTGCTATATTGCAGCATGAAATTATGTCTGCCTAGCACAGGACTGCTCAAAGTAATTTACCTTAGATTGAGAAAGAAACATGCATGAATGAGAAAATCAAAAGAGGGAAATGCTTGAGGCTAAAAAACAAGTTATTAAACACAATCATACTGTATGCGCACATAAAGCCATCTGTTGTGTGTCAGAGCTGAATTAAGCTTCTTTCACTAAAATGGCCAAATACAGACAAAATTATGTCAAACATACCCGTCATAGACAGTATTCAAGTAAAACATATTAATTTATGCCTTTAATGAATGTAAACATTTGGGAGAAAATCAGATACTGGATTAGGTCTTGACAGCAGCTGAATAAACCTGCTGCTGCTGTCTGTGTGCCTAATGTTCATCAAACCAGCAAAGAAAAGGAGAGAATCATTCACTGCATTTGACTGGATAACTTCAGTAGCTTTAATAAAAATGAGTGTAGTTTTAATTCATACAATAAAGACTATGCACCATTTTATTTTTACATTTGATTATTCCGCAATACTACAAACTTTTACTGACACTTAAGACATTTTAATTTTTTTTTGGAATTTAGTATTTTTCTGTATCTCGTCTGTTCTAGAGACATGCCATTACAGTTTTACTTATCAAGCAGTTCATTCTATTCTGAAATGTGGTCTTGCACACTGAAATACAAATTTGAATGTAACGTGAACAAGAGAAAACAATTACCAAAATTGCAAATAAAATCACAATATCCATGAAAAGAACGGAAATGTGATTATTTTGTCTATATTGCACAGCTCTAAATACACACACCTTCACAGAAGAGCATTAGAACATGCACAGCTGTTCAGGTGTTGTTGTTTTTTAAACAGGGATTATTCAAATGATCACACCTATGACATCACAATCAGCGTTCTAGAAGCTTTAGAGCATCCTGGTCAGTCGCTCATAGCAGCAGAGACAGAATATCAGACTTCCTCTGATGAACTAGCAGTTTGCGGTTAATCAGTAGATTACCAGAACCAGTAGGTTTGCTCAGATGGCTAACAGAATCAGCTCCCGCTTTTCTTCTCCAGTATCACTTAGAGACGCGTCCAATTCTGACAGAAACACAGGTCGTCAGATTGAGACGAGATGCAGTGTTAAAAGAAAAAGAGGGAATTCTGGCAGATCAGAGAGCAGAGAACGAAAAATGATTAGATCTGACCATCGTTCTGCTTCTGATTACTCAATGGATTCCCTCAGCTCAGGCTTTTCTTCACTAGCACTACTTGCATCCAGTTCTGACCTAAGCTCAGGCAGTCAGGTTGAGATGAGACGGGGTGTTAAAAGAAGAAATGAGAAATCTGGCAGATCAGAGAGTGTAGAGCGGAAGAGGAAAAGATTGGACCTCCAATCTGATTCTTTGATTGATTCCCTCACCTCTGCGTTTTCCTGCTTGTATATTAGTACCCCACCAGCAGCATGTGGGGAGACACCTATGAAAGGGTCCAGCAAAGATGAAGAACAGCCTGGACTGTCTCACCTCAACAATAGTGAGGTTATATCTGGAGAATCACCTGTGAAGGGCTCCAGAAATTATGAAGAACAGCCAGGACTGTCTCACCTCAACAATAGTGAGGTTATATCTGGAGAATCACCTGTGAAAGGCTCCAGAAATTATGAAGAACAGCCAGGACTGTCTCACCTCAACAATATTGAGGTCAGACCTGGACGATCACCAATGAAAGGGTGCATCATAGATGAAGAACAGCCTGGAACATCTCGCCCAGTTAAGCTGGATCAGGGTGTTAAAAGAAAAAGAAAGAATTATGGCAGGACAGTGAGCAGTGAATGGAAAAAGATCAAATTAGACCCTGATTTTCACCCTCCAGCACCACATGGAGACGCATCCAGTTCAGACCCAAGTGCAGGCGGTCAGACTGAGAAACAGGGCGGTAAAAGAAAAAGAAAGACTGACAGAAGCAGCAGATCAGAGCACCAATTTGAAACTTTAATTGATTCACTCAGCTCTGAGTTTTCCCGCATGTACATTAGTACCCCTCTATTAGCATGTGTGAAGACACAAAGCCTTCTAAAATGAGATGGATAAGACTATCATAATGTAAAGGCTTTTTAGAGTACAATACCATATTTAGTGTTCTACACAAGATCACAGTAAGATGCTGCCTTTGAAGCCCCTATGGGACATGCTAATTGAATTTAAAAAAAAAATAATAATAAATAAATAAATAAATAAATATATATATATATATTTATTTATTTATATAGAGCAGACAAGACAAAAAATGGCAAGATAAAATAAACAAAATGAAAACATTTCAAATGATATCTCAAGGTTTGTAGTATTGTGAATAGTGTGAATTAAATATTTTTTATTAAAGCTACTGAAATTATTCAGTCAAAAGCAGTGAGTGATTTTCTCTTTTTCTTTGTTGTTTGATTGACATTAATGACAGGCAGCAGCAGGTTTACTAGGCTGCTGTCAGTTTTTAATGGGACCTATTATGCAAAATTCACTTTTACATTGTTTCTGAACATAATTATGTGTTCGAAGTGTGTGTACACAACCCCCCTAAAATTATTTTCTCCATAAATCATAAACAGGCTGCATCCCAATTCACTATCCATCCTGGATAGTACTTAAAATTAGAATAATTTTTCCAATACTGACAACTTACAATGTACCGGTTCAGGTTTGACACTGTGATATTGTTTATTAATTCAAAACCCTTCTTTTGTTTTGTGCCAGCAAAAATATGGCTCTGATTAAATTATAAATGAAATCACTGGATGATTAATTTTCTTCTTCCATATATACAATAAAAACATATCGCTTTCAGCTTTGTGAGATAAACATTTCAAAGCAGCTTTCCCAAATCTGGTTTTAGGATAACAAACCAGTGTTGCAGTCTCGAGTCTAACACCATAGCACTTGAGCATTTTACCATTTCTTTCGAGAAAAACTATCGTCATAAAGATCTTCACAGCAACCCATCAAAATAAATACTTTACATTACTAATGTAATGATAGTACTTCTACTAATAAGCTTATTATTTAAACATTATTTTTTAAGGAATATTTACCAGAGAAATTATTTACCAGAATTTATTTACCGGAAAAATGTAAATACACAAAAATAAATAAATAAAATAAAAGTAACTTAATTTTTTAATGAAAATCAATTAATTAGAGATACTTTTGTTAATGAAACAAATAAAATTGAATCCAGAAAAATAATGGAAAACACAGAATTTGATAAAAAATAAAACTGAAATTAAGAAAAGTAAGTATTTTATAGGGCCTTAAAATTACATTTTTGTCAAACCTTTAATAAACTGATGTTAAGTTGTGTATGTAAAGTAGACATGCCTTTTACTACATTCGATTTGATAAAAAAATTAAACCAGAAAAATGGAATTTGAAAAAAATAATAAAATGGATTTCATGGGGCCCTATATTCATGGACTTTATCTTGTCGTGAACTCCGTCTCGGACTCAACATACTCGGGTCTCAGCCTGGGCTCGGACTCAAAACAAGCTGGTCTCGACTGTGATAAGCATTGAAACAGAAGAAAGTACCTGTTCTCTGTCAAAGATCTCCAGCAAATGCTCCAATCCCAGGTTGTGAAGGAACTGGCTGATACTCAACTCTACGGCTAGACCTGAAAAAGCATCAGGTTAACGAAAACGTTCAGCAGTCATCAAATGCATGCTACAGGCAAAACTACACTATTCTTAAATAAACCCACCCTCCTCTTTCATCTCTATGCCTACGGCTCCTTCAGCTCCAGAAGGCGGTAGGAGAGTGCTCAGCTCAGGGAAGGTCCCGGACTGGCCGTCCATACTGGAGTTTGAAGAGAGCGGTGTTGGAGTCGAGCTGAGAGTCGACGGCACCACTGCCACAGACGCCGAGACACTGATAACCTGGGGTTTATAGCATGCCGGCAGCGCTGAGGGAGGCATGGCTGCCGTGAGGAGAGCTCGGACATCGTCCGCCTGGAGAGACAGACAGTGCAACGTCAGAAAGTCAAGATGTAAGTGACAACCAACTTCTTCTAGAGACAGACAAGCCCAAATTTAGTCACACACTTATGTGAGTGTCAGTCACATCTCAAGCACATAGAACGTGAGTTCAGGAACAACAACGCAAACAAGAAAACATTCGTACACAAAACCAGTGAGAACATATTTCAAACAATCAAGCTGTTGGCATGCATCTATGGTTAAAGGGATAGTTCACCAAAAATAAAGAGTCTGTCATTTTCCAAAACTGACCCAACTCTCTCAACTTTGGCAGCACAATATAAGAAAAAAAAGTGAAATGTGCTAACTTGTTAAAATAATGCAATATGATAATGCTCTAAGTGTATGAAATTTATTTACTAAAGTACTATTTCTAAAGTACTAAAATCAATCCATTATCACAAGCCCTTGGAATATGCATAACGCAATTAGTACAGAGATATTTGTGACATTTTAATATATCTTGTAACACATCACACATGAATTCTTTAAACATCACAAAAATATCCTATTTACTAATTAAATTATGTCTTAATGAAAATGACCTTATGTGCAATGCAAATTTCTGTATACAACTCAGTTTTTTATTATATCTTAGGTATAGAAATTGAACTTGTATTGAAATTGTGCCAAATGAGTACAAAATGTAGTTAACAGCTTTAGTTGGGAGAAATATTTTTCTTTGAATTCATTTGATATATTTGCAGTAAGTAAATAAATAAATAAATAGTGTATTTCCCATTATAATCAGCACTAGCCTTTGTTGGGCTGAATTTACAACTCATGGACATGTGTATTACTGATAAATGCCTTTTAATTCTTATTTTTTTATGTTGGGAATTTTTTATTTGTAAAGTAAGTATATTTAAGAGAAAATCTTTTAATATAATGTTGAAAAAGTGAAGAATGAAGAATGTTCAGGCTTCTCGACTCCTTTTATGTTCTACAGAAGAAAGGTTTGGATTGCCATAAGGTGCATAAATGATGACTTTCATTTTTAGTTGATCTATCCCTTTAACATTCTCCGGGCATCAACAGGCATATTTTCCCACTTCAAACATCCGCTGCTTGTGCAAATGTGCAGTATTTTCAGGCAATGGTGCATGGAATGATCAGTAAGCCTCCTCAAGCGCTCAACAAATGAAAAGAAGAGCAGCAACCAAATAAAACAGACAGATTTATGACATAATACAGTAAGAGATCATTTCCCCTGGTATGATTTAACAGGGGTTTGGATTGAGAAGGCTTAACTGCATCAGAGTTGCAGAAAATAAAAGGAACGGTAGATAAGCGGAAGACAAGGAGGAGAAAGATCTTCTTCCCCCGAGGTGACTTGTCCAGTAAGCACACACAGAGAGTGAATACCGTCACGAGGTCCAGCGGCGACTGGCCTTCCTGGTTGCGGAGCGTGGCGTCGGCCCCGTGCGCTAGAAGCAGCGCGCACAACTGGGTTCTGCCTTTCTGTGCCGCCTCGTGCAAAGGAGTGAATGCCCATTTATCTGTGGCATTGACGCATGCGTTGTACTTGATGAGCAAAGCGGCCACATCCACATGCTGCAATGAAACACATGGAGCGGTCGTGCTCTCGGGTTGGTGTCTCTTTCACTTTCTGGAGAATGTCTCTGCATGAATATGACTATGTGTGGCTGCCAAACGGCACTGGACCTTTTCCCTTTCCCAGTTGGTCATTATGAAATAAGATGAGGTATGACACCTGCACAATTTTGAATAAAATCCAAAAAACAAACAGAAAAACCCTCAAGTCATTCCAAACCCGTATGAATGTCTTTCTTTGACAGTAGCGTTTGGTGGTGCCACGTTTGAAGCACAAATGAGAGCTGTGAAGACTGTTCTTTCTGCCTGTTCCTCACATGTAGCTATTGTATGACTTGTAATAACAGTGCACGTATCTTATGGATTTTATGGTGCTTATTTGTCAGTTTTGGTGTTGGACAGCATTTGTTCAGGTTCACTGTATGGATAAAAACACTGTATGTGTTCCATGGAAGAAAGTCATGCAGGTTTGAAAAAGACATGAAGGTAAAAAATTATTACATTATGTTCATTTTGGGTAAGGCATTTCATTTAAGCATCTTTTTTTTTTTAAAGAATATTTCAGATTCAGGGAAAAGGGAAAAGGCTGAGAAAGGAAACAAAATGTTGATTTAGTTGAATTTTACTTCTGTGATTTAGTGAAAGGAATAACGTGTACAAATCTGCTTTCCCACCTGAACAAAACAATGAAAAGTTTTTCTTCATATCAGTAAAGACCAAAAGCTTGCAATAAGACTTCATTTCTGAGTAAATAACACATGAGAATTGGCCCACATAACATTCTGACTTAAAACATACGACCTAACAATGATTGAGCTGTATTTTATTATTATAATATAATATAATATAATATAATATAATTAGTGCTGTCAATTGATAAAAAAAAATGAATTAAGTGCACATTTTTTCCTGATATTAATCGCGATTAATCGAATGAAGGTGAGTAATTAATGACATAATTTAAATTTTGGGGTGAATTAACACTTTAATCGCCATTTTGGTAACTTCATGACTTAACTGATGACATAAATATGACATTGCATGCTCGTAGTTTCTTTTGTGCTTTGATATGAAATGATACGAGCTACAGTGTGCGCCGGTGCCTTCGTGTGTGCAACTGAAGAACACGCGCTATGAGCACAGTACCGTTTCTGCACTCGTTTGACTCGCGCTTGGAGCTGAGATGAAGTTGGAGTGTGCATCTGAAACATTGTCAAGAAAAATGAGACAGAAGCAGCAGTTGTGAGTGGGGTGGCCAACCTTAGCCCCACCCCTGCGTTAAATATTTTTAACGCATTAAACTGAAAAAAATTAACCGCCTGCGTAAACGCTTATTTTGACAGCACTAAACTAATATAATATAAATCCATAATAAATGCATGTCTGTCGGAAGCATTACACAACATTTTACCACAGGGCTGTCAAATGCTTGATTAGGATTGTTTGACATTTCACAAAATGTGAAATTATTTCCAGGTCTGTCGACCACAGTTTTATGTTTTCTCCAAATTATTTCAAAAGTCCTTATAGCCTACAACAGCAAAATAATCAAACAAGTAAACAAATATGACAAACATTGGAATAAAAATGACACAACAATTTTCATGTTTGAACAATGTCTTGAGGTAAGTACGGCATAGGCAGAATAATTGAACAATAATGCACTCCTTATGTGTAACTTGCTTTGTGTAGTGGCCACATTACCACCATTTTGTCAATTACTCCATGTGTGTGTGCGTGTTAATATACAATTTTAAACTACTGGAATGTAGCTTGACCAATCAAATTAACAGACCAGAACTAAGTGTTGTATAAAATGCAGATTTTTTTTAAGAAAAGTGACCCAATGAAATTCAACACAAACCAATATAAACCAACATTTGCATCAAATTTGACATTTTGGTCAAAAACATTTCTGTTTTAGAAAACAATTCACTTTTTCCTCTTACAAGGTTTTTTCAGCAAGAGACTTTTTTTATTATTTTTTTATTTTTTGTCATGTACAGTATATATATGTAACTTTTATCAAGCATGTTAATGGACATGTACTGGAGCATCACTCACCCCATAAGATGCAGCATTGTGGAGGGGAATGAGACCACCTTTATCCTGAGAGTTCACCTCTGCCCCGTGTTGCAGCAGATATTCAGCCACCTCCAGATTATTATAGCCAGCTAATCATACACATAAAACAAACACCACCAACATGAAAATATCCTTTTTACTTTAATTGAACACTCGTGCCCTTAGAATAGGACTATCATGATCACAAAATGTTGAAATTTTTGTTCAGTGCAAGTCTGACAGAAATGTTAAATATGCATATCATAAAAATGGAGCTTGTAATAAGTATTAATGTCCATTAGACAAGATGTTTTCAAAATAGGGTCTGGGACCAAATATCAATTAAATTTATTTAAATAAATGTACATTTTCACAAACTGTAAAACATGCTGGAGTTACTAAATATCTTTACTCATTTTCAAATGCACTTCCTGCTTCCTGATTGTCTTCCCTTTACAGTTCTATGCAAAATGTATGAAAACAAAAGCGCAGACTAAAACAAAGCAAATGCTACTTAACTAAAATTAAAGTAGATAAATAAGCAACATTTTGTAGAGTTTTATTGTGTTAGCATTAGCATCTGAAATCTGAAAACATCGCTTCACAGACCAAGCCATTTTTTATGACTATTTGCCGTAAAACCAATCCAAAATACAAAAGTAGCAGGTGTTACTAAGCTAGAGTATTTAAAAAGGTCTCCAGATTCTGGTTTTGCACTTAAAAACCAGTTGTACATCCTTGATTTCGACCCTGGTGCACTGTTTCTTATTATTCACTGTGTATTGTATACACCCTGTTGAAAATAAAAACAGCATATGCTGGTTAGGTATGTTTTGAAGCATGGTTGCTGGCCATGAGCTGGTTTAAGCTGGTCATGTGCTGGTCCTAAGTAGGAGCTAGTTGCTTAGAACCAGCTTAGGACCAGCTAAAGACCAGCTTAAATCAGCTCAAACCAGCAGCCATGCTTCAAAACATACCTAACCAGCATATGCTGTTTTTTCAACAGGGCAGTGGAAAATGAAAGGATCATACTCTGATCCACACCTACCTGCCAGGTGCAGCGGTGTGGAGTGCCGCCCCTGCGTGTCTCGGCAGTTCACATTGTCTGGAGTGCAGAGCTTTTTAACGCGAGTTAAGCATCCTTTCTTGGCGGCGTCCAACAGTGCTGCGTCACCCCTGAGCAGATCCTGAATGTCTGTGTCTCTGTCCTTCACCAAGTCCAGAGGGGTGTTTCCATCACGGTTCTTTTTGGTCGGGTCAGCACCATGCTATATCATGGAAGTACTTTGTTATAGTGTAGTGAACATAGCGCTAAACTGACAATTCTCTGTCATCGATAATGTAAATGATTCCAATGATTTAATTTAAAAACTGAACAGTGGATTTCAATCGGAGTTCTTGGATACCTGAAGCAGCAGTTTGCAGATCTCATATTTGCCCTTGGCGGCTGCCTCATGCAGTGGGGTGAACTTCCACAGGTCGGCCACGTTGACCACAGCACCATGAAGGACGAGGAGCTCAGCAACCTCATAATGCCCATAAGAACAGGCATTGTGCAAGGGAACCAGACCACTATGTCAGACAAAAACATGACACACAAAACAGTTTTACTTAAAACCAATATGAAAATGTGCATCTTTTTGGCATTTGTTGCACCAATGTTTCTTAAAGAATTCAAGAAGTTCTTATACAGTTTGCAGTAGCAACTAAATAAGACCATGCTATTTTTGTAACGCAATTTTTTAAAATACATTTTACAGATTATTTTAGTGCTTAATTTAACTGTGTATTTTTTATAAAGTGCATATTAACTGTTTTATTTTAAAAACATTGTGTCTATATTCTAAAAATTAAAATAGATATTCTTTAAATTTCATTGAATAAGGTCTGTTTAATGAGAGAGAACACGTGCATGTCTATTTCAATAAATGTCATGTCCGTTTATGTATGATGTACTTTTTTATTATTCTAATAATAAAATTGCACCATTGTATGGAGGCCCAAACTTGCAGAAATTAGAAATGAACAAATGAATGAATAAATTTAATAATAGGAAAATAAATAACGGATTAAATGACTTGAAAAAATAAAGTTAAAAAGAAATACGAAAAAAGAGAAAGAAAATTATACAAAAATAAATTCAGGACTAAACTGAATTAAAAAACGTATTGCATTTGTTTTATCAAGCCATATATTCCATTATTTATGTTCCTATTATTACATTCTTTCATTTATTTTCAATTTTTTATTTTCATGAGTTCATGACAATGCAGCCAGTGAAATAGTAAGATGCTTTCTATTTATTGTTTTTGTATTATTTTGGGGTAAACACACTTATCTCATTCAGTTTAGACTGTAGGCTCTAGTCATTTCTGGAAAAATATCATTTATTTTACTTTGCAGAGGTGCACAAATTCTCTTTCTTTTTGACTCTACATTTGGATCTCTGGTCTTGTGACATCTCACCCCTTGTCTTTAGCATGTACATCGGCTCCGTGCTGCAGCAGATACTCCACCACAGCCACACGGTTGTATCCCGCAGCAAAGTGCAGAGGTGTGGACTGCCTTCCCTCAACGTCTCTACAGTTCACGTTCTGAAGAGTACAGAGCTTCTACACGGAAAGGTGAAGAACAATGTCAGCTCTAACATGGAATCTGGTATAATTAACTTCATAATAATTTCACAACTGCATGGGTGAAAAAAACATCACACTTTTTGGTGTATTTTTAGTCCTTACCTTTACGACTTCCAGATCACCTGATTTGGAGGCTTCTAACAGCTGCCTGTCTGTATCTGAGTTGCCTGTGCATGCTCCCTCTAGGAATCAAAAAATATTTTCTATAACTGCAACATGACACTTTAGCACTTTACAGGGCTCGACAGTGTGAGTGTTTCACTCACATTTTTGACTAGAAATAGATGTGCAAACTGTAAAATGCATTTAGGAGCATGTTGAAATTAAAGCCCCTGGAAATCTAAAAAATTCAGTTGTATGGAATTCAAGATCATAAAAAGTCTTGAATTTTTTAATGGTATAACAAATGTCTTATTATTTTAGGAGGTCTTAAATTTGGGGATGGAAAAATAGGAATTGTCGTACAGACTAATGTGATCATTAAACTTCAAAAAGCAATGATTTCATTAAATAAATACAGTGTCTCACAGAACTGAGTACACCCCTCACATTTTTGTAAATATTTTATTATATCTTTTCATGTGACAACACTGAAGAAATGACACTTTGCTACAATGTAAAGAAGTGAGTGTACAGCTTACATAACAGTGTAAATTTGCTGTCCCCTCAAAATAACTCAACACACAGCCATTAATGTCTAAACCGCCGGCCACAAAAGTGAGTACACCCCTAAGTGAAAATGTCTAAATTGGGCCCAAAGTGTCAATATTTTGTGTGGCCACCATTATTTTCCAGCACTGCCTTAACCCTCTTGGGCATGGAGTTCACCAGAGCTTCACAGGTTGCCTCTTCCACTCCTCCATAACGACATCACGGAGCTGGTGGATGTTAGAGACCTTGCACTCCTCCACCTTCCGTTTGAGGATGTCCCACAGATGCTCAATAGGGTTTAGGTCTGGAGACATGCTTGGCCAGTGTTTGAGGTCGTTATCATGTTGGAATACTGCCCTGCGGCCCAGTCTCCGAAAGGGAGGGGATCATGTTCTGCTTCAGTATGTCACAGTACATGTTGGCATTCATGGTTCCCTCAGTGAACTGTAGCTCCCCAGTGCCAGCAGCACTCATGCAGCCCCAGACCATGACACTCCCACCACCATGCTTGACTGTAGGAAAGACACACTTGTCTTTCCTACAGTCAACCTCCTCACCTGGTTGCCGCCACACACGCTTGACACCATCTGAACCAAATAAGTTTATCTTGGTCTCATCAGACCACAGCACATGGTTCCAGTAATCCATGTCCTTAGTCTGCTTGTCTTCAGCAAACTGTTTGCGGGCTTTCTTCTGGGACGACAGCCATGCAGATCAATTTGATGCAGTGTGCGGCGTATGGTCTGAGCACTGACTGGCTGACCCCCCACCCCTTCAACCTCTGCAGCAATGCTGGCAGCACTCATACGTCTATTTCCCAAACACAACCTCTGGATATGACACTGAGCACGTGCACTCAACTTCTTTGGTCGACCATGGCGAGGCCTGTTCTGAGTGGAACCTGTCCTGTTAAACCGCTGTATTGTCTTGGCCACCGTGCTGCAGCTCAGTTTCAGGGTCTTGGCAATCTTCTTATAGCCTACGCCATCTTTATGTAGAGCAATAATTCTTTTTTTCAGATCCTCAGAGTTCTTTGCCATGAGGTGTCATGTTGAACTTCCAGTGACCAGTATGAGAGAGTGAGAGCGATTAACACCAAATTTAACACACCTGCTCCCCATTCACACCTGAGACCTTGTAACACTAATGAGTCACATGACACCGGGGAGAGAAAATGGCTAATTGGGCGCAATTTGGACATTTTCACTTAGGGGTGTACTCACTTTTGTGGCCAGCGGTTTAGACATTAACGGCTGTGTGTTGAGTTATTTTGAGGGGACAGCAAATTTACACAGTTATACAAGCTGTACACTCACTACTTTACATTGTAGCAAAGTGTCATTTCTTCAGTGTTGTCACATGAAAAGATATAATAAAATATTTACAAAAATGTGAGGGGTGTACTCACTTCTGTGAGATACTGTATGAGTGCTACATGCTTCAAAGTAAAAATGCACCACTGTTGCGTCTTCTACAGGCCCACAGTTTCAGAGCAGTTCACAGTCAATGAAAACTGCACGTTTATGCCAATAGATTGCTTATGATTGACTGTTGATGAATTATGTTAACATTTACTTTTAAGAATGCATGTTTTAACTCCCTCTTCTGTCTGACTAAGCAGCCAGCAGAATGAGATTTCTGGTGTATTTCAGCCTTGTTTATAATTAAAATTCCCACATCATGCGTTTTATTTATATAAAATGTTATTAATATTAAATATTTTTCCTTGTAAATGTCTTATTGTGTCCCTTTGTTAAGAAATTATTTATAGACATATAGATACAGATATAGAATTAAGTTATTTATAAATGCATTAACTACATTTTTATTGCACCTTTTTTTTAACATTTCAAAGAAATTGAAGGACATGAGGGCGAGGAAATGGTGAATCTGAAGTAAACGTCACCTTGCAGTATCTCCTGAATGCTTTCATTGGCGAGCTGGGAGGGTGAGAGGCCCTGTAGGGAGGTGATGAGTGGGTCACATCCAGCACTCAGGAGCATTCGACAGGCTTGCAGATGGCCGCAGTGAGCCGCGCGGTGCAGCGCCGTCTGACCCAGGTTATCTACCGCATTCACCTGCACAAAACAACACGCTGACAGGACAAATCTGTAATATTTACAGTACAAATCAGGAGCTGTGCTTGCCAGAACTTTACAGTAAAAAAAATACAGCAGCAACATTTATAGTTTTACGGACTTAACTTGCATTTACAGTAGTGCTGTCAAATGATTAAATCGCGATTAATTGCATCCAAAAAAGTTTTTGTTTACATAATATATGTGTGTGTACTGTGTATATTTATTATGTATATATAAATACACACACATACAGTATATATTTTGAAAATATTTACATGTCTATATTTATATTCATATAATTTATAAATATATTTAATATATGAACATAACATTTTCTGAAATGTATACATGCATGTGTGTGTATTTATATATACATAATATATGTGTGTGTACTGTGTATATTTATTATGTAAACAAAAACTTTTATTCTGGATGCAATTAATCGTGATTAATCGTTTGACAGCACTAATTTACAGTAAAACAGTCTATATTTTATTAACTGATATAATGTTAATATACCAACCAACTGAAGTACTAAAATAAGTTTTGTACCTTTATGCTGAGAACCACCATAAAAACACAGGTAGTAATGAGAAAGCCCCATGCAATAAACATTAATTTATCAACATAAGATGTAACATAAACCCTAATGTACATAACTGATAAGAAAAAAACTTAGAAACATAGTTATTTAAATGGAAAAAAAACATCAAATGTGTAGTGTCACATAGGAAATTCTGGCAATGTCAATTTGTGATTTTTTTCCACTTTTAAAAACTCTACATTTAGCAGTATTTTACTGTAACATTACATGACTTATTACTTATAGAGGGAACTTACTGTCAATCAATTAACAGGTTTTTAACTGTAGCATTTTTACAGCTTTTTACTTTTAAAATTACGAACAATTTTTTTTTTTGCAAAGTACCAGTTCATTACAATCAACATAATTTTTGTTTGTTTCTATAAACTGAGGGACACGTCAAAATAATTTATGTATTTCCGAGAGACACTGTCCTAGTGAAAAATAAATATATTAATATGTATTTGAAATACATTTATTTCATGCACATAATACAAATTCATTTGCTAAATACATTTACATATTTATGTAATTAATAAAAATACCCTGCAATTATACTTTTGGTATACTAAACTGGTATACTTACAGTCTGCTAAATTGGAACAACTTATTTTGTACTTAACGCACTTTAATTGTGTGTAAGTAGAGCTGAAGTCCAACTAAAGATATACTGAAGTATATTTTATTGTGCTAAAGTACAACTCTTGAAAGTATACTTCAGGTACACTTTAAATTATTATTCAAAGATCATACAACCTTCATCAATAGTAACATTACAACACATTTTAGGCTTCATATTAAGAAATGTGTGTTGTGCACAAATAGTACTCCAAATAAAGTTTAATTCTAATTTTTATATCAGTGAGTCTCAAGCGATATGTCAGTAAATATGTCAATAGATTTGAACTATACTCAGTATGAAATAAATGTATTCAATGGATATTCAACAAGACAAAACATAAAGGATGGGACTTGGGAAGTCATTGGATTATGTACTAATGGAACATGTATTACAAAAATGAAATGGTCCAATTTTAATTTCATGTTCAATCACAGATTTATGTATTTTCATTCCTGATGACCTAACTAGAGGCAGACAAAATGAATGCGATGTGACAACATCTATGTATAACAGAGTATGTTTTACTGCAGCTGTGAAAAATCTCACTTACCTTCGCCTCGTGTTTCACCAACACATCGATGATGTCATTGTGGGACTTCTCAGCGGCAAGATGCAGAGGTGTGAGAAAGCTTGCATGAAAGATAGAGATCCAGAAGTCATTACTGCACATGATAGGAATTCATGTGCTAAATCCTTTGAACATCGTTACTGACTGACTCACTCTTTATTCTTCTCATTGACGTTTGCGCCTTTCCTGAGCAGCAATTCACAGATCTGTTTCCTCTTGGGATAGGGCGACGTGGAGACACAATGCTATCAAAGACAATCACAGAAATCTCTTTTATTCACTTCAAGTCCTATAAAACCATAATCAAAAATGTTCTTTGGATGCTCTGTGTTCTATTGTAGTATTCACAGGTGTGCGGATATCAAATATTTTGTAACGCCTTGAAATATGGCTCATTAAATAGGATTTTAGAGCTGAAAATATGCTTTTTACAGTTAATGTTTTGAGCCTTTAAATCAGTGGTTCCCAACCCTGCTTGTCGCTAAAGGAGTCTTCAAGCTCACAAATACAAATAGGGATGAAACTGTTACAGTATGACAACAAACCAAGATGAAAGTTCAGATGGTTAGTACTGCGTTTTAATATTCTGAATTATCATTAAAACCGTATTTGATTACCTAGATTTGAAAAACTGTTTTCAGCATTAATAATAATAATATGAAGAAATGTTTCTTGAGCAGCAAATCAGCATTTTAGAATTATTTCTGAAGGATCATGTGAAACTGAAAACTGGAGTAATGATGCTAAAAATTCAGCTTTGATCACAGGAATAAATTAAATGTTAAAATATATTCAAACAGAAAACATTTATTTTAAATTGTAATAATATTTCACATTATTACTGTTTTACTACATTTTTGATAAAATAAATGCAGACTTGATGAGCATAAGAGACTTCTAATAATTATTCATTATATATAGCGTATTTATTAAATAATTATATTTTTGTATTAAATAATAAAAATATAACATATATAATAAAAAAGAGAAAGCAGTCCTTACTAGAGCTGTTTCTTGGGTTAGAGGGTGTTTGAAGTTGATGGTCTCAAGGGAGAGGTGTTTTTTAAAGCGGGCCATGTCCGCCTCACATGCCGCCTGCAGCAAAGCATGACCTCTGAACTCATCTGCAACAAGGAGTGGCAACCCATCAGTCAATGACGAACCAGACAAAATGAGAACTGGTCTTTGTAGCAGTCACACGCTTACACGCCAGGCGCTCTTTCAGCAAGGCAGTTGGGGCCAGATCGATGGCACTCTTGTTGTGGCAGTTGAGGAAGGTGGGGTCGGCCCCGTAGCTGAGCAGGAGCGAACAGACCTCCACTCTGTTTTTTGAGGCTGCCTCGTGTAAAGGTGTGAACTGCCACAGGTCCAAAGCGTTGACACAAGCACCATGCTGTGGAAAAATGAACAGATGGAGAGTAGTTATTACTTTGGATAAAACCAACAAATTCAGAACAAGAAAGCAGACAAGAAAGAAAAGTGTGAATAACATAAAATGGACCTACCTTCACAAGCAACTCAGCCACCTCGTAGTGACCATATGAACAGGCGTTATGAAGAGGCACAAGATCACTGTTAACAAGACAAAACAAATTTTATACACAAGATTTTGTGATAATGAAGAAAGATTTTTGACTTTTGGCTACACTGCCTTTATATGAATGTTTGGGTTCAAAGTTAAGTAAATCTTATGAATGGTTTTGAAAGTATAGCCATAATTATACATGCTAACATGAGACTAGTATAATCAAATTAAATACTAACCTCTTCTGTACAAAGTTACATCAATTTTTTTTTATTTATGCACTGATATTAAAAAAGTTCCCCCCAAAAAACGACCATTTGCTAAAAATGTACTTGCACTCAGTCCATTCAAGATGTAGGTGAGTTTGTTTTTTCATTGGAACAGATTTGGAGGAATTTGGCATTACATCACTTGCTCACCAATGGATCCTCTGCAGTGAATGGGTGCCGTCAGAACGAGAGTCCAAACAGTTGATAAAAACATCACAATAATCCACACAACTCCAGTCAATCAGTTAACATCTTGTGAAGTGAAAAGCTGTGTGTTTGTAAGAAACAAAAAATGGTGGCTTCCGGATAAAATACTGTATGCATGAAGTTAAAAATATTTTAATGTTGGATTTGTTTCTTACAAACACGGTTTTCACTTCACAAGACATTAATCGATGGACTGGATTCGTGTAGACAGCTTGTGGATTATAGTGATGTATTTATCAGCTAATTCTGACGGCACCCATTCACTGCAGAGGATCCATTGGTGAGCAAGTGATGTAATGCTACATTCCTCCAAATCTGTTCAGATGAAGAAACAAACTCATCTATGTCTTGGCTGGCTCGAGGGTGAATACATTTTCAACAAATTTCCATTTTTGGGTGAAATACTCTTTTAAAATTCTGGCAAACATGGCCAGTATTAACATTATAATGTACTGTATGAAAAATGAAAACTGGCTTTTTGATAACCACTTTTTGGGAACCGCTGACACCGATTATTTTGATAATCAATGAATCTGATTAATTTATTTGATTAATCATTTAATTGGATTTAAATTCTCAAAATCATTACTCAAAAAATGATCATTTTAATTACTTAATTTTAATCTAATATCCACCAATACTGATACATTTTTGAAAATGATCTTATCAGCCGATAAAGCATTATGCCTACGGAGCATCTTGACTTCCATTGTGAGTGCTTTACAGTAAACGCAAGTTTTATTTGATTTTTTACAAACTGCATTTCTGTGCTAAGTGAAAGAATAGAGCTTAACTTGTACTGCACTTCAAGTCACACTGGAGACACACATCGTACCCTTTGTCTTTAGCGTGCACGTCGGCTCCATGCTGCAACAACAGCTGCACTGTCTTAGCACGATTATAACCCGCAGCCAGATGCAGAGGCGTGGACTGAAACCAACAAACAATCCATTCACAAAAACATATGCAAAGTAAACTAAAAATAAACATTATTTAAACAAACTATTTATTCAAACCTGGAGCGATCACACATGAAATGCCTGGCTACATTATGTGTCTTATGTGAGTGGCTCAGCAATGTTAAGAACATTTGAATATGGTTATACATTAACAATCACAATGTCAAACAGATACGGAGATAACTTTAGCATATATAATTCAAAAACTCACCTTCCTTCCATCACTAGCGTGACAGTTCACATTTAATGGAGTGAGGAGGCTCATCAGTTTTTCTTCATTTCCACTTCTGTATAAAAGCATTGAGCACCGAGTCAATTAAAGGAACAATGCGAGTCACGACAGCAATTTAGCTCAGCAATTTCATCTCTCCTCAAGTCTCCTGAACAATTTTGAGCTTAAATTGTTATTACCGTGCGCTCTCGAGGAGTTCATCCTTTCTATAGTCACCTAGATTTAAGAAAGAATGAAGTATATTAACATTAAATGGAAATCTCATTTGAGCCTAAATGAAAGCAAAGTCACCAGTAAATTGCCAATTACTAGCCTTATAAACAAACAGAGCATAGGAAATGGGAATTATGTCGCTAGCTGTCAGGACAAGCTAAATGCACATTGGAAATGACCTTGCGATTTTTAACATTTTACAGATAAGGATACAGGCCTGAAATGTAAATTTTAGGCTGAGGAAAACACCTCTCAACCGCGTGAAATAGCATCTGTCAATGCACCAAGCGGGCAAGCTGCATTAAACTATATGCTATACAGTTTGAAGCACTTAATATGACACATTCTCATGTTTAGGACAACTTGGGTCGCGTATTTTTCCTGCATCAGCTCACTTTGTGATCACCATATTTCAGATGCTTTTTGTACATAGAAATGTGTTATTCACTACTGTAATGTGATGTAACTGGTGGATTTTTTTTTTTTTTGACATGATCACTTTTACATGATACTTGTCAAGTATTTATAATGAGTTACAAATAGGTTTTATGAGTCTTTTGGACTAATAATAATAAGAAAAAAAATGAATCCATTCAAAGGAATCATTTCTTCATGAATCGCACCACACTGTCCACACTGCTTGTGTGTGCAACTCATGATGAAAATGAAGCACGTTTTTGTTCATGTACTGTCCTTCTATCATTTCACAACAGTCTTCTCTTTCATTAACTTCAATTGGACTGCAGACTGGTTCTGGATAAGAACTGGATCCTGATTCTCAAGTCTGAGGTTTGAGAGCTCACTCACCGGTCAGTATAGCTTTGGTGGAGGGTTCAGCCAGGTCAAGCGCTGTCCTTCCATCAGTGTTTCGGATCGTTGGCTCAGCACCATGTTGCAGCAAAACTACAAAAGACAAACATGATTTAATTCAACATGCAAATGAGATCCAGGTTTGATGTACTTTTTTCATCAAAACAAGTCGACTTTATCACTAGGAGGCTTTACCAATGCAGACGTCGATCTTGCCCTTGATGGCAGCCTCGTGCAGCGGGGTGTAATTCCAGTTGTCTCTGGAGTTGGCATCGGCCCCGTGTTGCAGGAGCAGGTTGACGACTTCAGCGTGACCAAACGAGCAGGCGTTGTGGAGCGAGATGAGGCCACCATCATCGCGGGCGTGCACGTTTGCTCCGTGCTGAAGGAGGTAGTCCACCACTTCTCTACGGCCAAAACCTGCCACAGAAGAGTGGGCCGTCACACAGCCGTGGGCTCAATAGATGGACCGCTTCCATTGGGCACAACTTCAACATTACACTGTGATACTGGGATTTTTAGAGAACTTCTTCAATATCAAAATATCAATAAAACACCAATAAACAATTCTTTTTTTTTTTTTTAAATAGTGTCAATGAAAACAACACAGTTGTGTTTATAACATGCCCAATGGAGTATTTACTATTACAGTTATTATCATTATGGGATGTAAGACTTATTTTCATGACATGTGTCTCAACATTTTTTCTTTATAATTAATAGTCCATTTTTCATGTTAGTTTACATTATAATGTTACTGGAAACAAAACATGTCCATCCTTTTTATAATAGAGAACCGTAGTCCAATTTATTATTTTATTTGTAAAATAATAATTGTATTAATTAATTTGATAACATTTTGAATAATTATTTTAAAATTAATAATTGTATTTTTATTTGATTAATTACTTAGCAAAATTAGTCATTTATAATTTTAGCCTTTGCAAGATTTCACTATACTTAAACTATAAAAATTATATGTAAACTATATATAAACCATATTAGTATTTGTAGTTTAGTATAAAATAACATAACGGTGTCTATGCTGCATTTCACACATAATAACAATTACAATATGTGATTTCAAGTGTATCAGAAAGCTATTACATATTAACACATAGAAGCACATGGTGTTCCCAGCAGCCTACTTAATTATATATTTACAGTAATAATGAAATTACACTAGCAATTAATTTATCTCAAAAACCCTACATATGATCACAATTTACCTAAGCTTTTGTCTTTTGTAACTGATTAATTATTAATGATATGCAAATACAACTGTATTTGGGATACTGATGTTGATATAGATAACATCCATTCAAAGCACAGAATAGAAAATAATAGAGAAATAGAATGTAAGAAAATGTTTGAATAAATTAGAATCTTGGTTTAGAAAGCAAAACGAATAGAACGGAATAGGAAGGAGAGTGGGACTCACCCGCAGCGAAGTGCAGAGGGGTGGATTTCCTCCCTGCGGTGTCCCTGCTGTTCACATTCACCGGGCACACGAGCTTCTTCACCCGCTCCAGATCTCCGCTCCTGCAGGCCTCGAACAGCTCCCTGGGCTCGGCGGACCCGGAGCTCTCCATGACCCCCGAGAAGCGCCGGACCGACATGGACAAGCTATGGGAAGACAGTGGGAATTGCGGAATACACACTATCCCAAAGGCTTGACATGAAGGCCGGGATGAGGCGCAGATCTCCACAGTTAAAGCCTTTCAATAACAGCCATTGAAGAGAAGAAATGATTCGGAGTTACTTTGGCTGTTCCTACACAGAGCTGTCAGTCCAGCGACGTCTCAAAACCACAGAAATGAAAACAACGCATAGAATGTCGATTTCGCCTGAACGGTGTTCGGAATGGGCGGGGCTGGACGGCCCCACTTTTTCAGAATTATTTTTAAACATAAGGATTTTCAAGTTTCATTAAAGAATTATAATCCATAAAATAAACCAACCAACTACGATGTGAATCACAAACTTGCAAAAAATCGGGAAAAACGGCTGGTGTAATTTGTTTCCATTCTTTGATTGATGGGGAGATTTTTTTGCAGAATCACTGGTAATGTAGTTTTCGCTCATACATCGATTATTTAAAAATAAATATTAAATAATTGAAATAAAATTAATTACCCTATGGCGAAAACGAATGTAATTTTAAAATTTCATTGTGCTATTATTCATATACAAAATGATTGTCCATATAGTTGCTGAAGGAAACGGCGTTGTCACATCGCAAGTGTTACTTTCCTCAGCGTTGTTCAAGACTGACCAATCACGGTCGTTTGTGATTACTGTCTGTGGCTCAAGCGTTTGATATAATATTTTCATTAAGATTATATAAACGAATGTCAATTTCTATCAACTAATTAATGCATTTAAACATAGATTTAATCAATTATGCATTTATGCGCATAAACATATAACACAAACAACGTTCAGATATTTTAATACAACTCGTTTGTGTTTTTGGTTGTCTGAGCCGCCATGCGCCGCCTAGAGGAACGAATATCACTATTGGCTGACTCGGACTCGAAGTGTGAGTATGATTCCCAAAATTCATGTCTAGGAAGGCAGCTCGCTTGGTTGCAGACACAGCATTGGTCTATAGTTACGCAATAATAAAACTATACTATAAGAACACGGAAAAACTACAGTAAAATATATGACATACGTTCATAATTTCCAACATTATTAATGCTATCGACGCGAATTTAATGCCCTACCTGGTCCTGCACTTCAGTTTCAAAACCACTGACAACATATAAGAATCTGCAGTGCAGTACCTATTTTGTTTTGCTTCCATAAAGGTTAAATGCTCAACAGCAGCTTTGAAAATGAAGTAACAATCCATTAAAGAATTGTTTGTTTTTTTTCTTGGAATTTTTAACCACACAGTAAAGAATTTAAATATTTTCCTTCAATTTATGTGAGTACAGCATAAAAAGAATAAAACATGTGTGATATTATGTATTATAATACGCTTAATACAAAACATTATTGTCTTTATTTAATGTTTCATACCATAAACATTTATAAGAAAATGTTCATATTATTTAATAAAAAGCATTAAAAAATCTCATCTCATCATATGTCATATAGTCTTTTCCATACAAATAACATTGAAAATCAACATTCAAAATGGGGGAGGTGGAGGAGGAGGTGGTGGAATAAATTTTCCTCCAGTATGAGGAGGCGGTGGCACCATGGAGGCATTTTGTGGAGGTGGAGGTGGAGGTAGTGACGACCCACTGTGAGAGCCAGGAGGAGGAGGAGGCGGAGGAGGAGCAGCCGTCTTGACCTGAATGTGAGGTGGAGGAGGTGGGACAGGGACATTGCATGGAGGAGGTGGAATAGTCATGTTACCAGGAGGAGGAGGAGGAGGAGGGGTGGAGGGTTTGCAGAAGTTAATGAGGTATTTTGGCCAGGTGGAGGTGGTGGAGGGGGAACCAAAGAATCTCCATACACAGAATTAGGTGGAGGAGGAGAGGGAGGAGGAGGTGGGGGTGGAGCGTCTCCCATCTCATCATCTGCGAGAGGTGGAGGAGGCAGCATGGACAGGTCGGGATAGGCAGGCAGAGACGGGGAACGGTCAGACATGAGTGGAGGAGGCGGTGAAGCTGGAGAGAGATCAGGTGGAGCAGTGGTGCTACAACCCACCGATTCAGGCACTGATGGAGGAGGAACTGCGATACCCAAAAAAGACCTGAAACCACAGCAACAACAAGCGAGTTAATCAAAAACATTTTTAACGAAATCTGTCTGAATATAAACAGCCAAAGCCTTTTTATTACAAACCAGTTGAAGGTGCTGGTCTCCTGTGTGCCAAGCTGTACAGACACAGAGTCCTCATTGTCTGATTTTGGCTCTTCCTTCGGTGTCACAACATAATAAATTCAAATAAACATATGAAATCAGTAGGGGTTTTAGGCCGAAAATATAGTGCAAATCATTTAAATAACTACTGATGAAAAACAGTAAAAAGGACACTGGCAGATAGATTTGTTTGAACTTATTTTGCTTGTGATAAATTTATGATTCTTTCAAACGGAATAAGTACATGCAAGTGCATAATTCACATGTTATAAAAATACATTTCTTAGTGTGAGATATATATTTTACTTAACATACTTTTTAAATTATACGTATTCATAAATACTTTTAATACCAGTAAATACTATATATTTCATTTCAAATGTTTGGGATCGGTATGTTTTCTGTAATATTTCCTAACAATTTAAAAGAATTCTTTTACATAATATATTTTAAAATGTAATTTATCTTTGTGATGCAAAGCTAGATTTTCAGTATTCACATGAACCTTCAGAAATCATACTAATATGCTGATTTACTGCTCAAGAAACATTTCTTATTATTATCAATGTTGAAAACAGCTGCTTAATATTTTTGTGGAACCCATGTTACATTTTTTTCATGACTCTTTGATGAATAGAAAGTCCAAAAGAACAGTATTTAGTTTAGATCATTTTTGTAACCATGTAAAATTCTTTATTGTCTCTTTTGTTCAATTTATTTAATCCTTGCTGAATAAAAGTGCTAATTTCTTGCAATAAATAAATAAATAAATACATAAATAAAACAAAACTTACCGATCCCAAATGTTTGAATGGTTGCATATAATATATAATACAATATTATATAAAATACAGAATGCTATGTATTTTTAGGCCTAATGCAAACATTTGATCACATATTATTTAATATTATTTATAAAACATATCTAATTTACTTTTCATTTAACTACAACAAGTGAAAAAAACAGCAGTATAAGTAAAAAGTATTATATATTTGCTCACAGTTTTGCTGCCTTCCCAGTGGCTGTGGCCCAGTTTGTCCAAGCGGGTGTAGGATATGGGAACCCGTCTGTACGCACGAAACGGCTCCAAGCCATTCGCTGGGGGAACCACCTTCTGAGTCCGGGGAACTTTTGACTGTTTGGTCAGCACTCCGATCTCTTTCCGGGCTATTTTCTCCTTGTACATGCCAACTGTCTGAATGTGAATACTGACATTAGGAGGTTATTTTGCCCACTTACAACTTTGACAAAATTATAATATACAGTATGTCTATTGAAGGAATAGTTCACCAAAAATGAAAATTTGCTGAAAAGGTAACAAATGTAGCATTCCATCACTTGCTCACCAAGGGATCCTCTGCAGTGAATGGGTGCCGTCAGAATAAGAGTCCAAACAGCTGATTAAAACATCACAATAATCCACAAATACTTCGGTCCATCAATTAATATCTTGTGAAGTGAAAAGCTGCATGTTTGTAGGAAACAAATCCATCATCAAGATTTTCAGATTATCATTATGTTTCTGACTACAAAGTGTTGCTTCTGGCCAAAATACGCCATCTTTCTTTTGGACTGTTTTTGCTTGCAAATGGTGCTTGATCTGTGCATATTTGTCTCCTGATTCAGACAAGACTTTTTCAATAAAAAAATAAAAAGAAAACAATATTATGGATAGAGGACTCATATTTTAGATGAAAGCAATGGTTTGAAGGTAAAACAGCTTAATGATTTATTTGTTTCTTGAAAACACGCAGCTTTCCCTTTTCACAAGCTGTTAATTGATGGACTGGAGTGGAGTGTGGATTACTTCTGGATTTTTGTGATGTTTTTATCAGCTGTTTGGACTCTCATTCTGACGGCACCCATTCACTGCAGTGGATCTATTGGTGAGCAAGTGATGTAATGCTACATTTCTCCAATCTGTTCTGATGAAAAAACAAACTCATCTACATCTTGGATGGCATGAGAGGGTGAGTAAATGTTCAGCAAATTTTCATTTTCGGGTGATCTACTATTTTATTAAGAAGCACCAACTGTTGTTTAATATTTCCTGACTTGACATTAGTAATGACTAGCATTGCATTTCAAGAGATTCTGGTGCTTTCCGTTAAGTGATAATAAGCGGAGCTCACCAGAGTTAGCAGGCTGACGGAGGACTCCATCTGTTTTAGCTGAACGGTCTGAGCATCTAAGATTTTCAGCACAGATGTGGCCAGATTGTTTATCTGGTATGTGACATTGGCCAGGGCCTGCGTGGTGAGAGCTTTGGACTCTTCAATGACACTTCTTGTGTCCTCCACCTAAAAGTTAAAAAAAGAAAAAATAATAATTTTCAATATTCAAAGTCTTCTATAAACGTTTTTATGAATAACAGACTGAAAGAACTCTGGACTCAGTCCTGGACTGTCAATTGAGCACATCTCAACATCAAGTCAGCAGTTTAGGGTTAGGGTTAGTTCACCCAAAAATTCTGTCATTAATTACTGTCTGAAAAAAAGACTAACCCCAAACTTTTAAATGATAGTATATAAATACAATGCTGAATATACTACTGATTATTATCATTAATGATAAAGACCTACAGATGGTATTATATGGATATACAAACTAACATGCTGCATTCAGACCTCCAGGATAGAGAGATGGATTCCTAGATAAACATGTTAAGAAAGGTTTTCACAGATTACTAGGAATACATACCACAGCCTTGTTTAGGCATGTAAGCCGTCAGTACAGACAGCACAAAGCTGACTGAAAAGACTGGAAAAGAGTACAGCCTAAAGAAAGGTGTTTCAACAATCCATGTGAATAACTCATAATATAAATGGAGCTGCGAAATGAATTTCACTATTAGTGTGATGCATGTATGACTTTTGCAAATGTAATAAAATTCAGTGATTAAATCCTGTTCAAATAGTTAAAAGAAGCAAGTATGTCATCACTAGACTACTTACAATGTTGTACTTTTTTTTTAGCAGTACATACTATATATGTTTAGGCCTAATGTAATCACAAAGAACACATAATATCCAGGAAGATCTATAAAATAAGTATTTGGAGTGAAAAAAAAAATCAAACATATTACTGTAAATTAAATGTATAGGGAAAAAAACTAAAAATGGCTCACATTGTGGTATTTGCTCTGACAGTAATCGGCCACCTTGTGCAGATTGCTGTGGTTGTCTAGAAGAGCTTTTCTTGCAGTCGGAGCCTCTTGCAGGATTTTGTCTATGCGTTCTTTACAGCTGTTGTCTCTCATTGTGCAGGTCTGCAGTATAAGCTGCTGAATGCTGCTCCTCTCCACTGACTCTGGTAAGACTCAACTAAGCAGGACTAGAGAGCGGCTGCACAAACAAGATGACAGGCACAAACATGTTGGGAGAGTGGGTGTAAAGCATTTCTCAGTGATCTTCAGTGCAGACACAAGCTTCATGAATGAACAGAGTCATATTTACAGGATATGATGCAGATCTATCTATCTATCTATCTATCTATCTATCTATCTATCTATCTATCTATCTATCTATCTATCTATCTATCTATCTGCCTGTCTGTCTGTCTCCGTATCTCTACCTGCCTGTCTACCTGTCTATCTACTATCTGTTTGTCATCTATCGATCTTTCTGTCTGTCTGTCTGTCTGTCTGTCTATCTATCTATCTATCTATCTATCTATCTATCTATCTATCTATCTATCTACCTATCTAAAGGATTAGTTATCTCTAAATGAATATTATGTGCAATGTTTTGTTAAATTTGCACTGCTTTTTGTGTTCTTTTTGGAGCTAGACATTCCCTGGTCTCTGTTTGTTTTTAAGAGAAGTGTCAGCATTCTTTAGTAAATGATGGCAGAATTGATTTTTGGGGGAAAGTCTTTAAATGGCTTTTCACTTTAAATTAAATGTATTTTTTTTGGAACCATAAAAAAAAAAAGTTTACAACTTTTAAAAACCATCCCTTGAACTATCCCTTTAAAAGAGAGAGAGAGAGAGAGAGAATATAATGTCACGGTCAAGCCACAAGAGGCCAGAATACAGCTAACAAAGTACGAGTGAAAGATTCAACATTTCCCTTCTTTGACAGGTTGTCAAGTGCAGTATTGCGCCTGATAATAGCTAATTTAACAATGTTCTAGTGAGTCTAACATCAAAGTCGGTCCAGAAAACATTAAATATTAAATATTTAGCCATGCTATTAAACAGTAACCTGTTTCATGACCATACAACTAGCAGTTCCTCAGTAAATGGACACAGACAATTGTTGATCAGATACTTTTGAGATTATTATATTGCTTCTAATGCTCCGTCACTGTGAGCTGTGCATTTTTATGATGTCTCTGATAGGAACAGCTTTTGCTATTATGAACTGAGGCCTGATAGATTAGCCATCATATTTGGTCCCTGTGACTGATTTAATGATCAAAGTCTGCATGCAGCTGGGGTTAAATTATAATTGGTTATCATTATCACTTATCTGGATGCCAATTGCGTGCATCACGTTTGTACCACAGAGGCAAATTCTGTTATATTCTATGCATGCAAAGCACTTTTTATATCAGCCTCCCGTCTGCATATTCACTATATACAGAAATGACATATTTCTAATGTGTTACAATTATACTAAAACGCTAAAGCTAAAACATTACAGGCTGTTAACTGCTCCCATGCGGACAGAAAAAGATCTTCATGACTAATAATTTAGTGCATGTTGTTTCATCTGCTGAATCCAGGAAAGTGGAAATCTGTTCCGCAGGAAGACTGTTCCGTGTGTAGAGCAACTGGGAGTTCAATGAAGAAAAAAAGACATTCGTCCTGCAACAATATTGCCTTTGTTTGGAAAAGGCCCTTCAAGGGTGCTGCAAAACAATCCGTCTGACCTTTAAGCGTAATTACATTTGGGAGTAAAATTTAGCAGTATGAAACAGTGCAGCAGAAACATAATAAATGTAACATGATATAAGCAAAAAAAAAAAAAAAAAAGAGTATAAACTTAGATTAGTTAATTAGTCACATAGATTGTTGTCAGAGAAATTGTTTGGGTGTAGGAGTGACAAATAAAATATTTCTTACCAAAATATGATTACAATATTTTTTACTGCTCCGTACCAAATTCAACTGCATATTCAAATTCTTATGGCATCCACATTTCAACTATTCACTTCTATTCCACTTAGTCCAAAGAGAAATCTGTTAATCTGCATAAATGCATGTCTGGATCAATAATTAGCTTATTATAGTCAATAGTTATCTGGTGAGTCACAACCGAGTGGTCAAGGTTTAGCTGGTTAGCATGATCTGGACTGAAAAAAAAAAAGGTGTTGGATTTACTTTGAAACAATCTTCATTCAAAAAATTATAAAGAAACAGCTAGTAACACATTAAAGTGAAATGTTTAAGTAGAAAGACAGAAATATTATGCCTATATTCAGGGGCGGACTTAGTGATTTGGGGCGCCTAAGCAAATTTCAGGTACGGGGCCCCAACAAAATAACTATAATGCTCTTTTATGCGTAACCCTTATTTTGCTCGCTAGCTCTCTCTCATTATAGCTATAGCTATTATTTATTGTAACTATTACCCCTTCACAACTTAAGTAGCCTAAATAATTAGTCAACCTGATGCTGTTCTAAAGCCATATTAAGCTACCTTATTTTTTTCGAATAACAAAAGACATTATATATATATATATAAAAAATAAAAATGCTTGCACTTTGAATTGTAAACTTCTTCAATCTTTTTCCAAAAAGGATTCAAATGTCATAAAAATCATCCCATGCAACTCGTTCCATATTCCAAGTGTTCTTAAGGCACATGATAGGGTTTGCCGAGAAACAAATCAAAAATATAATCTATTAAGCAAAAATCTCCAGTCATTGCATTTGTGCATTAATATATAAGTTTTTAGTTTATAGTTCATTTGCATTTACTGTTCGCGCTGGCGCGCCTAGGAAAAGCACACAAGAGAGTCATTTTGAAACATCAAGACAAATAAAATTATGACTTGAAACACAATAATTTCTTTACTGAGGTGAATATAACTGTTCTGAGACAGCGTAGAATGCGCGCAAAGAGCGCTCTGTCTATAATCACTAAAAGCTGTCACTCACTTCAGTTCATCGCGATCTCACGACGTTCCGTTAATAAGCTCTCTGCACAATGACTCTCTTATTTACATCTTATCTACACGGTGTTATAATGAGAGGATTCACAAGCTTGCAGAACTCCGCACCTGACAAAAACTTGCCGTTTTGAGTGGTGAGTGAACATTTGACGCTCTCCATAACACAAATACATACTGATGCATTTGCCAAATATGTTTCGCGAATATCAGACGGGGCCCCCTGATTCCCCGGGGGCCTAAGTGGCCGCTTACCTCGTTTTACTTACAAAAAATCAATCAATCAATCAAATAATTTTTTACAACGTGGAAGATTCAAAACCAGAGGTCTGGAGCCACTGGAGGGTCCTCGGTAAACTTCCAAGGGAGAACTTTTTCCTCCTAAATACCTATTGTTTATATTAAAAAATATACTGTCTTTATGTTGTTTGTACATTAATTTGAAGATTGAATGTGAAATTATCGCAATATAAAAGTATATTTAAAAACTTTAAGGTGGGATTAATCGTGATTCATTTCAGAAATATTTGCGATTAATTTGTGAATTTTTTTTAATCGATTGACAGCACTAATTTTAATACATAAAGAAATGGGAAACACTTTTAAATATGTCATTTTGATTTTCAAAGATGAGTTTTAAGGGACACAATTATTGACTGCAGGGGAGGAAATGGGCAGCTCAGGATAGTTAATGGTGTAGAAGACTGCGTGCTCTTGTAGCGCCATTAGTCAATCAGCACTGTCATGATGTAATTTTCCAGTTGATTAGTCACATGGCATTTACAGCTCAGGCGATTGGCTAAAAAAGGTTTCAAATCACTTAGGTGGTCCTTTGCCAGCTGAACAACTGCTATTGCGATGAATGGGAATGCTAACAGATAGCTCTATCTAGAATTTCCTGTGTTCTGATATGGTCATGGGAATATCATCTTTTAAAAAGGAGGGGAAAACATTTCCCGTATCTTTTGCTGTTGACGTCAAAGGCGTCCAATCAAACTGCAGTATTTTGGAGCAAATTCATCTGTCACTTGATAATACAGCTAATACTAACACAATATAAACTAAGTGTTTGTTGCTATGTGTCAGGCTGGTAGATCACGCTTCAGCTGCTGTTTATGCATTTACAAAGTTGTCAGTTTTCCTATTCAGTCTGTCTATGTCTATGTCTATGGATTTGCCTATACAACTGAAACTAGTTAACAGCCGCTGTTATAAACAGCTTTGTGTTTATATGTTGATTGATGTAAATGAGAAATAGTGTTGCACATTCAAGACATTTCATTGCAATCCCCCCTCCTGGTCTAATATACATTTGGTGGATACTCTGAAATCACATTTCTCGTAATGTCAGTGAGAACCCTGCTGTTTTATGATTTTAAAATACTAGAAAACACTGCTGTATCCAACAATTGCTCTGAGATGACTTCATTTAACAGGAATATGTACAGCGTGAATTGGTGCCAGCCGCAGGGTTTCCAAAAACACTCAAGAGAGCTGCATGGGAGTTTGGACAAGCTGTTACAGCAGTTCTCTTTCTAAAAAGCCAGTTCACCTAAAATCAACCTAATACATCCTCAACAAACCTCAGCTTACATCCATTCACATGGATATACACATTCTTGATCGTTAGTAATTATTTACATAACCAGGAGACTCCCATTACAGAAAAAAATCATATCTTGTTCTGTCTATATCTGTGTTGTTGCTCTTATTCAATAACAAGATTAAATGGAGAACAATCACTTTTGATATAGCATCCTGCTTCTCAAACTTCATCTCACATGTCTCCTCTTGAGTTTTAGAAAAGATCTCTAAACAATGAGAGATCTTTCTGAGAAGACTTGCCAAGATAACAAAATCTGCAGATATTTCAATTCACTGAAAGACCTGAGCTGCTAGAGACTCTCTCTCACTGCATGACAAACAATTGTCTCATTTGTGGCTAGTTTTAATGTTCCCTAATAAATTTGAGGAAGCAGACACTTAACTAAGTTCAACAAGTCTCTTGAGTCATGAAAAAGCAAACTTTGAGCGATTAAATCATCTGGGCTGTGCCAATAAGAATTAAAGAGCATCAAGGGAGACTTTTGAAGAACAAAACCAAACAAAAACAGAAGAAATCAGCCAGACGTGTTCTCCATGTTGCAGCAGGTTTTTGTGCATCAAGCCGATCAGATGAACCCGGTGTGGGTTTTCCCTGACCTCAGCGTTGTGCTAGTCAAAGCGAGCTCTTCCCTTATCTCTGCAGATTGGATGTTGTGAGCAATCACAGCTCTGACACACTTCACAGAGTTCCATTACAGCTCCAGAATTGAATTACCAGCTGAAGTGACTGTGAGCTGGAGACTGAGCTGTGGATGTTTCTGTGACAGGGCTTCTGTGGAAAGTTCATTCATTTCTCATGCTCAGGTATCTCCAAGTCGGCCAGACGATCAACAGATTTATTGCAAGGAAATACATTTTTCTTTATCCACAGATGCACATACACTTGGCAGGTTTGGTTTGATTAACAAACCCTGGTGTGATTGCTCTGTTAGTGTAGCTCATTTGAATAAGTGTGAACGCTGCTCCAAAACTGTAGTGTGCTCCAAAAAAGCAAATCTCAGTCCGCTTTCTTAACAAACCCGACCGATAAATGAACACAACACAGACCAAAGACATCTAAACGAGCCAAAAACAGGATGTGATGTCACACGATGTGACTCTAAAAAGGACAGAATGCTCAAGCATTCCTGGTTCTTCTCATAATAGGAGATAAGTTGAAATTGGAAACGCAGATTCCTTACAGCAGATCTCAAATCTGAATTTCTGTCACTGTTTTGACTCCTTTACATATTTTATAAGCTCTTTATGGGTTATAAGCTGTTTAAAATATCACCATGTACACACATACAACGAGTGCATTTAGTCCAGCAGCACACAGCATTGTTTTTGATGTTCAGTAAGTATACAAAATCTACGTCATACAAGCTGTTCAAATTAGGTTGTGACCGAATCCTCATGCCTTTAGTTTTAAACTTTAGGTTCAGTGTTAAAAAAGAGTGAACACTAAGCGAACCAGAATTAAAGGGGTGGTTGATTGCCATTTCACTTTTTTAACGTTAGTGTGCAATGTTGCTGTTTGAGCATAAACAATATCTGCAAAGGTGCGACACTGAAAGTTCAATGCAAACGGAGATATCGTCTTTTAAAATTCTGGCAGTTTAATGCCTACAAAAACGGCTCGTAGGGACTACAACGAGTTATTTCCGGGTCCGTTACATCACGAACCCAGATAAACCCCTCCCCCGGGAACACGCAGCAAAGGGGGCGAGGCCATGAGCTGCTTTAGAGAAGAGGAAGAGAAAACTAGGGGTGCACGTAAAAATCTATTCATATATGAATCGCGATTCTGTCTTCTAACCAATCTAATGGATTCACAAGTTTAAAAATCCATGTTCTCAATCCTGTTCCTCGCCTCACCCTGCTCTGCACACGCTCTGCATCACTCTCTCTCTCTCTCAATCCCTCTCTCAGATCATCAGCAGCTCCAACAATGAAGTGTTCCATTTACAAGTATACACTTATTTTCACACAGCTATGAGAAGCGTTATACATGGACGCGCGTGGAGTTGCTGTACTCTATTAAAGCTTTAATCAGGATAAAACCGTATATTAAAAGCTAACAGAAGCAGTAGCATTTACAAGTAACAGCATATCTAAAATATGAGACAACAACAAACAAAAAACATACCATTAAGAGCCATGCTTGCACAGGTTCTGCGCGATCCTCTTCACTAATATTCTCTGAGTCTCAATCGGGCTAAAATTGATAAGCAATATAGACGACGCCATTGTTTACAATACAACCAGAGCACATGCACTGAGCTGAGGGGCGGGACATTCAGACGCGCACTAGAGGCGGTTTAGCGAATCACAGCACACTGGGCCAGCTAACCAATCCCCATCGCATATTTCTGAGGGACGGGCTTCATAAAAGGAGGAAATGATCAGAGTGTTTAGAGGAGAAGGGACAGAGCGGTGGGGAATAAAGGTAAATGATGTGAAAAATGTATATTTATTTTGTATATTTTTCATACTGCCACCTATTATTATTTTTTATTATTATTTTATTTTTTTCAGTTTTGCACATTTATATACAGACAATTGTAGGCCTACCTGATATAATCATGTTAGTAGTAAATTTTTGTGAAAATTTAAAAAAAGTTAATGTTACTGTTATATACCAAAATGTGGACTGAAGTATTGTGCACAATAAGACCAGAATGGTGTATTAAAGTATATAGAGTCAATTCAGGGCTGCCAAATTTTGATTTGACAATTTCCATGATGGGATGGGTGGGGGTTTTGGTTGGTGTTGGTTGTGTTTGTGTTTGGACTTTTGTTGAAGTGTTTTCCCTGTTCCTATTGTGTCTGTTACTTTCCCTTTGCGTTAGCCCTGCTTCTGTAAAGCCCGAAACACACTGCACGATTTTCGGCTGTCCCAGACGAAAGATTGGCATCGTGAAACAATCGTGCTGATTTCTGTGATTGTGGCTCCTAATCGGTGGTCCTGTATTTTACAGTGTGAAAGGTTCAAAGATGGCCGTTGTCACGGTCTTGAGACCAAAGATAGCCCACGATCATTTTCTGATGATCACACAGTGTGTTTGCTGTTATGATCCACATTAACTCATCAGCCAATAAAACTGCGACATAAAATCAAAGCGACATGCCGCTAAAACATAAAACTGCTTACCACATGCTCTAATGCCTTCGTCTTTCACCGCTTTTTTTCAGCACTCATAACAAATAACTGCTAAAGTTTGATTCAACATGCTCTTTTTGTTTACCACTAGCACATGCTGATGACGTTTTATTCTTCTATAGTAACGTGCGTTGTAGCATACGAGTCAATAGGTGTCATACATGTCGTACCCAAGTTTATCCATGTCGCACAGCATGATCTGCAATGATCTTATAGGATTGCTAAAATCGTGTAGTGTGTAGAAGGCTCAACTCCCTTGTTAGTTCCCAGAGTTACCCTCGTGTGTTCTCTCGACAACTAACCATCCCCTCTCGATACCTCGTTGAGCTTGTTTGCCCCTGTGTATAAATTGTCTTTGTGATTCACTTGTGCGGTGTCGGTCAATGTTTGGGCTTTGGAGTTATTCTCACAATGTTCTGTTATAATCAATGACGCTCTTATTTACATCATGTCTACACTTTGTTACAAAGAGAGGATTTACAAGCGTTTAGTCGTGAGTGAATTCTGACTCATTCAACGCAATGGCCTATCACAGGTGTTCAAGAAATTAACAGATGTGATTGGCTACACTGCTCAAAGCTACAAAAACACGTTGTAAATGGCAACCTTTGACGCATTCTAGAACACAGACTCAAAGAAGTGCTGGAGCCTTTACCAAATCTGTTTTGCCAATATCCTATTATTACAGTTTTCACTGATGGTGCTTTAGACTGTGTGAGAAAATGGACGCGTGACCTAAGAGCATGTGAACAGTGTGAATTGCGTGAGTTGGCAACCCTGCAACCCTACTGTAATACCATAAAAAGTTTATACTGTAATACCATAAAAAGTTATAGTTTTGGGGGTGTTTTGCCACATTTTATTGGCAGACACAGTAGTACAAACTCAGGAAACCAAGGAGAGAGAAAGAGAGGAATGGGACGGCAACATGATCAAGTGCCCTCCAAAGTTTAGAAATGTCCTACATTAAACTACATTAAAAGGTTTTAGACCATATCAGTACAGATTCTTAGCATTTTTTTTTGTTTTTAAATAATGCATGCAGTAATGTAACTTGCAATTGTCACTGAACAGCAGTATTTGACTGCATAATAAAGGTAATATACAGTTCACACCTTCTTTGGCAGATGATAACTGGATTAAACTATGCTCCGGTTTTATTGTGTCAGTACATCTTTATAGTTTTACTGATTCTTTTATAGATTGGGTAGTACACAAACGACCAATCAGAACACAGTTTAGAGATGCTTTGGATTGCATAAGCTCTGTTTTTGTTTTGTAAGATTTTAAAAGTTTACAATAAAAATATTGTAAAACAGTAATATTGTAAAATGTTCTTAAAAATTGAACTTAACTGTTTTCTATTTCAATATTATGTAAAATGTCATTTATTCCTGTGATGCAAAGCAGAATTTTCAGCATCATTACGCCAGTCTTCAGTGTCACATGATCCTTGAAAAATCATTCTAATATGCTGATTTCCTGCTCAAAAAATGACATGGAATTCTTTGATAAATATAAAGTCCAAACAGCATTTATTTGAAATCGATATCCTTTTTGTAACAATGTTAAAGCTTATGGTATTTCTAAACTTTTGGAGGGCACTGTACAACGAACTTTCAAATGAGAATGAGGTTATGTCTGTAGCACCAAGGGCTCATAAACAGTTTTATTTTAAGCAGCCTGCCTGTGTCATTTTTCAGGGCTGTGCAAATATAACAACAGCATCACATCCAATAACACTTTTTTTGCTGGTTGTTTCCACTAGTATGCTGGATTGTGTTGTGGCAGCCTCTCAGTAAACATAACTGAATGCTCATTAGTCAGTCAGTTGTCATCATTAACCGAAGAAAAAAAACCCTGCTCTTCGTAAAAACAATCAGAAAGCATTTGCAATGAATACAGTTAGGTCCATATATATTTGGACGCTGACACAATTTTAATCATTTTGGCTCTGTATGCCACCAGAATAGAATTAAAATGAAACATTCAAGATGAAATTGAAGTGCAGACCTTCAGCTTTAATTCAAGGGGCTGAACAAAAATATAACATAAAATGCTTAGGAATTACAACCATTTTTATACACAGTCCCCCTATTTTCAAGGGCTCAAATGTAATTGGACAAATAAATATAATCATAAATAAAATGTTCATTTTTAATATTTTGTTGAGAATCCTTTGCAGGCAACGACTGCCTTAAATCTGGAACTCATCATGGACATCACCAGAGACTGGTTTTCTCCTTTGTGATGCTTTGCCAGGCCTTTGCTGCAGCTGACTTCAGTTGTTGTGTTTGTGGGTCTTTCTGCCTTTAGTTTTGTCTTTAACAAGTGAAATACATGCTCAATCGGGTTGAGATCAGGAGATTGACTTGGCCATTGCAGAATATTCCACTTTTTGCCCTCAAAAACCCCTGGATTGTTTTTGTTGTATGTTTTGGGTCATTGTCTATTTGTACTATGAAGCGCCGTCCAATCAACTTTGCTGCATTTGAGCGAATCTGGGCAGACAGTATATCCCTATACACTTCAGAATTCATCCGGCTGGAGAGTGTTCTTCTCTTGGCTGGATGTTGTAAAAGGGCTTTTCTTTCCCATGGAGAGGATTCTCCGATCATCCACCACTGTTGTCCTCCGTGGACGTCCTGGCCTTTTTATGTTGCTGAGCTCACCAGTGCTGTTGATTTGGCCACTCTGAATGTTCCTGCTATCTCTCTGATGGATTTGTTCTGATTTAGAAGCCAAACAATTGTCTGTTTCACGTGCATGAAGAGCTCCTTTGACTGCATGATGTGGGTTCACAGCAACAGCTTCCAAATGCAAATGGCACACTTAGAATAAACTCCAGACCTTTTACCTGCTTAATTGATGTAGAAATAACGAAGGAATAGCCCACACCTGTCCATGAAACAGCTTTTGAGTCTACTGTCCAATTACTTTGGTCCACTGAAAAAGGGGGGAGGTACATATTAAAAGGTTGTAATTCCTTAACCTTTCCTCCAATTTGTGTGTGAATACCCTCAAATTAAAGCTCAGAGTGTGCAACTTAAAGCTCATATCCATTATATAACTGTAACTTGAATATGTTTTGGTCAACAGCTAAAATAACAAAAATTGTGCCAGTGTCCAAATATATATGGACCTAACTGTATATGGTTTTGGTGTGAACAGGCCAATGCCCCCAAAAATACATGTAAAATAGAGCATTAAGGAAAAAACAATGGCAAATGGCTCACACACTTATAGCTCACTCACACTGAGCTATAAAAAACTTGTTTTGGAAAAAAAAAATTCTTCAAATGTACAATGAGGATGTTTTGGTTCAAGAACTTGGGAGGAAATCCCTGATTCCCTAATGAGGTTTAAATTGCAGGGTTGTGGTGTGTATAATAATAACAGAAGATTTTGCAAACCAGAAGCAGGTTTTAATCTCCAAGGCTGTTCTAGTTTGGTTCCAAGCTTACGTTATATTCCAGTTTTAAGATGTGACAGCAGAGTCTAAACAATGCATATCACATGAATAACAGTGAAACAGAACAGCAAACGTATAAATGTATCTCTTCAGAGAGAAACAAGACCAGACCACAGACAGATCAGCACTGGCTGTTTTAAGAGTCTCACAAAAATGTGTGTAGTTGTGTGTTTATATACAGAGCTGCCTGTCAATTCAAGGTTTTCATTTTAATTGAATGCATGATATGTTGATTAACGCTCAAAAAATATTTAGGCCTGATGTATGTATTTTATGTTTGAATTGCGTATAAAATTGCGCGCACACACACATTTGGATTACTAACGTAAAGTAATACATTTCATGTTTGTTTGTCAGACATGGATAAGAAAAATGTAAGATTTCTATTATATATATACAGTATATACACAATATACAGGTGCATCTCAATAAATTAGAATGTCGTGGAAAAGCTCATTTATTTCAGTAATTCAACTCAAATTGTGAAACTCGTTTATTAAATAAATTCAATGCACACAGACTGAAGTAGTTTAAGTCTTTGGTTCTTTTAATTGTGATGATTTTGGCTCACATTTAACAAAAACCCACCAATTCACTATCTCAACAAATTAGAATATGGTGACATGCCAATCAGCTAATCAACTCAAAACACCTGCAAAGGTTTCCTGAGTCTTCAAAATGGTCTCTCAGTTTGGTTCACTAGGCTACACAATCATGGGGAAGACTGCTGATCTGACAGTTGTCCAGAAGACAATCATTGACACCCTTCACAAGGAGGGTAAGCCACAAACATTCATTGCCAAAGAAGCTGGCTGTTCACAGAGTGCTGTATCCAAGCATTTTAACAAAGTTGAGTGGAAGGAAAAAGTGTGGAAGAAAAAGATGCACAACCAACTGAGAGAACCGCAGCCTTATGAGGATTGTCAAGCAAAATCGATTGAAGAATTTGAGTGAACTTCACAAGGAATGGACTGAGGCTGGGGTCAAGGCATCAAGAGCCACCACACACAGATGTGTCAAGGAATTTGGCTACAGTTGTCGTATTCCTCTTGTTAAGCCACTCCTGATCCACAGACAACGTCAGAGGCGTCTTACCTGGGCTAAGTAGAAGAACTGGACTGTTGCCCAGTGGTCCAAAGTCCTCTTTTCAGATGAGAGCAAGTTTTGTATTTCATTTGGAAACCAAGGTCCTAGAGTCTGGAGGAAGGGTGGAGAAGCTCATAGCCCAAGTTGCTTGAAGTCCAGGGTTAAGTTTCCACAGTCTGTGATGATTTGGGGTGCAATGTCATCTGCTGGTGTTGGTCCATTGTGTTTTTTGAAAACCAAAGTCACTGCACCTGTTTACCAAGAAATTTTGGAGCACTTCATGCTTCCTTCTGCTGACCAGCTTTTTAAAGATGCTGATTTCATTTTACCAGCAGGATTTGGCACCTGCTCACACTGCCAAAAGCACCAAAAGTTGGTTAAATGACCATGGTGTTGGTGTGTTTGACTGGCCAGCAAACTCATCAGACCTGAACCCCATAGAGAATCTATGGGGTATTGTCAAGAGGAAAATGAGAAACAAGAGACCAAAAAATGCAGATGAGCTGAAGGCCACTGTCAAAGAAACCTGGGCTTCCATACCACCTCAGCAGTGCCACAAACTGATCACCTCCATGCAGTGGCGGTTCTACATTGAATTACTCCCCGGGCGAGACCCCTCTGAGCACCCATCCCCCCCTCCCCCCCCATTCGAGAACATTTTTTTTTTAGGTTTTTTTGCTAAAAAAAATTTGCACAAACAGTTTTACTATAACAATATAAGTGTAAGACAAGCTTATATTTCTCAATTGCACAAATCCTTCAACATGAAAAAACACAATTCTGCACAAAACAGTATAAGTTATCAGAACTTAAATAAATATACTCTATATACATAATAAACACTCTGTGTTTATTTGGCACTCGACAATCAACAGATTTCCCATCCCCCAACACTGTCACTCACGACCAGAAGTCAAGACTAAACCACAAAGTGAAAATAGCAGTATTCTTTAGTGATATGTTATTTACACAGTGCAAATAGCTTTAGATTCTATTTATTCTATGTTAAAATAAAATAAAAACATGGCGAAAAATATTATTAGAGAAAAACATTACTTATTGCAAAAATAGTGGTAATTATCTGCACTTCTGCATTGTAATACATTATAAAATAGTATGCAATAACTTATTGAGTGTAATTTTTTAATTTTATTTCTAATTATTAAATGGATGCCACCTTATTGGGACAAAAGCCCTCTCTACACCTACCCTAACCCTACCCGATACTTTATGTTCAACTCTTTGATTATTTCCTTCATTTTTATTAAAAAAATAAATGCTTTTCTGATGTGATGTGATTTGAAATTTAAAAAGGGAGAAAAAAAGTTCGCCAAAAGGCAGATTCGAACCCTGGTCGATCGTGTCGAAAGAAGTGTAACGCAAATTTTACCATCTGCACCACTGAATCTGATAACTAGTAACCGTCTTTTGCATATTTGACTATCTCAATCATACATTTGTGGGTGGAGTTAATGTAAATAGCCTCTGCCAGCAACATAGCTATTTGCACTTAAATAGACACTCCGATTTTTTTTTTTTTTTATATTCCCAACAATTAAACAGTTGCCCACATGAAAAAAACACTTCCCGCGCCCCTGGGTGTGACTGACTTTAGCCCACTTGTCCCACTAATTTGAGAGAGGTGACCTGTCCCCCGCGGCCGCACCCCCCTCCCTTTTCCACTTCTCACACAGCTTCTGTGCTCGGTACCTTCTCAACAAGCAGGGGCGCCAATTTGCCAATTCCCCGCACAGTTATATGATAGATAATATGATAGATAATAGAAAACCGCTTAGCGTCGCAGATGATTTTTTTTTTTCCAAGTGCTTGTGCCGCCCCTCACGTGTCATGAAAAACGTCTGCCCCGTTCGCCCATGCCTAAAACCGCCACTGCCTCCATGTCACACCGAATTGAGGCAGTAATTAAAGCAAAAGGAGCCCCTACCAAGTATTGAGTACATATACACTAAATGAACATACTTTCCAGAAGGCCAACAATTCACTAAAAATGTTTTTTTTATTGGTCTTATGAAGTATTCTAATTTGTTGAGATAGTGAATTGGTGGGTTTTTGTTAAATGTGAACCAAAATCATAACAATTAAAAGAACCAAAGACTTAAACTACTTCAGTCTGTGTGCACTGAAGTTATTTAATACACGAGTTTCACAATTTGAGTTGAATTACTGAAATAAATGAACTTTTCTACGACATTCTAATTTATTGAGATGCACCTGTATATTCCAATTACTTAGAATCAGCATAAATCTTCATTGTGAAATCAGTTAAAAAGTTTGAAGATGGTATGGATTTATTTATGATAAATATATAAACCTGGTTATATTGTGTATTTAAAACACATTCAATTTACTAGTAATATTACAGAAATGTTACGTGCTTTTTAGCCGTTTCATTATATATGACTGACAAATATGCATAACTACGTTTCTAGGTTTATGTTGAAAACTGGGTAATCATCCCACTAAATAAACACATTAAATTGACAGCCTTGTGAATATTTAATATCTTGGTCTTTTGCTTTCTTTTATATTTAACTTCCAGAATAATATTTAACCTTCTGATTTATTGCTGCCAACACTCTTCAGATATTTTATTAATCAGATGCTATTTTAGACGTCATTTGCTCGCCAACGATGGTGACCTTCTACACTGATTAGATCTTCAGTGAGATAATAAATTAATATATTATCTAATTCTAGTAAACAACACTAAGAACTTGAGATACAGCAGGTATATGAGGAGGTCTGCTGTTATCTACATCATTTAACTATCAGTCTCACCTTTGCATTTGATAGTTTATCAACAGTTAACAGCACTGTTTTCGGTCAATAAAAGACACTCCGGTGGCAGAGCAAAGAGACATTATCAGAATAACTCATTGTCAGCATGTTAAGAGCAATTTATGTCTTGTATTGAAATTTCAGCATAATCATTACAAATTATTTCCCTATAGACTGTCAGGCAGAAATGCACATGTTTAGAGACAAAAAATTGAGAATATAACGATCCATGTATCCTGGACCACCATTTATAGAAACCCTGTGCTGTTTTATGTCATCCTTACCAAAAATGAATGAATTAACACAAACACAATTAATACAGTTAAAGTGTCACGAATGAAAATGTGTAGTAGGTTGGTTACTAATGTCAGAACAGTTGTTGGTGGAAAAAAATAAAAGAATAGTTCACACAAAAACTGAAATTTGCTGAAAACGTACCCACTTTCAATCCATCCAAGATGTAGATGAGTTTGTTTCTTCATCAGAACAGATTTGGAGAAATTTAGCATTCCATCCCTTGCTCACCAGTGGATCCTCTGCAGTGAATGGGTGCCGTCAGAATGAGAGTCCAAACAGCTGATAAAAACATCACAATAATCCAGAAGTAATCCACATCACTCCAGACCATCAGTTAGTCTTGTGAACTGAAAAGCTGCATGTTTGTAATACTTTATTTTTTTTCTCAAATATGTTCCCAATAAAAAAGCAACAAACTCATCTACATTTTGGATGGCCTGAGGGTGAGTCCATTTTCATTCTTGGGTGAACTATTCCTTTAAAATCGCTCCAGTAGCAAGACTCTGTTTTTAGGCAGAATGTATAAACATAAGCATCCTGATTTCGAAAATCTCCATAGAGCCTGACAATCAGATTAGACCTTGCCAGATTAATTGTTTTTGTTTTTTTCTATTTTTCTATTCAATATGCATTGTGTTAATGGACAGCACCGGGTCAGAAGTTGATATAAACTTCAGTAAACAATAAACCATTTCCACATGCGGCAAAACACTAATGGATATCACCATAAGTACCGGTTGATTAATAACAGTATAATAAGACAATTGCTTTATATAACAAGTTTTCTTAAATGCAATGTTTAAATATGCAATTGAGGCATTATCTAATTAAATACACGTTAATTTGCATACATTTCTAGAACAGAGATCTGAAAATTGGACAAACCCAAAGATCAAAATTCTAGTTCCATTTTGTTGGTTAAAGTTTTTTACAGAGGTGATTTTGGATATCTCTTATTTATCACTCCATAAATGAGAAAATACTGTCAACATGAAAAAAAGTCACTGTTTTTTATGAAGAAAATGCTATATAAACCAGGTGAATGATATACAAACAAACTCCTCTAGAAAAACCTTTAGAATAAAGAGGAATAAAACTGTAAAGTTTAGTGTAAGTGCTGCAGAAGTGGAGATTTCTGAGGGAAAAAAATTGCTAAAAGTTGAGAAAACGGCCTTTAAAAATATGTATTGTAATTGAAATGTAGAGTCACACATTTATAACGTGTAATACAATAAAACCTTAAATGTGAATTCTGGATGTTTTCCTTCCACTAGTCTGAAAGAAGACAAGTTCTGGAAGCAAAAGAGTCAAAAAAATGAAAAAAACCCCACAGTAGTTTTGCATGTAATGCCATGCCTTAAACGAGCGTACAAGCTGACAGAAAGGAGTGAGTGTGAATTAAGAAGGCTCAAATTTGCCGTGTGTAAAGTTGAACTTGCCAAGTGTCCTTGGCACAAGATATTTCGGACTCTCTAAAGGACCATGCTGTTTTCTTCATTTTTCACACCCCCAAAAAATGCCTAATAGGAGGTCATGCAGTGCAGATTGTTTCGGAGCAGGCAGGCAGTCGTTAGCTCAGTCAGTGAAGAACTCTGGACATGGTCATGACACCATAAGCTGCCCTAAGCCGTCCTCTCAAAAAAAAAGCACATCACATAAATTCCAGGAGGATGACATCGTTTGCTCAAGGATTACGGACAGATTCTGCAGTATGCTCAGCTGGATGTGTGATTACGCACCTCTCCGTTCCCAACACAAGGAGACTTGTTCTCAAAGTCACATGTAGGAATAAATGACGGAGACCAACACAATCTTCCCATCTTTCCTTGGGGTTCTCTGCAAGTTTCCTGCACGTACTTCACTGCAGTGCCAAGTTATTTTCTTTGCAATGGTATGCAATGCCACAACACCCATTCCAACGTTGAGAGACAGTTTCCTGTAGGAGGAGATGGACCACTTGTAGATACAGTATGAAAAGGAAAAATCACAACGCTCATTACAGCGGCTGTAGGAACGGAGGTCAAGCCTTTCAAGTAAAAGAGCCATAGATGCACGTGTGAAATCTTTTTGCTGTGAAAGCTTCACTGATTTCCATAAAGCAAACTTAAGAATAACTTATATATTGTTAGTTTTGAATACAATAGATTTCACAAATGCTTACAAAGAAACACACCTGAATTAGAAAGGATGAAATATTTTCTTGTAGATCATTCTTCAATAATCTTTTGTTTACAACTTTGAAAAATCATTTTTGGCCACCAAGATGACTGACTTGCCTTATAGGGACTTTGCTACAGTGGACCAAAGGAACAGGTCTCAGTTTGTATAAATATTAAAATACTTGACATTTTCTATTCTAAGAAGAGGCTCTTCAGAGCTTTTCATGCAACATTGCAGATGTAATCACTGTAGTGCAAGAAGCTACTGTATTTAAACCGCATCTACCTGCTTCTCTTATCCATCACTTTAAGATTAACCTCACTCTAAAATAAATGGTGCTATATAGCACTAAAAGTGGTTCTTTGGCTCATCATCATAGGGGAACCACTTTTGGTGCTGTATAGTACCAAATCTTGGTGCTTCAGTGGTTCTTTGGGGTGATTAAGGTGCTATTTAGCACCACTGCCGTACAAAGAACCTGTTAAGCCCATTTAAAGGTTCTTTACGAGCCAAAGAACCACTGTTGGTGCTGTTTAGCACCATTTTTGTTGAAGAAATACAGTGCAATATGGCACCTCTTATGGCACTATTTGACAAAGGTGCTGTATAGCACCTTTAAAGATATGGTGCTATATAGCACCAAAAGTGGTTCCCCTATGATTACAAGCCAAGAACCACTTTTAGTACTATATAGCACCCATTTTTTTTTAGAGTGCTCCTTAGTGAACAGAAAGCTATATTCTGCCTGTCTCCATAGAATCACTGATTGAACAGTGACTGAAGAGCTGGAGCTTGGCAGCTGTGCTACGTTATGCCTCAGTCTGTCAGATCATCTAGAACAGCAACAGTAATGCTGATGTCTTCAGAAAAGAAATTACAGGTGCTGGTCATATAATTAGAATATCATCAAAAAGTTGATTTATTTCACTAATTCCATTCAAAAAGTGAAACTTGTATATTATATTCATTCATTACACACAGACTGATATATTTCAAATGTTTATTTCTTTTAATTTTGATGATTAGAGCTTACAGGTCATGAAAGTCAAAAATCAGTATCTCAAAATATTAGAATATTTACATTTGAGTTTGAATAAATGACCATCCCTACAGTATAAATTCTGGGTATCTCTTGTTCTTTGAAACCACAATAATGGGGAAGACTGCTGACTTGGCAATGATCCAGAAGACGAACATTGACACCCTCCACAAAGAGGGTAAGTCACAGAAGGTCATTACTGAAAGGTGTGGCTGTTTACAGAGTGCTGTATCAAAGCATATTAAATGCAAAGTTGACTGGAAGGAAGAATTTGGGTAGAAAAAGGTGCATAAGCAACAGGGATGACCGCAAGCTTGAGAATACAGTCAAGCAAAGCCGATTCAAACACTTGTGAGAGCTTCACAAGGAGAGAACTGAAGCTGGAGTCAGTGCATCAAGAGTCACCACGCTCAGACATCTTCAGGAAAAGGACTACCAAGCCACTTCTGAACCAGAGACAACGTCAGAAGCATCTTAACTGGGCTGTGGAGAAAAAGAACTGGACTGTTGCTCAGTGGTCCAAAGTCCTCTTTTCAGATGAAAGTAAATTTTACATTTCATTTGGAAATCAAGGTCCCAGAGTCTGAAGGAAGAGTGGAGGCACAGAATCCATGTTGCTTGAAGTCCAGTGTGAAGTTTCCACAGTCAGTGATGATTTGGGCTGCCATGTCATCTGCTGGTGTTGGTCCACTGTGTTTTCTGATGTCCACAGTCAACGCAGCCATCTACCAGGAAATTTTAGAGCACTTCATGCTTCCTTCTGTTGACAAGCTTTATGGAGATGCTGATTTCATTTTCCAGCAGGACTTGGCACCTGCCCACACTGCCAAAGGTACCAAAAGCTGGTTCAATGACCATAGTGTTACTGTGCTTGATTGGCCAGCAAACTCGCTTGACCTGAACCCCATAGAGAATCTATGGGGTATTGTCAAGAGGAAGATGAGAGACACCAGACCCAACAATGCAGATGAGCTGAAGGCCACTATCAGAGCAACCTGGGCTCTCATAACACCTGAGCAGTGCCACGGACTGATCGACTCCATGCCACGCCGCATTGCTGCAGTAATTCAGGCAAAAGGAGCCCCAACTAAGTATTGAGTGCTGTACATGCTCATACTTTTCATTTTCATACTTTTCAGTTGGCCAAGATTTCTAAAAATCCTTTCTTTGTATTGGTCTTAAGTAATATTCTAATATTTTGAGATACTGATTTTTGACTTTCATGAGCTGTAAGCTCTAATCATCAAAATTAAAAGAAATAAACATTTGAAATATATCAGTCTGTGTGTAATGAATGAATATAATATACAAGTTTCACTTTTTGAATGGAATTAGTGAAATAAATAAACTTTTTGATGATATTCTAATTATATGACCAGCACCTGTATAACATTGGAGGAAACCCTTGTGAAAAAGAAGTACAACTATAACATACATTTAACTGGAGAGTACTTTTTACTGATAGTATATACTGAATGCAATATTTTTGTAATAGCATGTCGTTTACAATTATATTGAAACGTTTTAGTTCAAACTTATTAAATGCATTTAGTTGAACTAAAAAGTGCTTTTGACCCACTTAAGTACATCTTTGCATCTATTCTAAAGCTTCTTTATTGGCATTAAGGGTTCCATGAAGAATTCCATGAACATTCATGTAACCTTTCCATTCCACAAAAGATACATTTTCTTATATATATCTTTTGACAGGGACATTTGAACATATACAGTCATGGCCAAAAATATCGGCACCCTTGGTAAATACGATCAAAGAAGGCTGTGAAAATTAATTTGCATTGTTAATCCTTTTGATCTTTTATTTAAAAGATTCACAAAAATCTAACCTTTCATTGGATAATAAGAATTTCAAATGGGGGGAAATATCATTATGAAATAAATGTTTTTCTCTAATACACATTGGCCACAATTAACGGCACCCTTTTATTCAATAGTTTTGAAACCTCCATTTGCCAGTTTAACAGCTCTAAATGTTCTCCTATAATGCCTGATGAGGTTAGAGAACACCTGACAAGAGATCAGAGACCATTCCTTCATCCAGAATCACTCCAGACCCTTTAGATTCCCAGCTCCATGTTGGTGCTTCTTCTCTTCAGTTCACTCATTTTCTGCAGGGTTCAGGTCAGAGGACTGGAATGGCCAGCAGAAGCTTGGTTTTGTGCTCAGTGACCCATTTTGTGTTGTTTTTGAGGTTTGTGTTTGGATTATTGTACGGTTGGAAGATCCAAACATGGCCCATTATAAGATTTCTAACAGAGTCAGTCACTTATTGATTTTTTTATCTGTTGGTATTTGATAGAATCCATGATGCCATGTGTCTAAACAAGATGTCCAGGACCTCCAGCAGAAATATAGGCCCACAAACATAAAAAATACAGCAGTATATTTCATTGTACACGTGGGGTACTTTTTATCCCTGTGTTCACCAAACTCATCTTGAGTGTTTGCTGCTGAAAAGCTTATTTTTTTAGTTTCATCTGACCATAGAAACCAGTCCCATTTGAAGTTCCAGACGTGTCTGACAACTGAATATGCTGGAGTTTGTTTTTGGATGAGCGAGGAGAATTTTTCTTGAAACCCTCCCAAACAACATGTGGTGATGTAGGTGCTGTTTGACCATTTTTTTTTAAAAGGTTTTTTTACCCCGAGACTCAACTATTTTATGCAATTCTCCAGCTGTGGTCCTTGGAGAGTCTTTAGCCGCTCAAACTCTCCTCCTCACCGTGCATTAGGACGATATAGACACACGTCCTCTTCCAGGCAGTTTCGTAACATTTTATGTTGATTGGAAATTCTTAATTATTGCCCTGATGGTGGAAATGGGAATTTTCACTGCTCTAGCTCTTTTCTTAAAGCCACTTCACTAATTTGTGAAGCTCAATTATATTTTGCTGCACATCAAAAATATATTCTTTGGTTTTTTCTCATTGTGATGGATGATTAAGGGAATTTGGGCTTTGTTTTCCCTCCTATATATTTCTGTAAAACAGGAAGCCATGGCTGGACAGTTTCATGTTCGTAGTGCTCAAAATTGTGAATATGAATGGGAATATACTTCAGAGATATTTTACTCATAAGAATTTCTAGGGGTGCCAATAATTGTGTCCAACGTGTAATTGAGAAAAACATTTATTTCATAATGATATTTCCCCCCATTTTAATTTCTTATTATCCAATGAAAGATTAGATTTTTGTGAATTTTTTTTAATAAAAGATCAAAAGGATTAACAATGCAGATTAATTTTCACAGCCTTCTTTGATCATATTTACCATATATTGTCAATATTTTTGGCCATGACTGTAGATCACATTATGAGTTGAACAGGTAATACAAGATGTAATTTTAAAACATTTCTGTGTTACTGGACATATAAACTCTTTACACCTCACCAAATTCCGGCATGCGGCACAGTTTCTGCACGGGAAACAGCCTTGTATATATGCAGTCTTTTTTCTCCTTACTACATCAGAATTTACCATCATATCTGATAGGTTTCGTGATCTTTTAAAAGTGAACAATGGGCGATATTGAAATTCATCAGATGATAATATGTGCCAATATTTATAAATGATTGATTTTATTGTATTACTATGCTCATTGTATGTCAATGAACAATATACAGAAACTTTTCTTTGTTTTTTAATGTTTTTTTTGTGTCTTTTCCCCATCTGTGATGAATGTTAAATAAAACGAAAAAAGAAGATTGTTCTCGTCAGTGCGGATCATAATTTCCTATACTGTAATTTCTACTAAAATGACAGTTCATTTTTAGTAGAAATGAAACTAAACCCCTCAAAAAAAAAAAGAAAAGAAAAAATTATCATCCTTTACTCTCTATGATGTCATTCCAAATCTGTTATATGGACCAAGGGACATTTTTTAAATTAAAATCTTCAAAATATTTTCATTTATGTTCCAAAGACGAAATAATGGCATACAGGTTTGGAACGACACAATAGTAAGTAAATGATGACAGAAGTACCATATTTTCTCTTTAAAAAAACAGACACAAATGTTGTCAGAAGAGCTATAAAATGAATGATCATTTGTTCTAAGAAGATTATAAATCTTTGATGTTATATCCAGACTTCTGATTTAATGTCTTGGATACCTTAACAGTTGGAGACACTGTTAAGATGTTTCCTGAAACGCATGCAAGGTCTGAGAATCTCACTGCTGTCTCAGAGAAACGACTGAGATATTAAGAAATGATTTATCTTTTTATAAAATCCAGGTGTCCAGAAGAAGTTGAGAGAGACTTAAAGGTAGAGGGAGATCCTGGTAGAGAGGAGGAAGGGGAAAGTAGGAGGGACAGATAGAGAGAGAGCGAAAGAGAGCAACTGTGTGTATCTTTCAAGAGAGAGGGTGGGTTGGGTTAAACTGGCACTTAAAAGAGCCGACTGTGGTTGCTCTGTGCCTGATTATCAGGGGAAAGGGGGAAGGAAGGACACAGATAGGAAACAATCACAGGACAGGAGCATCCAGCAGTAAGAGTGTCAAGACGGCTCCTCTGGGAACTTTCATTCCTGCACTCTTCCCATTCCTCACGTCGCAGCTGTGGTCCATTATGTACCGGGCAGTGGTGCTGCTGACTCTCGTCAGCACGAGCGCGGCTCTGAAACCCGAGTGGATCCCGGAGGATTATCATATGACAGAGGCAGGGGCTGATAGCTTCGTGAGAGACTACAACTCAACCGCCGAGGAGGTCTTCTACTTCAGCACAGAGGCCAGCTGGAACTACAACACCAACCTGACAGATCACAATGCGCAGCTGCAGGTACTGTAAACGAACGGTTTTACAGACACCCATTAACACTGCTTGTAGTCTGACAAGCTACAACTGCACAAAACTTGATGTAACACGATCCATGATTGACTTGTATGTGGAGCGGTTGAATTCAGGCAGCGTGGTTCTGCTATAAAGCCTTTTTTGCATATAGGACTGATAAATCAGCCATTTGGACAGCCTGTAATAAAACAGCTTAAGACAAAACATCACAATTACATTCTTACATTACATTACATTACATATCTTCCACTGGGTTTTATTGTGGGTATTACGATTATTAATAGTAGACAGTTTGAGGACTCCTGGAAAGTTTCACTAAATCGAGTGAGCAAGAATTGTGAGATTATTGAGTAACATTCACTTGTGTTAAAAGGACATGACTAATCATTACAAGAATATATACATGTGTCATAATTTCCGTGCTCTTTCACAGCTTATGAGAAGTTGGGTAAAGTTGAGTAAAGGATCTAAATGCAGCAGGTATTTGTTAAAAAAACAAAAGAAGGTAATCAAAGAATTCCTAGTAATCCTAAAGGTAAATGCACACAGTCTTGTACACAAAGACGACTGACAACTCAGTGAACAAACTGTGCTATTTATTCACACATTGGAATAAGTAGGAACTAAACGAGACACAAGTGTAACTAATCACAAACCACAAAAACAACCAAAGACAGACATACTGTATAGAAACTAAGAAAACAAGAACTAAACCAAACCAAACCAGACATGGCGTAGTCAGATGTGTAACACCAGTAAGGAAGAAGTGGAAGGGAAAGGTGATGACGAAACTTGGTCCATGTGGTGAAACGTGGTCAGAGCTGGAGACCCCCATGGAGGAGCCAGCAAAAGAGAAGCCCATGGTGGAACCGGTGGAGTGGATGACCAAGGCAGAGCCATGAAATCGGAAACCTGAGGCAGAGCTGCTGGTGGAGACCAATGAAGCCAAGTACCAGAGCAACGTCACAGGCTCGGAGGACTGAGGTGAAGCCGGTGGGACAGAGGACAATGGTGGAGCCTAGGGAATGGAGGACAACGGCAACACCAAGGAGCAACCTCACTAGCTGGACAGGCTTAGCTGAGAAGGAAGGTCTAGGTTCCCAGACAGAACCGGGGAGTCTAACAAGCCAGACAGAACCGGTGGAAGAGGAAGGGCTTTAGGAGTGGGCATCGAGATGGGACTTAAATTCAATATGGACAGGTCAATATCAATGCTGTCAAGGAGAAACCATTGAGATGTTGAAATCCCATTTGGGACTTTCTTTCCTATGGAATGTCAAGTGCTGTGCATTTCATAGTGCAAAAGTCCCAATCAAACGCAATCAGACGCAAGTTATGCAATCAGATCATATTTCCAATTTCCAATATTGATAAGCCAATAATTATTTAATGGACAATGTTATGGGTGATTAAAAAAAAAAAAACTCAATTCTAAATAAATTATAAAACACTATGTTGTCTAAATTAAAAATAAACTGACAACACCAATAAATTTAATAAAAAAGGTCTAAAGTTTCCATTTTTTAACATTAGTTAACTAGATTTGTTAAAATGAACTAACAATGAAAAATACTTCTGAAGCATTTATTAATATTAGTTAATGTTGAGTTCAACATTTACTAATTATTAAAAGCAATACATTATTAATATAAAAAGTACTTTAATATTATTTAATGGACCTGAGAACATGAACTAACAATGAACAGTTGTTACAACATCAACACAAATAAAAACAAATACAGTAATAATTGTATTCATCACTGATAGTTAATGGGATAGTTCACACAAAATCAAACATTTTGTCATCATTAACTCCCCTCATGTTGTTCAGAACCTGTATGAATTTTTCTTCTGTTGAACACAAAAGAAGATATTTTGAAGAATGCGAGTAACCAACAGTTGAAGGTCGCCATTGACTTCCATATTTATTTATTTAATTGCATACCATGGTTTGGAAAAACTTGTAGGTGAGTAAATGACAGATGTTCCTTTTTGGGTGAACTATATCTTTAATGCATTAACTTACTTAAAATAACTACTGGGAAAAGTTACCAAAATATCAGCCAATAACATACTGTATATAGTATCAAATGTTATTCATCCCTATTAGATACTGGTAGAAAGACAAGCTTATAACATCTCAGCATGGTTAAAAAAAAACTGCTTACTGAATCTGTTTCTCCATCCAATTTGTGTTTAAATGATAAAGGACTTCAATTCAGTTCAACGCAGAAAAACAGAAGTTGATATAGACTGTGAACAAAAGTTTGACCGGATGCCAGTGTGATGAATGCAGAGGCGAGGTGGTCACACACACACACGCTCGCCTCCTTCAGACAGCTGTCTCAACACGGTTTCACAGCTGTCTCAACACTCACTCACAGCTTTTCAAATGGGTGCTGGCACCGCTAACAGCTCAAACTCGCTGCTCAACATCTGAACCAAACCTCAACACAAAAAGCTGTGAAAAGAGTTGATAGAGAGCTGGGCAGAACCCGAGCGATGCCTGGTGTGATGTCTATTATTTCAGACACATCAAACGAGGTGATCAAAGAGCCTCTGTTTTGGGCATCTCTATTGGAGGCGGCGGGCGCGAGGCCAGGTTGTTGCTGTGAGCGGGACTCACCCTGACTTCGTATGAAGATAAAGCAGCACTGTATGAAAGCAACACACCCGTCGCACTCATTCCACAGAGACCGGCGTCATGGTTGCTGGAGCAGGTATTTTTGGTTTCGCAGTCATCATGACCGTAGGCATGTTGGTGGTGTGCATTCAACAGATGGTTGATGGAGGTTATGCTAATGCAGCATATGCTGATGTGCCTTTCAGGCACTGTTGATGACTGCAGCAATTTAGAATAAAACAGGCGAGAAGTGTCTGCAAATCAAATTAGATGAGAAAGTTGAAATTTCCAACTTCTATGCAGCTTGGAAAACTTGGATTTCGTAAATTAAAAACTTGTGTGGAAAGCCACGACCCCAAATGAACCATGATGCGATGCATGACGTCATGTAAACATGATGGCACCCATGCAAATAATGACTTAGTTTGAAGAAAATAAAATGCATCAACGAGTCAAAATTGCTGCATTACATTATTATGATCAAATCGTTTCGTAATGTTTTAAAATGAGCTTTTCTGTAGATAATTCTCAAAATGTACGGCATAAACTGACATGGAGAGTTATAGAACATTATAGAACTGTATTTTTTCTCTCTCTCATCTGGCAGGCACTTTTATCCGAAGCAACTTGAATTTAATTTATGTTTATTGCATTTATGTTTCCTGAGGTGCACCTGTAATATTTTATGTTTCAAAAATAGGGGTGTAATGGTTCACAAAATTCACAGTTCGGTTCGTTATAACACAGTGGTATCACGGTTCGGTACGTTTTCGATATGGGGGGTGGGGTAATTGGATACGTCACAATGTTGGAAATAAAAGGCAAGCCAATGGATATCACACAAGCAACCTGCAAACTTTGCGCAAGATTTATGCCAGTGAACGTCTTAATCTCAGTCAATTCAAAAAGTGAAAGTAAAAACGCAATGACGGAGTAACTTAATGACAGAGAGACGAATCTACTTGAACATATGCTGATAACTGTATATAGCTAACTGTTTTAATTTATTCCCTCAAAATTTCTCTTGTGGCCAGTACATAGTTAAAAACAAAATGAGAACAAACGCATTTCATGTTAAGCAGGTTGTTTTTGAAAGTCGGTGCTTGAAATAAAACTTTTTAGGCTATTTCACTGATTTTTATTGATGACTGCAGTGTTAATATTTTAATTATATGCCTATAATTCATTGTATAATAGACATGTTTTAAAAGACCTTTTTAAAACATTTTAATCTAGGAATAAATAGCCTAATCTTTTAACCTTCTATGCAGCATGGCAGTTATGTGGTAATTATTGCAGTGCAAATTAATTGTAATCTTAAATTAATAATAAAAGTAACTTCATAATAATAATAGGCAAAATAAAATAAGAATGTAACAGGTCTATATTCATTGGAAATGCCAAATACTCTTAATACTGCCAATATCAATGTTTTTGACGATATCTCTGGCTATCGTCGACACAAGATCATCATCTTCGACGCAACCCAGCAAGGGGAGGTTATCGTGGGGCCTTTCACAGCGTGTGCCCTACATGCCCATCCACTACGCCACTGGCACAACTGGCGCAAAACACGTTGCCTGTTACGTAGCTTGGGCTTTCGGTAACACTTTATTTTGATGGTCCCTTTTGAACATTCTGTTGACACTAAGTAATGTTGCAACTACATGTCAACAAACTCTCATAAGAGTATTAGTACACTGTTTGCTTCATATCTACTAACTCCTTATTGTGTTGATCTCCCAACAGATATTCTACTGACTATAAGTAACTTTACAAGAACGTGTCAACTTAATCTAACCCTAACCCTACCAGTCAACTAATACACTACTAACACTCTAATGAGAGTTAGTAGAAATGTAGGTGCAACATTATTTATAGTCAATAGAATGTGTTAAAGGGACCATCAAAATAAAGTGAAACTGGGCTTTCTTGTTGAGCGCAGTGGTACTGAGAAGATTATATTTCACACACTTTAAGCACATACAGTCCAAAAAAAGAATAATAAAAAAATTAAAAATATAAAAAAAATACAAATTAAGAATATTAATATGGAATGGGTATTGATTGTAGTTCTTTGTCTTCTCCATTCTCAAATATTTTGATTGAACTTTAACAAAACATATCATTCATTAGTCACATACTAATTTCTATACATAAAATTAGAAAACAGGTTAGACTAAATTAACTGCTGGGTTTCCAATTTAAGTGATATTCAGAGATTTTATTATGTTACTTATTATTGTGACACTTGCAAAGACACTGAATTATTATTTAGAGAGTGCAGCAGTAGAAACACATTTGAAATTGGCCTAAATCAGATGCCAAAAATCTGATCTGTGCCAGATGTCTGTAAAAAAAAATCTAAAATGTTTATGTAAATGCGTCCCTAGAGTCTTCCCTAGAATTCCACAATCCGATTTACTGCCGTGCCATGCCACTCCCATACATTAGAAACACTCTTTATCTCCGCTCAATTTCTGTGGCAGAGTGGCCATGTGTAGCCCATAATTTCATTTCTGCTTTGAGTGAGGCCAGTCAGTGCATCAGATCAAACAGCAAAAGAGGCTGGAATCAGTCAAGAGGTCTTTTAATTAGCCTCTAAAAATAAAGCTCTCAGAAAAGATCCCTTTAAAAACAATTTAGATCCTTCAAAGACACAATGAGGTGGAAAACAAGTACAATCTGCTTGGAAAACTCACATTCCATACCCATCAAACATCTGCCGATTAGAGAGGGGGAAGTGTTTAGGGAGGTCTGCAGGGATGTTTCAGAGCCAAGCCAAAGCACACCAGACTGAGCTCATCACGTTTTTTATGGTGTCAGTCACAAGTCGTTATGAGGTTGCTGTTTAATGTCAAGCCATGAACCTTGTACTACGTTCGGACTTATCATCACATTCTTGCATAAACATGACAGAACAAATGGGACCTTGGAAGAAGAGGTGAAAAAACAAGAAGCTAGCCGTCTTTGTCTCTGAGGAAAACCGAGTGTGAACATGCAAGTGAAGGATGAGAGATAATAGAGATAAATGCACGTGTCACCAGCTTGTTAATCAGTGATGGAAGCTCATCTCCACTCGGGTCAACAAAAGCATCACCTCATGAACTAATGAGCGCAACCGCTGTGACAGGGTCATCGCACCCTGTGGTTATCATAACAGAGAAGGGATGCTGGGGTCAAACCTCCACAGCAGGAACGGGTAAAACGTCAAGAAAGAGTGACGCACCCAAGTCCAGGATACAATAAACCTTTAGGAAGAATGTACACTAGAAATGTAAGGAATTTTAACGGAAAATAATGTAAAAATGCTATCTTAAACCTGCTGTTGCTTTAACATATGTGATAAAATAAAATTAAAAATAATTTAAAAAAAACATACATATAAATGTACTGCTATAATTTTTTAAATAATTGTTTTATTTTATTCTTAAAAATCTTTTTTATTTTTTATACCTTTTTTGGAAGTATTTGGAGTATAAACCACCTTTAATTTACACCAAAATAATATAATATTTAAATAGTTATGTATAGTTTGTTTTTGTGAGCATTTATGCTCATCATAGGATGTTGCATTTTATGTTGTTTAGTTCAAGTTTATTGCACTATTTTAGTGTTGCGTGTCATTTCTAATGTGTGTCCTGGAGAATCTTGTTTTTGAACAATTAGTCTGTAAAAATCTTGCTTAAAAAAAGTTTAACATCCTGAAGTAAACGTACACACTACAAGTTTCAGGAGTGACAACTGCATTTAAATGCTGGAGTGAGTCCCGTAAATTATCGTTCCAGCAGTCACTCCCACATTTGTAACCATTGCAACATTTTGGTGAATAAGAATTTAGTCATTTGGTATCCGCCATTTTTTTTTGGCTAAATACTCTTTTTGTCCGTCGATTTTAACTAAACTACCGCTGATAGACGTGCTGCGCTTTGTTTATGTTTGGGAGGCTGCTTTAGAGAGTGCTGTCTTGCTGTGTTGCCATGTCCTCATATTTACAAGCGCTTTTAGGCATGTTGTTTGGTCTTAGCTCATAAAGATTTATGGAGTTAATAAAGTGGTCTGTTGCGGATAGGAAATATATAATTTTTTGGCATTTGGGTTTTTTAGTGTTTTTTGTGCTTGTTTGTTGTTTTCTAAGAAGATCTGGCAACACTGACACTACCACAGGGCTCATGAGCGCAACTAGTCCTGTGTCAAAATGTGCTAAGGTTAAGACTTCTATCGCTGTTATTATCTCACATACAGACGAAGATTTGCATTTCTGATGCGTGTTCAAATACGTCATTAACAACTAGTTGTTCAGTTCGGTTCCGCACACACTGCGTAGAATTTCGGTAAATGCGGTCGTCACTACCTGTATTTTTCGGGAGTAAATACGGTTGTCGAATGCGGTTTTCACTCCCGTATTTTAGTGAATTAAGTGTGTACAGAATGCGATTAAGGAGTAAAAGGTGAACTGACAACTGAATTTATCTGCAGTGTACACGTGACCTAAAAGTAATGATAACTCAGTTCCGCAAATGAATCAGATCTTGATTCATTAAAGGGATAGTTCACCCAGAAATGAAAATTCTGTCATTAATTACTCAACCTCATGTCGTTTCAAACCCGTAAGACCTTCAGAACACAAATTAAGATATTTTTGATGAAATCCGTGAGCTTTCTGACCCTCCATAGACCGCAAGGGTCCTACCATGGTCAAGGCACAGAAACGGCATGAGGGCGAGTAATTTTCATTTTTGTGTGAACGATCCCTTTAACAGCTCTGGCAGGTTCGTGACTTCATTTAGTGAAGGATTCATCAGATTCATTCAAAGAATCAGTTGTACGTGAATTGGTCCAGAATGCTTGTTTTTCAGGCAAGTTCACAAGAACAATTCAAATAATTAATTGTTTCTCATTTGGACGCAAAATCACGTCCACAACTTGGTAGTCATATATGATTTATTTGGCGATGAAGCACCATAAAAGCCATGCATGCATGAGACATTGGTTGAATAGACTAATCTCCACTTCAGAATTTTTTTTTAAAAGGGATGATTCACAAAAAAAAAAAAAAAAAAGAAGTGAATTCTGTCAACATTTACTCACCCTCATCATTCTAAAACATTATGACCTTCTTTATTTTGTGTAACAAAAAATATACAGTATATTTTGAACAATGTTTTGGCTGTACAATGGAGGTCAATGGTCACCAAAACTGTTTGGTTTCCAACGTTCCTCAAAATCTTCTTTTGCGTTCTGCAGAAGGAAGAAATTGTACAACATGAGGGTGCGTGAGTAACATGTAAATCTTTGGTGAAGCTTTGAAATATCCCATCACAAATGACATACATCCAATTTCACCTCTATTTCCCCACATCCCTCACCCAGCACATGACCCAAGTCTTTCAAATACACAGAGTGTGGAAGAAATCATTGTCCCTGACAATATAGCCACATTCTCAGCTCAATGATGTCTAACTGACTGAAATTTAATGGCTAAAAGGGTCTCCACAGGCACACTAATGTTTTGTGAGCTAGCAGGTGCCTTATATCTCAGTCTGGAATGTTTCAGGTGCTATTTGTGTTCCCCAAAAGAAATTATTTCCTGTCAGGATCCAAAGAAAAAAACTGATGGATGGTGTGAACTCAGTCACCTCATTTCATCCCTTGTTGCTACAAAAGCAATTCAAGGTCTTATTGAAAACATAACAAGAATGAAAGAAACTCTTAGAGAGTTCTACACTTGAGCAAGAGCCAGAAATCAGATTATTAACAGAGAATGAAAAAAGAGGACTGAAAATCATGGGAAGAGAAAGAGATACGGTGACATTGCACAACTATATAAAAATACTCAAACGTCAAAGCATCATGTTAAGTCAGAGCACTTGTAATAACTGCTAGGACTACATGCCAAGACTAAAAAATAAAAATAAAAAAACCTTTTTGATTTCCAAACAAATGGCTCTTGTGGGTCAGTTCTTTTAAGTGAATCAAAAATATACAATGCATGCTGTGAATTATGATTCACAAACAAATGACTCTTATGAGCTGGCTCTTTTTAGTGAAACCAAAATATGCAGCATAACTAGTCTGATTCTTAAACGCATGACTCTTATGAAGCGGTTCTTTTTAGTGGATCAAAAATATACAGTGCAAATAGTGTAGTCTGATTCCTGAACAAATGACTCTTAATGACCAATTCAATCAATAGTTCAAAAGATGAGTTTGAATCAGTCTTACAATCTTTTACTGAACTGAACCAATCAGAGCAACATCAACATCTGCAAGTTAGCATTGGTATCAGAATTGAAGTTTTGCATTAATATAATTCAAATTAATGAAGAAATACAGTTTATATGCTATATAACAAATAAATATGATCAGTTTTCATTTAATTAAATTTCCTTAAAACATGAAAACTGCTTTAATTTACTTCAGATGAGAAAAATCCATGCTATGGATATTTATTTTATTTAAATTTTTTAAGATTTAATGACAGTTTGTCTCACTAATAATGATTTGGGCCATTTTGCATAGAATAATCAGACTCTCCTCATTGATTCCTTCAGGTTGCTGCATCTTTGGAGGAGCAGGCTTTCACAGAGGCATGGGGTCAAAAAGCAAAGGCTACCTTCAGTGATTCGGTCATGGAGAGCTTCACTAATCCAGACCTGAAGAAAATCATCAGTAAGATCAAAGTTCTGGGACCCGCCAATCTCCCAACCGCAGAGAGAGAGCGGGTGAGTTGACCACTTGGGCTGAGGAAGAAGAGCTCTTGACGACGCATCAAGATGTGTGTTGATCGCTCTCTTTGTTTTCTTAGTACAATACCATTCTGAGCCAGATGGACAGCATCTACTCAAAAGCAAAGGTGTGTCCCCCTTCAGAGGAATGCTGGTCTTTGGAGCCTGGTGAGAAACGCTCCCAACACTTTGTTGATGTGTGTCAGTAAAGGTCAAAATGAAGGTGAAAATACACATGCATACGCACAAGGAAGTACAAGGGCTTGTGTTTCAGATAAGCTCGATGCTTTAAAATCTATGCACGTGGATCAAGCTAAGAACACTAATCACAACTGAGAATGAAAAATTAGTGATAACACCTTTGCAGACAGATTATATTTAAAATAAAGAACATTCAAACATTTTTTACATTTTTTACATTCTGCAAAGGGCAATTTTGCAGCTTTAAAATATGTTTATTTGTACCTAAAGTTGCTTTTTATGCTATATTCAGGACAACTGCCTGATTGCGAGTATGATATTGCTTTTACACAACAGTTAACAATAAAAAAAGAAGTTAATACTTAGTAACTAATTGTTCAGCCAACAAAATATCTGAGAAACATACAGTAGTGAAGGATTCAATGACTCACTGAAAAAAGCCATTTGTTTTGCTCCTTGTTTTGCTGAGGTCACATTTACAATAGTTCGGCCAATTTTTTGCAAGCAAAATGCAGTAATTACAATGAGAATCCAAGCAATCTGGAATTTCACACGAAAGATTTCCCGACGCAGATTTCGCAACAGGTTCAGATTGGTCAAATGAATTTGCAGCGTTGACCAACAGAAAGCTTCTGGGTTTGAGAGTGCTTCATACATCACTAGACTATCGAGAACCGACAATGAACCTTTTTTGTCTGCGAAATTAGCAAAAGTGTCGCTAATGTGACTGCATCTTCAATAACTTGAAGATTCACTCATAAAAACTTGTCACACCTACAGGTATAACTTTGGGTAACACTTTATATTTAAGGACCAATTCCCACTATTAACTAGCATGCCTATTACTAGCATATTGGCTGTTTATTAGTACTTATAAAGCACATATCAATGCCTTATTATGCATGCCAATATTTTAGATCCCTTAGTCCAAGCCCATACCTAAACTTAACAACTACTTTATTATTAAGCAGCAGGAAATTGAGGCAATTTTATTGCGTTTATTGAGGCACAAGTCTTTGTTTATAGTGAGAACTGGACCTTAAAATAAAGTGTGACCTAAGTTTGTAACCTGCTGAAAGAATTCTTGTAAAATCCCCACCACTTGACCTCATTTGCCTTATTCTCAACAATTAATTTTACTAAATATTTGTTTACATTAGCACTGTTAGGTTTATGTTTTTTTCCCCGAAAAAGAACAGAACATTGCACTTGCAGTTTTTAGCTAATCTTAAAAGGTTGCTTTTATCTGAAGAGTGCATTACATTACATACCGTGTCACAACAGTTTCGTATTTGCTAATAATATCATTGATCTCTATAACATTCAAAATCCAAATGCTTATTTGGATGAAATCGCATGTTTGTTCTCACAGTGTTTCATACATGTGCACTTGCTTATATCTGCAGCGGATGTGTGCTTTTCCCATCGCCAAATACATCTACACCAAAAAAGCCACAAACAAACAGCAGTAAATCTGACTCTGTATGAATACACAACTCTAAATTCTATCTGATGTCCATTAACTCTTGCCTACAGTTCCTGTCCTCCACTTCATAGATCCAGTCATATGATCCAAAGCTAAAATCAACATGTACAGTATTGTGTCCTGTACTTCCGTTCAAGGCTCTTCCTGAGAAACTGCACTGATTTAGCTTCTATGGACCACAAAAATCCGGAACACAGTTGTAAACAAACGCCCTTTCTTCATCTGGGGCTCATTTGCAAGACTCAGCAAAACCTAAATCTTGAACTAGAAGTTGTTTTACTGCAGAGTTAGTATTAGTAATAGTTCACTTAGAAATGAAAATGTGCTCCCTTTCAGGCCACCCAAGATGTAAATGAGTTTGTTTGCATTTGTTATTTATGTGTTTTTAGAGCTCACAGAAATCATGGCTACCTCAAGAAGCTATAAGAGGCTTCTGTATGCCTGGGAAGGCTGGCACAACGCCTCAGGGGTCCCACTCAGATCCCTCTACCCTGAGTTTGTGGAGCTCAGCAACAATGCATCTCGGATGGACGGTGAGTGAGTAATTCTTGGAGAGGGGAGAAATATAAAGAAAGAAAGATTTGACGCCCCGTTCTTCTTATCTGTTCTCCCCAGGCTTTGACGATACAGGCAATTACTGGCAATCCTGGTACGACTCTCCGACCTTTGAGCAAGACCTAGAGAATCTGTTTAAACAGCTTGAGCCTCTCTACCAAAACCTGCATGCTTTTGTTCGCCGAAAGCTCTACAACTACTATGGTCCTAAATACATCAACCTCAAGGGTCCCATCCCCGCCCACCTCTTGGGTAAGTCGTTAGATTGCGAAAAACACAGATTTGCGAATGACTGAAGATGGTTTATTATTACTGATATTACACAACTAGTTTTACAAAGCCAGATTTTGACATAAAGCATAAAATCTGGTCCTCATTTCAATATATTCTGGCCAAAAATTGCCCACTTAGACAGGAAAATAGATTCAGACTGCTTACATTTACTGTACAATTGTGCATTCAGCAGACACTTTTGTCCAAAGCAACTTACAATAGAGAGGCATAAGTAATTTGTCACATTGGTAACACTTTACTTGAAGCCTGTGTAAGGGATAATCAAAAGCTAGCTGTGCATTAAACAATTTGAATGCACAACGTGGAGGCGAAGAACCACCCGATGCGCAGCCTCCGCGAAGTGCATTCAAATCGTTTAATGCACAGCTAGCCGTTGATTATCCCATTTATGCCATGGTCATTTGCCAGCATTCACATATTAAAGATGTTAATAATATTTGTGCTGCAATATTTGACCGGAACGATAAAAATGGTTATTTTCGTCTGTATTACTATTCAACTGTAACTGTATGTTACTATGGTTACCAATGTTTATAGGAAGTGCATTAATATAGAACGTGATTAAACTGACCTGGAACTACCTGTACAGTTAAACAAATTTAATCAACACCTGCCAGCCAATCAGAATCCAGTATTCAGACAGACCATGGTATAAATATATATAATGCATTATAAAATGATTATTAATGCATTAATTATGCTGTGTAATGCACCTAATAATGCATGGGATGATCTCATAAATAACTGTTATAAAACATAATAAAACTATCCTAAATTAAATTATAAAATCTGTATCTATATAATGCATTGAAACACAGCAAACAACCAATTTCAGATGTAACAAGGAATATACAGGTAATATAATGCATTTTAACTTCGGTGACAATTGTTTATGAAAAGATAAAGAATGAACTAATATTAAGTAATTAGACCTCATTGTAAAGTGTTATCATTTAGCCTTATTTTTACCAATAATGTTAAAATGGTATAAATTCTCACCATGATATTAGACAGTACATCATTGGAGATATAAGCAAAATTGCAAGTTAAATCACACAAATCTGACTTTGTAATATAATAATGCAATTTCATGTATTATACATACAGGCTTCAAGTAAACTGTTACCACCTTTTCATTTTCTCATTGTGTTTGGTTTCTGTTTCAGGCAATATGTGGTCACAAACGTGGAACAACATTTACAACATGATGATCCCTTTTCCTGACAAGCCCAATGTAGATGTGACAAACACCATGCTTGCTAAAGTAAGTGAACAGAACTATATCTTGATGAGTGAATAATATCCTGAGCACTCCAGAGACTGATAAAGTGATTTGCACCAATAGGGTTATAATGCTACTCACATGTTCCGGGTGGCTGAGGAGTTCTTCGCCTCTCTGGGTTTGCTCGAAATGCCTCCTGAGTTTTGGGACAAGGCCATGCTGGAGAAACCCACTGACGGAAGGGATGTGGTCTGCCATGCCTCTGCCTGGGACTTCTACAATCGCAAAGACTTCAGGTATGTTAATCGTATTCATCTCTAATCTAATAATCAAACGTTAATATAGCTCATATTGTTGCACAGTAGCAATCCTTGTTCTTTTTTTATTTAAGATTAATAAATACTGTAACAAATGTATTGCTCATTGTTATTTCATGTTAGTTTAGATAATGCTAGGATTATCTAATGTTACCTAATGAGGCATTGTTGTAAAATTTATAATTTAGCTTTATCAAGAGTTATTTCAAAAATGTGAAAATTTTCACCATGGTATTATTAAACAGTACATTATCTGAAATATGGTGGGAATTACACTTTGTTTTGAAATTTTCATCACTTTAAGAATAAAAATAAATAATTCTACACAGATGCATCTACATACACTTTTGTTAATGGATGAATTAAACTAGTGAGAGTGTGCAAAGTGTGCTATATATATTTTTTTTTAATAAAAATGTTTTCCTAACAAGTTTCAAACAGTCCCTCTAATCTGCTATTGTTTAAAAAGTACTCCAATCCCAAACTCACTCTCTCAGTTGTTTGAGGCAGTGTTGTTATGTCCAGCATAGTACAGCCGCTCAAACAAACATTATAATTTAGTTTGGTCCTGCAAAAACATAGAATATTGATTTTCCCAAACTCATTCCATCAATAGTCAATGCCTTATAAAAGTGACTTTGCAACTTTCATCTGATAATTTAGAATTTTTAAACTTAGAATTGCAAGTTTTTATCTTGCAATTGTTACAAATTCGTCATTGTAAATTTACATCTTGCAATTCTGTTTTCTCAAGTTATCAATTGTTCGAGTTTACGTCTTGCAATTCTGAGCTTACATCTCGCAATTTGTATGTTTTTTTTTTCAGGAGGTAAATTCACAATTCTGACGTGTATAAAATTCTACAAAAAATAGAATTGTGTGATAAAGTCACAGTGACGATTTATTCTATTATTATTACTATTTATTTTATTTATTATTTTAATTCTGTGGCGGAAATGAGCTTTCATAGTGTCAGATTGATCAGGATCATCAAATAAACAGAATAATTTCAAACTATAATGCTTTGTTTCAATTTATAATGTAATATAGGAAGGGATTGGCAGGGAATTACACAAATCACCATCAAAGATATTCTGAAGTAATATAGCAAAATGTGTGATCCTTGACAGAATCAAACAGTGCACCACTGTGACTATGGAGCAGCTTTTCACCGTGCATCACGAGATGGGCCATGTGGAATATTACCTCCAGTACAAAGAGCAGCCTGTCAGCTTCAGGAGCGGAGCCAATCCTGGCTTCCATGAGGCCATAGGGGATGTGCTGTCTCTGTCTGTGTCCACACCCAAGCATCTCCACACCATCGGTCTCCTGGACCAACTGACCGATGATGCTGGTAGGTCAAAGACGTTCAGAATGATACTCATCGTGTAAACCCAAAATAATAACATTATGACGACGTATTTGAAATTCTACAGAGAGTGACATCAACTACCTATTAAAGATGGCTTTGGAAAAGATCGCCTTCCTTCCTTTTGGATACCTTATTGATCAGTGGCGCTGGGGTGTGTTTAGTGGACAAACACCGCCTGAACGTTACAATGCAGAATGGTGGTACCTCAGGTAAAAAATAAAACAAAACAGGGTCTCATGATGTGGGTCAGCAGTCGATCGTTTGTGCCATTATAGCATGCCTGTCCTCTACTTTATATACTTGTATATTTTTATATACTTGAAGTACACTACAAGCACACATTTAATTAAATTAGGTGCACTTCTTTTTCACAAATGGTGGCTTATCTGTTTAATATTAAACAGGTTGTGATAGTTATGCTTAGGTAACCTACCTTTTTTATTGATAGGTAACCTATCGATTTTATTTATTTTTTATAATTTAAAAAAAAAAAATTCTGCTTACTCTACAATCTATGGAAGCCCGCTTCCACCACTGAATAAAAAATGAAAAAAAGGTTACTGTGACTTTTTATCTCACAATTCTGAGTTTTTTTCTCAGAATTGTGTGATATAAACTCACAGTTGCGAGTTATAAAGTCAGAATTATGATTTATAAAGTAACAATTGCGAGATTAAAACTCGCAATTCTGACTTTTTTTCTCAGAATTGCGTGATATAAACTCAAGTTAAAGTCCAGTTTTATCCCACGAGTATCCCACAATTCTGAGAAAAAAAAAAAAGTCAGAATTGCGAGATAAAAAGTCGCAATTACCTTTTAAATTTTTTATTCAGTGGCAGAAACTGGCTTCCATAACAACCCCTACCATTACAAAGTTTGGGGTCAGTAAAATTTTTATTTATGAATTTATTTTAAGAAATTAATACTTTTATTCAGTAAGGAAATATTAAATTGACCAAAAGTGACATTTATAGTGTCACAAAAGATATCTGTTTTAAACTAATGCTGTTTTATTGAACTTTATTACTTAATGATTCCTGGAATATATATATATATATATATATATATATATATATATATATATGAAGAGTTCAGATGCAAAAGCCTCTAAGTGCCATCTGAAATTTTCATCTAAAATGAGCATTTTTATCAGGCTGCTATGTTTAGGTTCAGTAATTTTACTCTAATGGCAATGTATAGGTCCTTTTCTGTGCAGTTAAAGTAAAATAACAACATAAATATAGGAGCCTGATAAAAATGGTCATTTTAGAAGAAAATTTCAGGCGGCATTTAGAGGCTTTTGCATCTGAACTCTTCATATATATATATATATATATATATATATATATATATATATATATATATATGTGTGTGTATATATATATATATATATATATATATATGTACAGTATAGAGAGAGATCATGTATTCCATAACAATATTAAACTGTGATAATAATAAATGTTTTGAGCTGTAAATCAGCATATTATAATGATTTCTTACTGTATTTTTGATGAAATTAATATAGCCTTGCTGACAATGAGAAATTTTTTTTTTTTAAATTCTTACCAACCCCAAACCTTTGAAAAGTAGTGTAAATACAAATTAAATCTCTTGCATTTTGGTGAGGGTTTTTTTCATGCTATCAGTCAACTAAGATAAGGTATTTGCATTTAAATGTAAATCAACAGTACTTTCTTGAATTGAATATGAATATATTTCCTTTTATTAGGACAAAATACCAAGGCATCTGTCCACCAACCAGACGTACAGAGGAGCATTTTGATGCTGGAGCGAAATATCACATTCCTGGAAACACACCGTACATCAGGTGGGCTTATCACCATGTGCTGCCCGTGCTAAATTAGCAATCAATAATCAAAACTTATGATGTACACAGAGAAGATAACTATTTTTTCTCATTTAACCTCTCGTAGATACTTTGTGAGCTTCATTCTGCAGTTCCAGTTCCATCAGAAATTATGTCAGGCGGCTGGACATACCGGACCTCTGCACAAATGCGATATCTACAGATCAAAAGAGGCTGGAGCTGTTTTAGAGTATGTATTGAGTTTAAAGAGCGACTGCTGGGGGTTTGAATGAAACCACTGTATAATCATGATCAACGGAAAGTCTGTACACTGAGATTAAGTGCTACTTTATTCTGTTTGGAAGGAAAGTCTTGAAGGCTGGCTCTTCAAAGCCTTGGACAGAAGTGCTACAAGAGGCCCTGGGCACTGACAAAATGGACGCCAACCCCCTGATGAGCTATTTTGAGCCAGTTACTACCTGGCTGCAGGAACAGAACGCGAAAACGGGAGAGACGCTGGGCTGGCCTGATTTTAATTGGGTGCCACCAGTACCAGAAGGCTACCCTGAAGACATCGGTAAGAACGTGTGCAAACTATTTTTTATTAGGACAGCCAGTTTAGCTTCATAATTGAGTTAATTATATAAAGAAAATAACATAACACGTTACAAATAACACATTTAATCATGCCCCCTGACCTGCACATAAATGCACCCGGTGGAAATGTTGTGTCTCTTAGCTGCAGAGTTGCCAAATCCATGCTTTTTTTTAAGCTTTTGAAAAAGAAGTGTGCTTAATTGTACTGAATATATGGTACTTGAAACCTTAAAAGTATATATATTTTTAAATGTACTTATAATGTGAAATTAACAAAATAAAATGCCACTTAAGTGTAACTGAGTGTACTTTCATGACTAAAGTTCTTAAAAAGTGTACTTTGTAATAATGTAAAATTATAAGTATATTAATGAATTAATATGAACTAAAAGTACATTTTAAGTCGTTATGTTTCAATAATATTTTTAACATTTTGTTGTGTTGGATAATATAATCTCTTAAGTTAAACTAACTGCATTTCATGTAAATTCAAACTATAATACATTTAAATTAATTGAAATGAACATGCAATTAAGCGTCCAACAACATCACATTTAGTTTGCACTTAATATATTGTTTGATTTCCTTAGTGTCACATAGCTGAATTACAAAAATAAAGCATATTTTCAAGCAACCTTTGCAAACATGCACTTCTATAACCAAATATTAATTTCCTTGAGGGAGATAAACCCATTATAGTAGTAAATGAACAATAAGCTAGTTTAAGGGAACGTATTTTGACAATAAATCTCTTAAACTTTCATCTTTAAGTACTCTTGCATTTAATAAGTACTCACAACTTAATAAGTACTCCTCTTTTTTTTAAACTACACCAAAGTGTAGGTTGCGCATGGTTTTTCCATAGGGACGATTTTATTTTTTCCTCTTTGAAGTGAAAGTTAGACATGATTTTGTCTTTATCGGCCTTGATTTATTTTTTACGATTCTGTTTTTGATATTTTAAAATGCTGCTACCTTATATATTAGGCCTACAACGCCTTCTCAGTGTTTTTTGAATGCCTCAGGTAAAATAACAGATGAGATGCTGGCCAAGCAGTTCTTAGAGGAATACAACAGCACAGCGGAGGAGGTCTGGAACGCTTACACTGAGGCCTCCTGGACCTACAACACTGACATCACTGAAGCCAACAAGCAGATCATGGTGAGGCCCGGCCTGCTCTCTATTCTACAACGCCACTCATTCTCAGAGTCTCATGCTGCAATTTTTGGCTTTAGCTGCAAAAAAACTTGGAGATGGCCAACCACACAAAGAACTATGGACTAGAGGCCCGCAAGTTCGACACCAGCGACTTCCAGGACGAGTCGGTGAAGAGAATCCTGACCAAACTGAGTGACCTTGAGAGAGCTGCACTTTCTGAAGATGATCTTATAGAGGTAAGACAAACAGACAGATGACAGACAGACAGACAGATTTTACATACTGAAAGATCAAAAAGAGTCATTTTTGACTAACATCTTACATGCTGACTGTGGTAACTTACAACAGGTTACAGTTGTTTTTGTTAGAGCTGAACTTGGACTTTTTGACAGACTACATTATGACTTCTCATATATTTTTCATGTCCATAGTACAATAATTTGCTAGCATCCATGGAGACCCTGTACAGTGTAGCCACAGTCTGCAAGGATCCATCAACTTGTCTGCCTCTAGATCCAGGTGAGTTCAATTTTATTCATTTTTATATACTGTTCAAGTTTGGGTGAAGTTTTATTATTATTATTATTATTTAACAAGAATGCATTAAATTGATCAAAAGTGACAATAAAGAATGTTACAAAATATATATATTTCAAATAAATGCTGTTTTTTTTTTTACTTTTTATTAACCAAAAAAAAAAAAAAAAAGTATCATAGTTTACACAAAATATATATTAAGCAGCACAACTGCTTTCAACACCGATAATAATAGAAAATTGAGCAGCAAATTAGCATATTGAACTTTTTCACATTTCTGGGTTCTCTAGTTGTGAATGGGAGAAATATAGTTTTTGTGTTTCCAAATAGCCCACAACAGTGTTTTCACCAACTTTAAAAAGAGGAAAAGACTAGAGTAAAAGGTGCTTACATTTCATCTTTGCATAACAGGAATAAATTATACTTTAAAATGTTTACAGTTCCTTTAAAGTGGAATAATATTTTGCAATACTGTTTTATTTTTGATCAAAAAAGGCTTTCAAAATTTTGAACACGTTTAGACAAGATTTTTAAGATTTTTTTTTTTTTGATGTTTTAAAAGTTATGCATACGCTGTGCAAAAACTCAATGTGGCCTTTTCTGCCTTTTGTTAGTTATGCTAACCGCAAACTGTTCGTAGTGGAACAGTGAACAATGAAAGTGCTTACAGAGTCTGTTTTTCATATCACAGCCTGCCAAATTGATTACTATAACCCCCTTATGCTGTTTTTGATGTGTTTGTGTTTTGTTTTCCAGATCTGAATAAGATCATGGCCGAGTCCAGGGATTACGATGAGCTGCTGTTCGCCTGGCAGGGTTGGCGTAATGCCTCGGGCAGAGAGCTCCGCAACAGCTACAAGAGATATGTGGAGCTTGCCAACTTAGCTGCAAAGAGCAATGGTAAGTGCCTGAAAATAAAGCACTTTTTGTATGAGTATCTCTTGCAACACGGGACAGCCGGAGAAAAATATTTAATTTCTTTCTGTGAATTTAATTTTCAGGCCACATTTTACAAACTTATTCCAAGTGGCAATAAACACTGACTCACATTAAGAATAGTTCCTGAGAGCTTTTAATGAAGCTCTAATGTTGATTGTTTATCTAATATCAGGTCACACGGATAATGGGGCATTCTGGCGTTCTCTGTATGAGACCCCCACCTTTGAAGAGGATCTGGAGGCCTTGTGGAAAGATCTAGAACCGCTCTACCTCAACGTTCATGCCTATGTGCGCAGGGCACTGTACAAGAAATATGGACCAGAACGAATCAACCTTAAAGGACCCATTTCAGCTCATCTGCTCGGTGAGAGATGAAATATACATAGTGTAATACAATTATTTTTTAAGATGCTTTGGTAAATAAACCAAAAACACGATTTACACGATTAACTGTAATCTAAACTCAGAACTTAAAAATTTGCTCCATTTTACTTCATGGGAATTGAAATTTGAATTAGGATCAGTTTTTAAAATAAAAGTCAACACAGAAAATCAATCGACAGAGAAATTTTGCTAGAAGCAGGTTTTATCCCAAACTTGTGTTTTGTGACGAAATCAGCACGATCTCACTGGAAAACGTACTGTATCTATTTTACAAGGTGGCGTTTTCATGTTAATTAATCATAAATTTACAATTTCTAGACAAAAAGCAAGCATGAAGGTCCACCTTTAAATATAACTATCACTGGGGAGTAAGTAAGGAGATCATATGAAAATGTACGAATAGGTCACCAATTTGCCAAAACGTGGCACCGGTACCTGATTTGGTAGCGCTGGGTGGGGAAGGTGGGGAATTCGTTTTTTATAATCATAAAGACATTTACATTGCTGCTCTTTTGCATTAACAAGTGCAGTTAGTAATAATATTACGTTTATTTGTTGCAAATGCACAACTTTTAACAACAGTATTTACTTTGTGTAATTCAGCCACAATGTGAAGTACCTTTTGATTTGCATGAGACTTTGTGAACTTCATACTTCAGTGCAAAAAGTTGATTGACAAAATTTTTTATTTCTTGACGTTTTGATATTAACAATCTACGCATTGGGTTGTGAGCAATGTTAGATCTGCACTTCTAAATTTCCGCTGGAAATAGTAAACCATCCAGAAACATTTTGGATACTCGTTACTCAAATAATGCTATGATTTGGGACACACTAATTCTAATTTTAAAAACTTTTTAGGATGGATAGTATGTGAATTGGGACACAGCAACTGTTTATGATTTATGGAGAAAATAATAATTTTTACCATAATAGAGTGGCTGTGTATACACACCTCGGACACACAATAATGTTCAAAAAATGTGTAAAAGTGAATGTTGCATAATAGGTCCCCTGTGAACTGACAGCAGCCTTATAAACCTGCTGCTGTCTGTCATTAAAGTCAAACAAAGAAAAGGGGAAAATCACTCAATGCTTTAATAAAAATATTTAATTCACACAATGAAGACAAGTTTACAGCATTTTATTTGTACACTTGACTATTCAGCAATACTACAATCCTTGAGATATCATTTTAATTGTTTTCATTTTGTTTATTTTGTCTTGCCATTTTTTGTCTTGTCTGCTCTGAGACATGATATATTCATCCATCAAGCAGTTGATACCATTTAATTAATTAATTAATTTATTGTTTGTGCACTGAAATACAATTTCTCTCATATATATATATATATATATATATATATATATATATATATACACACTGTAAAAAGCCTTTACATTATGATAGTCTTATCCATCTCATTTTAGAAGGCTTTGTGTCTTCACACATGCTAATAGAGGGGTACTAATGTACATGCGGGAAAACTCAGAGCTGAGTGAATCAATTAAAGTTTCAAATTGGTGCTCTGATCTGCTGCTTCTGTCAGTCTTTCTTTTTCTTTTACCGCCCTGTTTCTCAGTCTGACCGCCTGCACTTGGGTCTGAACTGGATGCGTCTCCATGTGGTGCTGGAGGGTGAAAATCAGGGTCTAATTTGATCTTTTTCCATTCACTGCTCACTGTCCTGCCATAATTCTTTCTTTTTCTTTTAACACCCTGATCCAGCTTAACTGGGCGAGATGTTCCAGGCTGTTCTTCATCTATGATGCACCCTTTCATTGGTGATCGTCCAGGTCTGACCTCACTATTGTTGAAGTGAGACAGTCCTGGCTGTTCTTCATAATTTCTGGAGCCCTTCACAGGTGATTCTCCAGATATAACCTCACTATTGTTGAGGTGAGACAGTCCTGGCTGTTCTTCATAATTTCTGGAGCCCTTCACAGGTGATTCTCCAGATATAACCTCACTATTGTTGATGTAAGACAGCCCAGACTGTTCTTCTTCATTTCTGGAGCCTTTCACATGTGATTCTCCAGATATAACCTCACTATTGTTGAGGTGAGACAGTCCAGGCTGTTCTTCATCTTTGCTGGACCCTTTCATAGGTGTCTCCACACATGCTGCTGGTGGGGTACTAATATACAAGCAGGAAAACGCAGAGGTGAGGGAATCAATCAAAGAATCAGATTGGAGGTCCAATCTTTTCCTCTTCCGCTCTACACTCTCTGATCTGCCAGATTTCTCATTTCTTCTTTTAACACCCCGTCTCATCTCAACCTGACTGCCTGAGCTTAGGTCAGAACTGGATGCAAGTAGTGCTAGTGAAGAAAAGCCTGAGCTGAGGGAATCCATTGAGTAATCAGAAGCAGAACGATGGTCAGATCTAATCATTTTTCGTTCTCTGCTCTCTGATCTGCCAGAATTCCCTCTTTTTCTTTTAACACTGCATCTCGTCTCAATCTGACGACCTGTGTTTCTGTCAGAATTGGACGCGTCTCCAAGTGATACTGGAGAAGAAAAGCGGGAGCTGATTCTGTTAGCCATCTGAGCAAACCTACTGGTTCTGGTAATCTACTGATTAACCGCAAACTGCTAGTTCATCAGAGGAAGTCTGATATTCTGTCTCTGCTGCTATGAGCGACTGACCAGGATGCTCTAAAGCTTCTAGAACGCTGATTGTGATGTCATAGGTGTGATCATTTGAATAATCCCTGTTTAAAAAACAACACCTGAACAGCTGTGCATGTTCTAATGCTCTTCTGTGAAGGTGTGTGTATTTAGAGCTGTGCAATATGTAAGGAATAATTGACTCCGATTAACTTGATTAATTTCTTCCGCATCTCATCCATCGCCTCTGTTGCTAATTCCAAAACGTCATTTTAGTCCTAGTAACGAGGCTTGAGCCGTTGATAACAGACTAATGCAGTTAATAACTAAGTTATTAGAGTGAGAGAGTATTATATAATTGTTTGTTCCTTATTTATATAATGGACAATGCTTTGGCAATACTGTGCAAGTCATGCCAATAAAGCTCATTTGAATTTGAATTTGAGTGAGAGTGAGAGAGAGAGAGAGAGAGAGAGAGAGAGAGAGAGATGTGTTCAGTTCTGGCATCACCTCCACCAATCTGATCCTGATTCAGTCCAATATAAAGCCCTCCTCGCCAATGAAACCTCAGCAGAATCTCATCCTCTAAACACGCTCGCTCTTCAGCTAGTCCATAAAACCCGGCTCCTCACCAACTACAGCTTCAACCCCAAAACCATTATTAAAGAAATTGACAAAAATCTAAAAGACACTCATATGATGAATCTCTAAAAATACACTTTGACCTTCAAAATAAACTCCAATGCTACTGAACCCTAAACAGAACCACTAAATTTGCCAATTATTTATTGATTAAACCATTTAAAGAAAGACAAATCCTCTTCAAATACAGATTAAGTAACCATGATTTAGAAATATAAAGACAGAGCAAGAGCAGAGGATCTGTAGACACTGTGATCTACAGCAAATAGAGAAATTCTAAATCATTTTCTATGTTGTTTTAATGCTTTGGCAATACAAAATGTATGTTTTTGTCATGCCAATAAAGCTTTATGAATTGAATTGAATTGAACGAGAAACACTTCCTGCTGATTTGTCCTAAATATCACAATGTGAGGGAAACATTTCTCAGATTTGAAGCACTGATCCCATCATTTACTGAACTTCGTGATACTGAGAAAACGCCCTTCTTACTTGGAGAAGATGATAACACAGCTGCACTAGCTGCAAAATATGTATTAACCATTCACAATGTTACATGTTAAACATGATTAACTTGAAGCTGACTTACTTTATCTTTTCATTTATTTAGATGGATTTATTATTATTTATGTTGTTGTTATATATATGTTAATGCTTTGGCAACATTGTGTTACACAGTCATGCTAATAAAGCTGAATTGAATTGAATTGAGAGAGAGAGAGAGAGAGCATCCCTGCGTCCCAATGTGCATACTATCCACCCTATCTGCCCTAAATAGTATTGAAAATTACTACTATTACTTAGAATTTAGGATGGATAGTATGCACATTGGGACGCAGGCCAATTAGCCTACATCTGTGAGTCTGTGCGTCTCTCCAAAGTGTTCGGCTAATGTCTCTTAACGTTACTAATAGTTCATTTTCTCCACGAACAGCGTCGTTGTTACCTCGCTTGTGAGAAGTCATAGTTTGTAAGTTGTTAAACTTACTGTTACTACTGATAAAATCGTCAGAGTAGCGCTTACAACATTAGCGCGTATATGAGCAAACTGCATGTACAGTATGTGCGTGTGTGAGGGAGAGAGAGCGGGAGAGATAGCGTATGTGCTTTCCGTACATAATAAAACTTCATTTTGTGGCAACAACATGGAAATGATCTGTTGTTTTTGTCATATTGCTTAATATTTATTTGTTTGGCCAGTGTGGGTTTTGGTTATTTTGCTGTTGTAAGACCTTTGAAATAACTGAAATCATTTGGCGAAGTGATATGGACATGTAATGCGGTCAAGAGCTGCCTGGAACTACATTCACCGTGCGCTTCCCAGAAAATAACTGCACACCCTAGTTCGTCTGACAAACAGATTCAAGCATTCAACGGCCCCGTAGTATAAAGACAAAATAATTACATTTCCATTATTTTCATGGCTATTGTAATTTTATTTGCGATTGTGGTATTTGTTTTCTCTTGTTCGCGTTACATTCAAATTTGTATTTCAGTGTACAGACCACATGCTTGATAAATAAAACTGAAATGTCATGTCTCTAGAACAGACGAGATACAGAAAAATACATTAATATTACAAGACAAAATAAACTAAATTAAAGGTTTGTAGTATTGCTGAATTATTAAATGTAAAAATAAAATGGTGCATAGTCATAATTGTATGAATTAAATCTACATTCATTTTTATTAAAGCTACTGAAGTTAAGTCAAAAGCAGTGAGTGATTTTCTCCTTTTCTTTGCTGGTTTGATGAACATTAGGCACACAGACAGCAGCAGCAGGTTTATTAGGCCTAATCCGATACCCTTGGGATTTCCTTCCAACTGTTTACATTCATTCAAAACATAAACAAATTTTTTACTCGAATACTCTCTATGACGGGCATGTTTTTTCATGGATTATTACGTTTAATAACTCTTTTTAGCATCAAGCGTGTCTCTCTTTTGATTTTCTCATTCATGCAAGTTTCTTTATCAGTCTAATGTAGATTACTTTGAGCAGTCCTGTGCTGGGCAGATAAAATGTCATACTGCAAAATAAACGATATAGCAAACCATGACAACAGCCTCAAGCCTTTAACTTTCAACCCTAAAAAGATCCAAAGAAAAATTATTTTTCTTAAAATTTATGTTTTTATCTAAATGATATAAAACTCTTAAAAGTCTTATACACCTTCCATAATTATTAGGCTCCACATGAAACTAAAAGAGGCGTTTGGAAATAAATAATACATAAACTTTATATTGATATGTTGTGGTCAACATAATATCCAGGCCATTTTCAGTGATTTTAATCGTTGATAAATTTAGCTCATTTCAGTAAATTCAGCAATGAAATACATTTCACACGTCAGGGCCGTTTTTACAAGAAAATTACAAGCTTTGTGAAATATCTTAGCCAATTTATTGTTCAATGTCTTATTTGACAACAGCTCATCATTTGCATTTAAAGAGACAGGCTCGAAAAACAGCGTCTTTCTGCTTCCACATTTTTGAACAACATGACTTTGTAAATGATTACAAAATGTTTATTCTTTGGGTTGAACTCTTATTTTCAGCCAAATTTGAGTTCTGCATCCATATGCATCCTTTGCCACCTCAATGCAAATACAGCAAATTATTTGATTTGAACATTTTCAAATCTTTTTCTAACCATGCATCCCTATATAATTCTTTAAACCCAAAGTTTCTTTCAAAGAAGTGGTTAAACATGAACAACTAGACAAAATCTACATAATTTCTGCTAAAAAAAAAAAAATCACTGTGTGAAATGTTTTTTATTGCTAAATTTATCAAAGATTAAAATCACTGAAAATGGCCTAGATATTATGGAGCTTTTTTTCTGCTAAAAAGAAAAAACAGTCCACATCTTTTTCTTTTTTCTTGAGGGTTTACATTGATATTCTGTAGTTGTTTGCGGCAACTCCAAAGCAATCGACAGGATTTAATGTGCTTTCAAAATCATCAAGCGTGACTGTGTGTGTGTGTACATATCAGAGGCTACATTTGCACGTTTGGGAAACTGTGTGTACTTGTGTTTGTGTGTAAGCAATGGTTCCACATGGCTGGAGATTAAATGGCTTGGAATTCCAAGCCCAGTGGTTTCCTCCAGTGCCATTGGTCAGAGATACTACATCTCTCACATCCTGCCTTTTAGTTGGCTGATGTTCTTCTCTGCTCGGTTTTTCTCAGGAAATATGTGGGCCCAAACGTGGTCTGGTATCATGGATCTTGTCATTCCATACCCTGATGCCACACAAGTGGATGCCACACCGGCCATGATTGCTCAAGTAAGATTACAACTAAAAACACATTCTTTAATATATTTCTATTCCGAGAGTCTGATTTCTTGGAAAAAGCCCCATTTTCTGAAAGCAGTGGCTGTTTACATTAGGTGTCACAGAAGGTAGATGCTGTTTACACTGAGTGCAAATAGCGGTAGAGACTGTTTGCACCAAGCCTAAATAGCAACAAATAGCATCTTGTTTGCATGGAGTGCAAACAAGTATGATAGACACGTTTTATGCCTCTGTGTGCATTCAAAATCTCATTGGATTATTGAAATACAAACATTGCAAACAAATGTTTGTTGTATGTTGTAAATGATATATCGTTTGATGAAGGCTTTGTACAATGGCATATGAAGTACATAAATGGCACTCATACCTGTAAAATGTGTGCATGTTGTCCTCTGATTGTGAGGTGCTCTTTGGTTCTTCAGGGTTGGGACCCTAAGCGGATGTTCGAGGAATCGGACCGGTTCTTCACTTCTATAGGTCTACTGCCCATGCCTCCAGAGTTCTGGAACAAGTCCATGCTGGAAAAGCCAACAGATGGACGTGAAGTTGTCTGTCATGCTTCTGCTTGGGACTTCTACAACCGCAAAGACTTCAGGTACAAGCCTCATATCACAGTAAGATGGTCCATACTAGGGCAGAAGAGGTTTTATAGCTTAGAGTGCCCCTATTATGGATTTTTGAAAATGACCTTTCATGCAGTGTGTAACACAGCTCTAAGTGACTGAAAACATCCTGCCAAGTTTTAAATCTGAAAGTGCACCGTGTGTAAATTTATTGTCTCTCAAAAGAAAGAGTTGACTCTGAATCATTGAAACGAGTCATTTTTAAAACAAATCCCAAGCCATGTTGACATCAACATGAAGCATTAGCATATTGCCCGCCCACTTGTTGGTCTTTTCGCATTGGTCTGAATGAAAATGCTGTACACAGTGGACAGTCAGTTATTCAAATCAGATTCCATCCGGATATGCACAAAATCGGATTTGGGCTGACAGTCTGAACGAGGCTTTTAAAGCAGCACTGTGCTCTCAAACCCTGCTTTATCAGGCAGTACAGACGAGATGAAATGAAACTGAGACCAATCGGACCAGTCACCGCAGATTAGCGTCATACAAAGGAAGGGGTTTGGAAAAATGAATCGTTGAACGAATGGTTTGGGAGTCATTGAGCAAATAAGGTAAAAATAAATGCATATTATAAGACAATGAAAGTGTTTTTTGGCCTTGCATACATGTCAACCTGTTGTTGGGGACTCCCAAAACCAAAATATGAACCTTTCATAACCCATAATAGGGGCACTTTAATAACGAAGGATGTGATACCGTTTGTAAAAAAAACAAAAATGATGTGAAGTTTGTCCAAAAATCTATCCAAGGTAGCAGAATTGTTTAATATAATTAAAATGGATATACACATGGATATTGAATGTGCATTTGTAGTGTACTTCAAATTATAAAATTATATATTTTTTTAAAACTGTACTTGCAAATAATATTAATGAAATCAAAGGTCACTGAAAGAAAGTACACGTTTATAATTAAAAAGTGTTCTTAGTAATGTCAAACTTAACATTTTTCTTTTTACACTGGTTTAATAATATTTTGTTGTGCTTTAAAGTACACTTATTTGGATGTGTTGATTAACATACTACAGTACATGTAAAATACTTGATTATAAATTTAACTTTAGTGTTATTTTGATAATTAAAGTTAGTGTGTTTTAACTGTAGTAAAGTGCAGCTTAATTACAAATTAAATGGCATACAAGTTTCACTAGAAGTGACACTAAAGCATTACATTCAGTTCACACTTATGTATATTGTTTTAAAGCATAAAATTAGAAAAATTAAATTGTAAAATATTGTTTTTCTGTACAGTACAGTGTTTGTTTTTTTCTTAATTCTGTCACTGTATAGACAGTACACAACAAGGCAGCAAGCTAGTTTTGGACTGAGCCTATTTCTCATGAACTGTCCTAATATGTCTCCCTGCCCAAACGAACCCTAATTTCAACCACTCCTGTTGTTTGTTTTTATAAAGAGAGGATGCTAGAGCTGTCTGAAACAACACATTTCTAGCCTTTTCCTTTCCACGTGTTATCTTGTGAACCTCACTGTTAACTTTTCCCATCTCAAGGATCAAGCAGTGCACGGTGGTGACCATGGACGACCTCATCACCGTGCACCATGAGATGGGCCACGTTCAGTACTTCCTGCAGTATAAGGATCGACCCATCTCTTTCCGCGACGGCGCCAACCCTGGATTCCACGAGGCCATCGGTGACGTACTGGCCCTGTCCGTTTCCACACCTAAACATCTCCAGAGCATTGGCCTGCTGGACAAGGTGGACGACAATAAAGGTACAGCTCATACATCTACAAAGAAGCTACTACAAAACACATAAAGTGCTAGTTCAAACCCTAAGTGTCTTACTGGTCTGTAGAAAGCACCATCAACTTCCTGATGAGCATTGCCTTGGATAAGATTGCCTTCCTGCCTTTTGGTTACCTAATGGACCAGTGGAGGTGGAAGGTGTTTGATGGAAGGATCTCAAGCTCAGAGTACAACAAAGAATGGTGGAACCTGAGGTGATCCTTTTTCCATTAATCAAAAACTAACTTTATTGTTAATAGGGCTCTATGATTTAGGTAATGAGGAAAACGTGGACAGACAAAATGCGGATAAATAAATGAAAAGTAGGGCTGTATACTTAATCAAATCGCGATACGGACTACTGTCTGTGAATATTAAAGCACAAAAGACTGCTATTTAAATATGAAGTCAGCGCCGCAGTTTTGTCCAACGTTAACTTAACGTACAGATTGAATCACGCGTGACGCTCGTGTCTTCTCAGCCTCTGCAGTCTCACCATATGAGGCAAGGCTCGAAATTGCGACCATTTTGGTCGTATATGCTCCCATAATTTAATCTGTGCGACCTCAAAATATATTTGGGCGCATTTGTGCGAGTGCATATAATTGTTGTAGTGCGACCTGTTTTCATTTCTCTAAAAACGTTTACAGTTATGTGCCTTCTGTGTGCTTACACGGTCTGCGGTTCTATCAAACGTTACATAATTTCATCTTTACGTTCTTAAATTTAATGCAGATTTTAGATTGGTTAATATTAGCTGTCAATCACTCAGTCACTGCTTTCCGCTATCATGGGAGCTAACTACCGCGGGAAATGCAAAGGGCTGAGAGAAAATGAAAGGAAACACTGACAGATTTCTTTTGTAAAATACCTAAAGTTAAAAATAATGGCGCTGGTGATAGCGATCATGTGGTGAATGTTGACCCAGCAGCCGAAAAGAAGGCGTGGTTGAAAGACTTCGAGTGGCTCCGCTATTAAAATGCACTGTGCTCTATGCACTGCATTCACTGTGAAGCCTGTGGGACGGAGTTTGCAGGTAACACTAACAGCATTCGCCACCGAATCTACACATTTTAAGCTCGAGAGCTTGGTTAAATACAGAGAGTGCCAAACACAAGAAATGCAGGGACAAGTATGTGGCAAAATGTTCAGGATCATCAGGTTCAATCGTTTCAAGGCCTTTAATTGTCAGGATGCTCACGTAAGGGGCTGCGATAATATCGTAATTGTTGTTTTAACGATGTGCGATTTGACATTAAAGAGTATATTGCACAAACCAAACCAAACCAAACCAAACACCTACAGAGAGTGCACGCATGCATGACGTGATGAAGTCTAGTAGGTTAGACTAGTGCGCGTGCGCTTTCACTACATGATTCAGCCTATTAAAATGCATAACAAAATTCAAGATATGGGGGCTTTATATCATTTCATATAGTTAATATCACACGAACAGTGCCGTTTTTTCCTCCAAAAATATGCATATTACAAATGTGATATTGATTTTAACAGTTCAATAAACAATAAGTTAATATTAAGAGACTTGCGTTGTAGACGCCATATTTCCTGTTTTTGCTCCATTTCGACAACAAAAATAATTCCAAACAAAGCCACAGCACTATTTCTCGTCTCTGAGCAACATGACGGCGGTTCGTTTCGTTCCTGAATGAATCAACCGTTTAAATGATTCGGTTCAGTCGCAGTGACTCACTTATTAACAGTGACTTGATGCCACCTGCTGGCGATTGTAATTTCACATTTAAAGTATCTTTTTTTTTTTTTAATTTTAAAAATAATTTCAAATATCAGTATTCAACGTTTTATGTTTGCAGTATTAAAACATTATATATGCATGTGTAACTGCAGGTTAAATTCAAATTCAAAGATGAATTTTGTTGATACTGATTTAATTTGCTTGATAACAGCCCAAATGTCTTATTATTCTAATTGACTGATTAAATGTAAGAATTTGACTCAAATGATGATGCACACTTTTCGAAAAAATGGCTTAATTGTGAAAATGACCATAAAAGGTAAAAATCTATTTAAACTTATTGGAAAAGATTAATTTCTATCACTGCTGTGAACTGACCACCACACAGAATATGAAGAATATCAAAATCAGCTGTCCACGGTAGTCCTTAAGACTACCAGCACAATAACACAAGCAAAATATCGTCCAATTCTCGTTATCGATAAAATCCTAGAATATATCTAGATATAATTTTTTGTCAATATTGCACACCCCTAGCTGCCAGCCGTTCTGCGCAATTGGCAGAGCTGAATGTAAAATTTAACACGGCATACACCACCCTAACCCTCGCCAAAGAGGAGCTCTCTCTCTCTCTGTTTAACCAAACTCAGATTAACTTCGGTGGTTTACGAAAGAAATCAGTCAGTGTTTCATTTCATTTTCTCTCTTCTTCAGCCCTTTGCATTTCCCGCGGAAGTTAGCTCCCTGTCACCTGACAGCTAATATATTAACCAATCTGCATTAAAGTTAAGAATGTAAAGATGAAATCTGTTAATATATAATTTGTAGTTATGGTGCTCATTAATTTTTGGTGGGTGCGCCTAAATTTTTGCTGGTGCTCCTAACTTTTTAAAGTTGGGAGCACCAGTGCTACCAAGTAAAAAAGTTAATTTCGAGCCCTGTGAGGACATCAACAAATGAACTTCATTTCCAGACCTTCTCTGAAAGGTACTTTACCAGCATTTCACCATCAAAACTATCGTCAGATAGTGACGGGCGCGTTTGAAGCTCTGCTTCGAGAAGCTTCGAAACCTTTGCGAATCATCTGTTTTCGAACCAGTGGTTCGGAGCGCGTATCAAACTGCCAAAGTCACGTGATTTCACTAAACGATGCTTCGTTACGTCATAACTGTTTCAAAAGTTTCAGAATTTCAATGGTTCGTATTCTTCATATTTAATTTCATGGTATTTAATGATTTGTTAATTGCATTTAAGATATTATCATTTCAATAAGACGTTTGGTTTTTGGGTTTGTAAAAGCCTGTTTTTGTTGTAGTTACACAGTTTTGACCAACAGGCGTCGCCAGCATGTGGTGTTTTGATTTAATTGATTCGAAGCTTTGAAAAGGTTCGTTTCTGCAATCTTTCTAACGGTCTTCGCGACAACCCTTTAAAATAAAAGTTCGGATTAGCTTGAAGAAATTATAACATATATTGTACAGTAAAATGTACCTCTCAAAATAATAATAATAACAACAATAATAATACAGTTCATAATTTTTTTTTAAAGAATATTAGCCTACATTAATTTTCATCCATGTTTTCCAAAAAATACATAGAAAATAAATAAATAGAGCAAGCCGTTTTAAAAATTAAGTTGTTTAAACTTTTCAAATATTTAATGACAGTTCAGAGGCAATGCAGATGTATCAAACGTGAGTGTCAAAATAAATGTGCATCTTAAAAAATACTGTATATGTTTTTTTTTTTTATCGATACATCATTTAACTGATGCATTGATCTATATCGGTGTATTGTTGCACCCCCAGTTGTTACTGTTGTTTGTTAATTAGTTATATTAACATCAAAGCAGTGCAATATGAACGGTTATACCAGAGCTGAATTTGTGTATTTTATACTAACAGAATGAAGTACCAGGGATTGTGTCCACCTGTACCGCGCACTGAGGAAGACTTCGACCCTGGTGCAAAGTTCCACATCCCAGCTAATGTGCCCTACGTCAGGTAGACAATAAAATATATCACTAATGTGGAAAGATCTTGCATCTATCATGTTGCACAACTCATGAAATCAAATAAGACTTTGGATTGACCGGTTATTTGGTTTGGCTCCAAAAGGTACTTTGTGAGTTTTGTAATCCAGTTCCAGTTCCACAAAGCCCTGTGTGAAGCCGCCGGTCAGCCAGCTCCGCTCCACAACTGTGACATCTACCATTCCAAAGAAGCAGGGAAACTCCTGGGGTCAGTAAACCACTGAGAACTGTTTCCAGTTTTTACAAGCACTATAGGAGCAATAAAATAGTAAGATTTTATAGATTCTCATCATTTTTGCTTGCGAGTAAAAGAGCTCTACTCCCTCCTCCTCAGTGATGTGATGAAGATGGGCTTCAGTAAACCCTGGCCCGAAGCCATGACTTTGATTACTGGCCAGCCCAAAATGTCAGTCCAGCCTCTGATGGAGTATTTCCAACCGCTCATCCAGTGGCTTGAAGAGGAGAACAAAAAGAACGGTGATGTCCTGGGATGGCCAGAGTACGATTGGACGCCTTACAAAAGTAAGCTTGAATCGTGAATCGACACTCAAATGTTGGTTTACCACTCAATTTCCTGTGTTTTATTGAAAAATAAATGTGCTTCAGCTGGGAAACTGGGATGGATTTCAGTCAAATTAATTGGAGCAGAGTAAAATTTTAATGTTAGGAAGCCAATCTCTATAACTTTCCAAGATACTGAAGCTCCAACTCAATTGTAAACCACTGGATTTGGGTGATTATTCAAATAAGGAAAGTTTCTTTTCTTTAAAAAAGATGTCATAAGAACTCAGAGATCAAATTTTCAATTAACGTACAGTATAAACAAAAGTATATGTTTATGTGCAATTTGATTATTTATAACAGAATCTCTGCCCCCAATACTGCTGTCATTACTATCACACCAATAATTTGTATAATATAATATATATTTATAAAATACATTTGTAAAAAGATGTCTTTAAGAACTTCATAAGGATCACATTTTCACTTAAACTTGGTACTGTATATGTACAATTGTATTATTTATAACAACAGAATCTCTGTCCCCAATATTGCTGTCATTATCATCACACAAGACTTTGTATAATAATATAAAATGTATAAAATACAATTTAAAAATAACTTAGTAAGGATACAGTTTTCAACCAACTTACTGTATATGCACAATTTGTAATATTTATAAAATAATCTGTCCCCAATACTGATCACACCAAGAATTTGAGTATCATTCCATTCCGTTCTGTTCTATTCTACTTATGATGGAAATGACAAGTGACAGGGTCAGAAATGTCATTAATATTAGGATTTTAAACTTCATTTGAGGTTTATTATAGTATATATGAGGTTAAATATAGTATATATTTATTCAGAAACAATCTTTTTTTTTTCTGTAATTCGAAGATACTTGTCTGCTAAGCAAGCACAAAAGTTAAACTACCTTCAATAACAAAAATCCAGACCATAGCACTTTTTAACACTAGTAAAATGCTCACACACTTCTCACCTGCTTGTTTCAGTCACTGCAGTGATGGAAGAGAAGCCGAAAGCAGTCAGTTTCCTGGGTTTGAGTGTGGATGAGGCAGGCGCTCTGGCAGGACAGTGGATTCTCCTGGTTCTGAGCATCGTCTTCCTGCTTGGCATCATCTATTTAGTCTACAGATACAGGAAGACTAAACGCTTACAGGACAAATCAATGTCTCAGATGGAGCTTAAGTAAAATCCTTAAAAAGGAACACATTCTATTCTTACCATGCAGTCATTACTTTTTGACAAAATCCACCTCTTTTTGAATGTATATTTATTATTTTTGGTCAAATTTGTTTGACTATGCAATGAAAGGTGACTTGTAATTTATTTGTAAAAAAAAAAAAAAATTAAATGTTTGACTGCTGTTTTCAAGTATTTGTATAGTCTTAGCTGTATGCAATTCTGATTGATTTTACTGGTAAACCTTTATAGAATATAAAGAATTATACAGACGTTCTGGCTTTGTGTATTGTCTGAGTGCAGGAACATTTTATAAAAATGAGCCTTCAATTTTTAAAAAAACATTTTAATATCAGTACAATATATATATATATATATATATATATATATATATATATATATATATATATATAAAAGACCTTACAGACCATCATGTTTTGTTTTTAGTTTTTTCTGTGAGGACATACAGTATATTTTCTCAACTCTATACCCAGGTCTGAGGTATACAAGCATTTGCTCAGAATGTAATGAACTTCAGTGGTTTAGTATCCAACTCCCCTCTAATAACTAAACGAGTCAACCAATGTGGGCACTCTAATCCACAACTTAATTATATTAAATTCCACTAAAATATAAAACTTCAAGCAATTAACCATGTGAACATTATACCATGTGAACATTTTCAGTATTCCCATTACTGAAAGTGGACTGATCTGAGCTGAACTGAAACCTGCAACAATCCTTGTGGTTTGGTAGTACATGTGCATCTTTTTTATAGAAATTATAGCATTTGTTCAAGCATAAAAATCAACATTCTTCACTTGTATGATGAATCGCACCAAAACAGTAGTTTCTAGTAGTCGCTGTTCTGCACAAAAATAAAATAAAATAAAATAAAATAAAATAAAAGGGTCAATACAATACTATTTGAGTAGAGGGTAAAACAAAAAGACATATTAATGTAAAAATCTGAAATGGACAAGAACAGAGTGACTTGTGTCATATTACACCACAAAATCATACAACAACAAAAAGAAAAAAAAAAAATTCTACATTGAGTCATCAAACATTAAGTGAAGTTTGGGGCAGGGCTATATATTTTATTGACCACATCAGCTTTGATTTTTGCTCATACAATACAAATGGTTTTTTTTTCTGCATTGCAGTAATGAGAATTTAATTGTGTGATGTATGTGTGTGTGTGTATATACACACTTTATTTTTTTGTAATTTGAGATTGACCCAACTAATGCTGACAGGAACATGATGGTTTGGGTAAACATTTTACTTAAACACTGTAGTCTCTCTCCATGGGAGGAAGCAGCTGGAAAAAAAAGAAAAATGGAGCAGTTCTTACACGGTTACAAAATTAGCGTCCAAAGACAAAACAACTGGAACTTGAAAATCAACTAGTTCGTCAGTGCTGTTTGATCAGAACTGGTTTCAAATCAGTTATAGCACGATGGAAAAGATCTCCTTGTCTCAATGAGTAAAATGACCCAAGGCTCTGGAAAGGGGAACTATTATAGTGACATAATTTTTTTTTACAATGAAATGAAATTTAAAATGCAATGAAGCACACAAAGCATATTTACATGTTCATGAAGATTTAAAACTAGGAAAATAAATCAGTTGCTCATTACTAAGTCAAGAATGTCCCAGACAATGCTCTGGCTTTGTTGAAAGCGGTTTAATGGTCTACAAATCATGATATTGCACACGGACCAACAAACATTTCAAAATGTTCTCACTGCGTGAATGGCGGCTGCAAACGCCAGTGTCCAGTGTCTGTTGAGTTGAGGCGGGGTTAATAAAAGATATCCTCCAATCATCACGCTCCCCTGGCTCTGGACGGAGAGAGGTGAAGAGGTCAGTAGTAATATTCACGCATTTCTGTCCAGTTGGTGACCCAGAGTTTCTTGCTCAGTTCTTGCTCGGGCTGAAAGGCCAAGTTATAGCGTTCCTCTTTGCTTACTTTCACTCCATGGTACTTTGGCATTATCCTGTAGTAAACGGTCCTTTTGAAGAAACCGCACTGCTCGAGACAGACAGAGAATCAAAGAAACGTCTCAGGTAAGAGTGACAGATATGCTTTGTAATGAAACTTTAAAAGTAAAAAAAAAAAAATAATAAAAAAACCTAATAAGATTTTAAATGTTAGCTTTTATTAACCCTCAAGACAACCCTGTAGCTCCATAAAAGCATCATAAAAGGAGTTCATAGGACTTGTGCTCTATATTTCAAGTCTTCTGAAGACATTTGATACATTTTACAGCTACATTTTCTCATGTTGTTTGTTCAAACTTGCTGCGTTGTGATTGGTCATGTGACGAATGAGAAAAGCTGTTTGCTAGCAAATTTTATGGTACAGATGACACATGAGACTTTAAAGATTATTTTATGATGCTTTTTTTTGGTAATTTTTGGAGCTTTGCAGTACTAATTTAAATCCACTTTTCTTGAAAAACAGCAGCATGAAAATTGCTTTCGGTTTGACAGAAGAAAATAAATAAAATGGCAAAAGGGTAAGTAAATGATGACAGAATGTTAATTTTTGGGTGAATTATTTCTTGGAAGGAATAGTTCACCCAGAAATGAAAATCTGCTCAAAATATACTCACCCTCAGGCCATCCAAGATGTAGATGAGTTTGTTTCTTCATGGGAACAGATCTGGAGAAATTTAGCATTACATCACTTGCTCACAGTGAATGGGTGCCGTCAGAATGAAACAAATCGCGTTTTAACATTAAACTGTTGATTATTATCTATAATAATGCTTCCTCCAGTGAAAAAGTCCATCCCCCATTGTCTTTGCTTTTAAACATTGCTTGATCTGTGCATATTTCGCTGCAGATTCAGAGAAATGTCTTTTTTCACTAGATAAAGCAATATTATGGATAGAGGATTCATGTTTTAGCCGGTTTGAAGTAAAAATGTCTTAATGATGGATTTGTTTATCACAAACACGCAGCTTTTCACTTCACTAAACGTTAATTGATGGACTCAATTCATGTGGATTGTGAGGTTTTTATCAGCTGTTTGTACACTCATTCTGACGGCACCCATTCACTGCAGATGATCCACTGGTGAGTAAGTGATGTAATGCTGAATTTCTCCAAATCTGTTCTGATGAAGAAACAAACTCACTTACATCTTGGATGGCCTAACATGAGTAAAATGTCTGGCAAATCTTCATTTTTTTGCTGAACTATTGCTTAAAGCACTGTTTAAAGGGTTGCTCCACTCCAAAATGAAAATTTTGTCATTAATCGCTTACCCCCGTGTCGTTCCAAACCTGTAAAAGCTTCGTTCGACTTCAGAACACAATTTAAGATATTATGGATGAAAACCGGGAGGCTTGTGACTGTCCCATTGACTGCCAAGTAAATAACACTGTCAAGGCCCAGAAAAGTATGAAAGACATCGTCAAAAAACGCAATGTTATATGTCAAAATTACGTCACCGCAATTTTACGAAGCTACGAGAATACTTTTTGTATGCAAAGAAAACAAAAATAACGACTTTATTCAACAATGTGTCTCCGCATGTCTTTCATACTTTTCTGGGCCTTGACAGTGTTATTTACTTGGCAGTCAATGCGACAGTCACAAGCCTCCCGGTTTTCACCCAAAATATCTTAAATTGTGTTCTGAAGACGAACAAAGCTTTTACAGGTTTGGAACGACATGGGGGTAAGTGATTAATGACAAAATTTTCATTTTGGGCTGGAGTAACCCTTTAAATGCATAGACATTAAAGAATGGGGAACAAAATAATCTTCATGCTTCAATTAGGATTAGTTGAAATTAGTGTACACAAACCATGTAAAATCATTCCATTAGTGGAAAAAGTGCATTGAGATTCCCATTTGAGCTGTACTTCTCTGGAAATATTAAGGGTTATTGAGCAAGACAGACAGAATGAGAAATGAAAAGATTGTTATTTGACTCTGGCAGGGAAGGAATTACGGAGGTAAGCCAGAAAAAAGATTTGCGAAGTGAAAAGGCGGAAAAAAGCGTATGGTAACTAGAGAGATCTCCAGAGTCTGCTTTACCGAAGGGCCCTAACAGTGCTGCCATAGCGGCCCGAGGGCCCCCGCAGGCTCAGTATTCCTCCGTCAGCCTCTCTGTCTCAGAGGGCTGGATCTTTATTTCTGCTTTCTGGGATTTGGCCTCATACATCTCCCTCCTGCTGGCCCGTCGGAAGAAACCGCACTGTGGAGGAGGGGCGGAGCCCAAGGCGGGACATTTATTACTGATTTAAATAACAAGAGGCAGTGACATTTCACATCAAGGGTGCACTGGGTCAAATTGAATTTCATGGACTGCAAGCATGTGGTTTAAATCTGTCCTTCCATTTGCGTTTATTAACCGTCCCTGGTTAAGTTATAGTTTAAAAAACTATAAAGTGCCCAAAAGTGGGCAGTGTGACCAAAATCTAATTTCACGCTATGAGTAATTTTATGTAATGGTACTTTTCAAAAGTTTGGGATTAGAATGAGTTTTTATTCAGCAAGGACACGTTCAAATCAAAAGTGACAAGAGATTTCTATTTCAAATAAATGCTGTTCTTTTGAACATTCTGTTCATCAAATAATCCTGAAATTATTTTTGGAGCAACAATGATCATGTGACACTGAAGACTGGAGTAATGCTGCTGAAAATTCAGCTTTTTTCACAGGAATAAACTTAAAACTGTAGTAATATTTCACAATATTACCATTTTTACTGTATTTTTGATCAAATAAATGCAGCCTTGGTGAGCAGAAGAGACTTTTCATAAACATTAAAATCATCTTACCAACCCCAAACTTTTAAATTGTAGTGTATATCACAATATAATCATTTGTTCAAATAATGTGCTTGTGCTCCTTTTGGATTAACCAGTGAATTAAATACTTAATCTTGTTTCATTATTTTCTCTTTTGTTTGAAAACTAAATGGATGCAAACCACAACATAAAATTATTTATAACAAAAAAATCTGGCATCAGTGAAAAAACAAAAACAAAGCTTAACCCAACATTATGCAACACTTGACTTAAAAACAAAATAAAACCAATATTATAAAATGTTGAACGTAAAATAGCTGATGTATACACGTTACCACACAGTGGAATTTTATGGTAATTTTTAATATAATAAATAATTGGGACGCGTCCTGATCTGTATCTGATTCTGCACAAACATACTACTGTATGCTGGGCTAGTGGAATTCCTTCTACGATCATAACACTTCCCAGCCCAATTGTGACCTGGATTTCAGATCATTCTAAACGATGGGAATTTTTTTTTGTAAAATTTTGATTTGATCTTGATGTCGATCAAATATGAAAGCGCAAATACCTTCCACAGAATGAGACTGATGATGCCTAATAACAGTATCCCTGCGACCGCTGCAACAATGATGATCCAGAGAGGAACTTCATACGGCGTCTCCTCTCCCAGCACCGGATCAATGTTTACTGAAAACTACAGACAATTCAATTAGATGAGCTTTCAGCAAAGCCATTAGCTGTTACACTGAGAATATTTAAAAGGATTTGTTCATCTAAACTTTAACAGTCTGCCATGATTTGTTCACCTTCATGTCATTTAAAACCCATGGAACACAGAAAAAAAACGATTAAGAGTTCATAGTGACTATATGCTTTCAAGCTCTGAACAGGACAAAAAAAGTAGTTCATATGACTTGTGAACGATATTACAAGTATTTTGAAGTCATTTAATCATGTTGTGTGAGGAACAGACCAATTTATGTCATTATTTACTAAAAATCTTCATCTTTTCATAGCTCTCATATCAGATACGGTGCCACTGGCACAGCTAAATATTAGTAGAATCAAACCTCATTGGCTCCTTCATGTCAAAATTAGTAAGTAATGACTTATATTTTGCACTGTATTTTACAGTTATCAAAACGGTTTCAGAAGTCAAGTTATTTTTATACACTTTGCACTTTATACAAAAAAAGCTTCCAGTAATAAACAGGAAAATACCCATTAATGTTGTAAAATTCAACAGTTATAAACTGTAAAACAGCGGTCATTATTCAGCTGAAGTGTTGACTCGGTTCACTAACATTGTTGATGTTAAATGCAAAGTTTATCAATAATCAAATCAAATTTCTTTCACAGCAGCTCTGCAGAAGACAATAGTGTCACGGTTCAGCTTAATTTGGTTCAATATTGATTCAGTTCAGTGTTGATGTTGCAGAGTTCATCAATTATGAAACAACTTCAAATTCAGCTGTGAAGCAGCTCAATAGAAGACAACAGTATCATTATCCAACTCGAGTTTTGTTCTTCTGATAGTGTCAGTGCAGTCAAAGTGATACTATTTCTGAATATTAATTGCCTTTTAAACCCCAGTTCATATGACTTGTGCACTAAATTCCAAGGTATTTCAGAAGACTTACAATACAGCGAGTTAAAGTCATCTAGACTACTTCCGTGGTGATTTACGGTGCATTTCTGGAGTTTGACAGTCTGTGGAGATTATGAACTATGAAGTAGATAAATCATTATTGGGTGAACTTTAATGCGAACAGCTCTGACCTCTCTGATCTGGTTGTCCATTCTGATGGCCGGTTTATCTGTCAGCAGTCTCAGCGTGGCCTGGCCCTTCACTTCCACTCGCAGGGCATTGGCGTAATCCTGCCAGAAAACCACAGAGAAGCATCGAGTCATTCAGTGAGCAGCATTTAGTGAGTACTTCACAAACAGCTACTAATACAAACCTCCAGCAAGGTGCTGTTCCACACGCGAGACCTGACTCTGATCTCCGCCTGAGTCGACATGTTGAGCAGCGGGCAGGAGAAGGTCATGCAGCGAGCCGTCAGCTTTGAACACTCCTGAACAGAGATAAAAGCCACGCTTTTTGACATTTGACATTCGGGTGATGAAAAAAACTGGTGGGACAGCATGAAAATCAGAGCAGACGCCTCCCTCACCAGCAAATGGGACACTTTACGAGGTGCCAGGACGGTGACAGAAGCTTTTGCATGGGGATATCCTGACTCCAGCTCTCTTTTGGACCGTTTGGTAGCTCGATCTGACAGCTGCAAGAGATGTTGTAGGTCGACAATTGAATGGAGTGAATGAAATTGGAAATGAGTTACTGTGGGCTGTTGTATTTCCTCAGACTCACTGAGAGGTTGAGAGGGTTGACAACCTTCCCCGGTGGGACACAACGCGACTCTGACGCTCCTTTGATCACTATCTCTGTGAGATACAGCAGCCATTTCCCATTGGTTACCTCATATGGCCATTCAAAGTCAATCATCAGCGTTCCCAGATCTCCCAGAGGTTCTCCCAGCACGTGCACCTGGAAAGTGGAAACAAAGAACATTTTTAGTGTTTTAACACTTTGAGCTGTTTAAAAGGAGCTGCTTAAAAGGGATAGTCCACCCAAAACTGAAAATTCTGACATTTATTCACCCTCAAGTCATTCCAAACCTGTATAACTTTCGTCTGTGGGACATAAAAATATATTTTGAAGAATGTGGGTACCCAAACAGTTTTGGTGACCACTGACTTGTATGTATGAACAAAAAACTTTTTTAACTTGTAATAAAATAATTTACTGTATTTTTAATAAAACAAATGCAGCCTTGGTGAGCATAAGAGACAAAAATCGGATTTGTAAAAATATTTTGCTGTTCAAACTGCAACCAGCTAAACTGATTTGAGCCTGATATCCCAAAATAAAACACATTTTAGGTGTGTGTCTGAAGAAAGCTAAAGCCACACTCACACGAAACACAAACTCCAGCGGACTCCCCACATCACTGGTGCTGTTCATAGCAGATTCACCAATCACACTGCCAGTGAACGACGTGTCAATCACTTGCTTTTCTCTGCACACGACAGAAAGAGAATGAGAATCACAGAATCAAAATAAGAGTTTTATCATCAGAACTGTTTTTGCTGCAAATTTGGAAATCTGGAATCTGAGAGTGCAAAAAATAAGAATATTGAGAAAATTGCCTTTAAAGATGTCCAAATGAAGTTCTTAGCAATGCATATTACTAATCAAAAATTAAGTTTTGATATATTTACAGTAGGAAATTTACAAAATATCTTCATACTTAATATCCTAATGATTTTTGGCATAAAAGAAAAATTAATAATTTTGACCCATACAATGTATTTTTGGCTATTGCTACAAATGTACCCCAGTGACTTCAGACTGGTTTTGTGCTCCAGGGTCACATATGTTTGATTCAGATTCAGTGAATTTTTCTGTCTAACATGCAAAGATGAATAATTTTTTCTTCCTTGTAAATTTCCAAATTTTTTCAGAATTTGAAAAACGTATATAAGTACGTACAAAGAAAAGGTAGTGAGGACCGTGTTCTTCACGTTTAGGGTGACAGGAACAGGATTCAGATCCTTCTGCTCACTGATGCTAAAGACAAACACAAACACCATTCAGTCAGTCACCATAAAAGAAAAGACCTGCAGTAATAACTTCAGGAAACACATTAGTTCAACACTGTGCACTGAGCGGAAACTTACACTGTAGAAACAAAAAAAGCATTTTAGTGAGTGCAGACTTACGTGGAGAGCTGAAGCTGAGATTCAATCTGCTCGGTGTAAAGCGTAATACCAGAAGTCTCAAAGATGATTATGAATGAGGCCTGTGGAGACGGAAATCAGGGGTGAGAGCAAATTAGCAAATCATATCAGCTGTCCAGTCTGATTAGCCAAGTTCATTCAAATGGCCCGTGGAAAAGGAGTCATCGGAGATGCTTTTTTTAATTAACATGCAAATCCTCAGAAAGGTCACACATTGGACATGTTTTCAGTAAGAAAACAGACTGCTACCTTCTGATTGCTTTTAAATGGGTTTCCCAGATCGCATATCACAGTCTCGTTTGCGCTGCACTCGATATCGAAACCAGACTGTAATAAAGACAAACCAAGAAAGGTAAGAACAGCATAAGAACAATGAAATGATCTAATTGATGAGTTACTAGAAAGGAACTCTAATTCAGTGTTTGGTAAGCTGCCAGTGTATTAACTGTATATTACAACATTATATAATATAGTATTGATTTATTAAAACTATACAACTTTTTAAACAACCTTTACATACAGCATTTCATTTTATTTTGATTCCATGAGCTGCTTTCATTTCTTAGTAACTTGCCATTACTTTATTTTGCAGTAATGACTGGCTATCTATGCATTACACCATTAATATAATATAATATAATATTTGGCAATTTACCAATACATTTTGCAATAACAACTGTACATTACACCATACATATAGTATAAAATAATACAATATAATGTAATATAATATAAAATACCTACAAATAAACTATTTTACTTATGAAAATAATGCATTTGAAGTTATATAGCAAAATTTGGTACAAAATAAACCCCAAATCAAAGGAAAATTTTTTTTTACAGGAAATACAGGAGAAGTGATCTCAAATGTTTCTCTTTTATAGCTCAACCAAGCACAATTGATTATTTGAGATATAACAGAGATCTTTGTGATTTTTCTTTTCTGTGGAGGTGAGATGAAGGGTGAGAGAGCGCCTCCGTGTGGCTTCACCTGAGGGCGCACTCCTGAGTATTTGAGTGAGGGGGGAATGGTGATGTTCAGCATGGCCTGATGGGCGTCCTCGGCCTGCCTGTCTCCATCCGGAGTGTTAGTAACTTCCACCATCATCACCAGCTTCTTAATGTTACTGGTGAACTCCATAGTCTGACTGTAAACAAACCAGCACATCCCATAATTCCCATGTGCATTTAAACAATAGTTTTTGAGGAAGACAGCAGCTTGTAAAATAAAATAAATTTTATTTTTATTGCAGGTGCATGCTGTCTGGATCTCTGTAGTGGGTTTTTTATACTTTTCCAATAAGTTTCCAATACTTTATTTTGCAATACTATATAATATAATATAATATAATATAATATAATATTGGGTAAGTTGCCAATAGTTTATTTCTGAAAATTGACATAAGTGTAAAGTAATACACAATAACAATATAATATAAGTTTTAATAATTTAATATATTTTTAGACTTCATTTATTAAAATTATTTAACCAAATAAATTGTTATTAAGTGGCCACTATATAGTAAACACTATACTATTACCAGTACTATTCCACTCTGATCATTGTTTTACATGGCACGTTAGATTTAAAAATAAGCCTACCAATATGAAATGATAATAACTGAATTCACTCAAAAGACCTCTGAACTTAAATATGAATAAACGTTCATCTGTTTGTGTACACATTTTCGTTTGTCCACATTCACCAGTTTTCATACTCACCTGGGGAAGGGAATGTGATTGTCATCAGCAAATGTGGCCTTGAGCTGCAGGTTACTGCTGCACCGGTTGTCATCTCCACACTCCTTATGAAAGTTAATCTGAGGACAATCACACCAGAGCTGTGAGCAGAGGTTTCTGTTCAGCTGGGATGGAAGTGTGAAGTGGTTTGTACCTCGGTTTTGTCGGTCAGGATCTGCTGGCCGCTCAGCACAGGGAAATCGTCCAGACTCTGGAGCGTTTGCTGTGCTGCTGCCTTCTGCTGGTTTAGAGACACGTTCAGAGTGAATGCTATGGGCTGAAGTTTGTCCCTCACAGGAATCTGTAGAGAGGAGAAAAAACAGCTTCTTTCAATCCTGTTGCTTCTTTACATCCACTAAACCTACATTACTGGATCAGAATGGCACACTATTGTATCTTATCCTATGCAAATCTTCTATGTGTGTTAAGCACATGCATTATATATGTTGGCTAGTGTCACAGTCATGGACTTGTGTTTAAAGTATAAACATAAGTCATTTACCTGTGTACTTAAGTCCCCCTTTGTCAGAAATTTAGTTGCCGGTTATTGTATGCTGTTACCCTGTGTGTGTGGATGTTTCCGTCATCATTCCTTGTGGATTTGTTAAAAGAATTAAGATTACCGTCTTTGTTGCACGCTCTCTGTCTTCACTCCAGCACGTACCTTGAGAGCTAGCCTCATCTATTATTACCATAAAACAATCAATGTACTATCAAACAAACTGAAAAAATAAAAAATAATAAAAAGGTAAGTTGCCAATACTTTATTTTCCAATAACAACTGCCTAACTGTACATTAAACTGTAAATTATAATATAATGTAATATTTTTGGGAAGTTGCCAATACTTTATTAACTGTACATTAAAACTAAAAATCTAATTGTTTTAAGTGTAGTAAACACTACACGGTAAGCAGTACTATTCTACTCTGAACATTGTTTTATAGAAGTATCTTATCCTATATGCAAAAGGTCTATATGCATTAAATACGTGCATTATATATGTTGGCAACATATATTATCTAACTCATGTATTATTATTATTATTATTATTATTATAATAAATGATCAAGAATATAATATAATATAGGTAATTTGCAAATACTATATTTTGCAACAATGACAAGCTAACTGTACATTAGACCAATAAATATATAATATAGTATAATATAATTTATATAAAATATAGTTGGCAATACTTCATTTTGCAGTAACAACTGTTTGTTTATTTCTAAATATATATTTGTGTGAATGTATAGTGTATGTCTACCTGGTGTTCCTCGAGTTATGGGGACCAAATGTCCCCACAAGGATAGTAATACCAGTAAAAAAAATGTGTTCCCAAGAGGAAACAAGCTTATAAATCACACAGAATGTTTTTTTGTAAATCTAAAAATGCAGAAAGTTTTGTGTCAGGGGTTTAGGGTAAGGGAATAGAAAATACATTTTGTCAATGGACTGTCCCATAAAACATGGAACCCTGTGTGTATATATGTGTGTGTGTGTGTGTGTGTGTGTGTGTGTGTGTGGTGTGATCAGGTGGTTTCTCACATTAACAGTAAGTTCCAGCTCTTGACATGCGGGAGCGGAAAAGACAGCAGGCCTGTAAATGTGCTTAGCTTGTTTTCAAGAAAACGGACTCGAGCGCCACGGCGATTCTGGTCAGCGTCTACTGTGTACTTCACAGCTGAAGCAGAGAGAAACAAACACACAGTTAATGGAATAAAACACAGAGAAAACACTCCTGAAGCAGGCGTACACTTACTGATGGCCTTCCTGAAGGCTTTGTTTCCATTGCTGAGAGAGTAACTGAAACACACCTTCACCTTTATGCTAGAAAAATAACATATAATGAATTACTTTAAACAGTACTACAGGACAAGTATAATAAGTTTATGACTAATTCATACTGAAAAATCAAATGCATGTGCCTGAAACATTTGTTAGAACAGAAATATGTGCACCATATCCTCTTACCAGGAACTAACACACTGGCTTGGAATCACAATCTTTGGCTCTACTGTGAAGTTTCTGGAGAGGTGGATGACCGGACGAGCCCTGAAAAACACATCAAATGTCACATTTTGAGGTTAGCATGCAGAATAGACTGATATAGTGAAAGTTGACCACTTTAAATTTAAACAAATATAAACAATATAAAATACAATATGCACATTATTTATTTATTTATTTATTTATTATGTATTTGCAAATATAAATAAATATAAATTAAATGAACATAATATACAAAATGTATAAATAAACAAACCATAATAAAAACAAAACAACAACAAAAATAATAATAATACAATACATTCTATTATTCATTATATTTATCATTTATTTTATTTAATATATTATTTATTTTATTTGCAAATATCAATAAATATAAATTCTATAAAAATATACACAATTAATAAATAGACGAACAAAAATAAAACAATAATAATACAATTTGTAAAGAAATATATAATATGAACATCTATAATAATAATAATAATAATTATTATTATTATAAATTTATTTTACATTAATAAAGAAAGATGCATTATATAAATTTATTATTATTCAATTAATAAATTATATAAAATAAAATATAGCAAAAAATAAATAACTATTATAATAGTAAGTAATAGTAATAATATGTTTATTTTTTATTTATTTAGAATTATAAATAAATATTTAAAAAATACAAAATGTATAAATAAAATTGATTGAAAAAAATAATTATTAATAATCATCATCATCGATTTTGTAGAGAAATTCTTGGGCACAAAAAATGCGCACATAGGCACAATTTATATTTGTCTATAGAGAAAATTCCAACAACTAAAAAGGTTTTTAATATCATGAGAAACAAACATTCAGTCAAGTGTGTCCAAACTTTTGATTGGAAGTGTATGTGTGTATATATAAAATCTGTATTTGTATATTCATGTGGTTTTTGTGTTTGGGAAAGAATCGTTGAATATCCCTCTGAATAATATGAACTTCTATAAATGGCGCAAACTGCTGAAAGACTGAACCTCAAGAGAGCGATGCGGTCATCCATGGAGCCCACCAAAATGTCAGGATAATCATTTCCATCCATATCCATTCCTCCACTGAGAGAGTAGCCGAACGTCTGAAAGCCACTGGGACTCAATGATTTCCCCTCGATCACCTATGACAGAGTCATATTACCCGTTTAACATACAGTAAATGACTCTATTCTCATGGTATCCAATACAAGTCCAGATATGTCAGATGTGGTTAATATATGTATTGCTGCTTCATTATCAGTGACATGGAATGGAAAGTAATTGTAGAAACATTGCCCAAAAATCTTAAATAAATAATTCCATACAAATCCCAAAATGCTTTGCTTCACCTGGCTGGGTTCTTTATTTATTCCATTTTTACTTCCCATCCATATATAGACTTTCCCAGAGTCATGGAACGGAGCACCAACAGCAAAATCTGAATGAAGAAACCAAGACACAACACCATTAACCCTCCATGGCCTCCAGATGGCAGCATTATGACATGAAAGACATTTCTGCATATACTCTACCACTGAAAAGTTCTTCTGCTCATCAAGGCTGCATTTATGTGATCAAAAATACAGTAAAAACAGTAATATTGTGAAATATTATTATGATTTAAAATAACTATTTTCTGTTTGAATATATTTTAAAATGTAATTTATTCCTTTGATGCAAAGCTGAATTTTCAGCATCATTACTTTAGTCTTCAGTGTCACATAATCCTTCAGAAATCATTCTAATATGCTTCTTTGCTGCTCAGGAAACATTTTGTTATTGTTTTTCATGTTGAAAACAGCTGTGCCGCTTCATATTTTTGTGGAAACCATGATATATTTTTTTCAGGATTCTTTGATAAATAGAATCAATAACTTATTTAAAAATTTAAATATTACTGACTCTAAACTTTTGAAAAGTAGTGTATATATATATAAAATGTATTATAGTATTTTCAGCAATACCTTGAAATCCATCCTGATTGACGTCCCCTACCGCAGCAACAGCAAATCCAAACCCTGAGCCTTTTTTACCCTTCAGAACCAAGCTGGCTTTTTCCTGGAAGGATCCGTTCTCGTTCATGAAGATGTAAACCGCTCCTCCCTCCTCCTTGTAGCGGTCGAAGTAGAACGGAGCTCCAACAATCAGGTCGTTCCAGCTATAACAACACACAACCGCACAAATGACATGTTATGTCTAAATTACCGCTGTTTATTGTCATAGAAGTCTTTCATAGCTTTAATAAAGAAGGAGGAACCTGCCATATAGAAGCATTCAGCCGTGTATCTGTTGACATGCTTAAGTATGAAGCTTAACAGGATCTTTGCAAAGGCTCATGGGGAAAGTTAGACATGCTTTGGTCCACTTGCTTTGAATTTACTTTCAAACTCAGTGAAGTGTGTCACAAATCAGTCTCTGTGATGATAATGGATTATTGGTTATGAAAACAGTGATGCTGGCAAGTTACACCAATAGTTACAAAGCTGTGTAAGCAATATTATGCTTCTTTATATACAGTGATGCATTGGACCCCATCGACTTTTCTTGTACAGTTCTTTTGTATATTTTTTCTTCTTTTGAATATATTTTATAAAATCCACTGAACATCAAATTCTAAGAACACGTTTTAACAGATTAGCCAGTTACAGCATGGATAATGATTGAGTTACACAGTGACTTACTCATCATTGTTGAGGTCCGTCACCGCCAAGCAGCTGCCGAAGTACGACCCTATTTGTTCCCCTGGGATCGTCATCACTGGGTTAAGGAGCAAATCTTGTTTTTCTGCAAGGATCACTGAACCTTTGAAATTGTCTCTGGGAGCCCCCGTCACCACAGTGTTCTTAGAGCGATCCAGTAACTTTATGTCCTCCAGCACAGAGTAACCTGAAGAAAGAGATGAGGATTCTTAAACGTCAGTGTGTGACCAGCAGTGAAGCTACTTTGAGACTGTAGCTTGTCAAGATACTAGAAAGTTTAATCACAGTAGAATTGACTAGTTAAAAAGTGGAAAAAAGTTAGCTATTCAACATTTATTTATTTATTTTTCTGATAGGAAAAGTGGGAGAGAGAGAGAGAGAGAGAGAGAGAGGGACAGGATCAGGAAAGGACCACAAGGTGGGATTCGAACTCGGGACACCCGAAGCGCAACGAGGTTATCGGCGCCAACTTTATTTTATTTTATTTTATTTATTTTTATTTTATTTTATGCAGACAGAACAGTATTTATCTGGCAAAAAAATCTCAGTTAGATTGACAATAGTAAACAGCATTTATTTAAATGCAAATTTAAAAAAGTAAACATACAAAACTTATTAAAAAAACCCCACTACAATTAATGCATAAAAATAATGTTTTTGGGTAAGATTACTTTATAATGCTATTTGCTATACAGAAAAAGACGTAAAATGCCATGACAAAAAAAAAAAAAGTATTTGATCAAATTATTATAAACAGATAAAACTATCAAATTAACACTTAATATACAATGCAAACAACAAAAAATTACAACAATTTTTTAATAATAATAATTTATTAAAAATGACTGTTAAAATGATCTTAAGAATTAAACATGCCAAATATGCAAACACTGACCATGAAGAAGGCTATGTTGTCATTCAGTTTAGTAGTTAACAAAGTCATGCTAAACATTCATAAGAGCAATGTTCTTATCCATAGCAATTCTTATTACTAAAAACTATTACAGTAACAAGTATTGTTGCATGAGACTGTAAATTGCAAAACACGATCTTAAATAAAACACCTTTCACAAACATCTAGATGTCTGTCTCTTTTAAAGTTTACTAGTAGTGTATATAATGAATTGCATTTGTAGATGTTATATCCAGGGATGCATGTAAGTTTTGGTTCTGGTTCTCATGAGAGCACCTGGAGATTCAGTTTGGTGCTCACCCAGCACGTATAGTGTGACACATTAAATATACCTATTAAAAAAATAATGGTAATAATAGTATTATTGCACATTTAGTTTTTAAATAAAATAAACAAATTTTTATTTTGGCGGCTGGCAATACATTCCAGGACGTGATTAAAAATGTCTAATATAATTTTTTCTTTGCTACTTACTCCCAAAATTAAAAACTGCACTCGAAAAGAAAACAAGATGACTTTGAATAGCATCATTGTATAGTTGTGTTAGGATGAGCTGAGCAAGTCTTGTACATGTATTGCCTGGTTTGAGATTAACTTCCTGCTTGACGAGGAAGTAATGGATACAAAAAAAAAAAAAAAGGATGAGACATGCTGTCACGGTGCACACAGCAGGGAGGAACGAGGAACACGCAGATGAGGAGTGACTTCAAAATAATAGTCTTTAATGACGACATCAGGGCAGGGCAAGACAAGGCAAGGTTGAGACAGACAGGAACACCGGGGAATAACGAGTAGACCAGACCAAAACTAACTAAACAGGCAGGAACTAATACACATGACAATTACTGATAATGACTAAAACACAGCTGGACAAAACTTCACTAATAATCACACTAAACAAGGACAGGAACGTGACCAAATAAGGAAACAAGAGGCGGGAACACATGACACAAAGGACAGAGGACTGACATAACTCCCCCCTCCCGGAAGGCGCGACCCGCACCATAACAGTTACACCAGGGAGGAAGGGGGGGGGGGGGGGCCCTCTGGAGGCCCCTCAGGACAGACATGGACAGGAACACAGGACAGGGACCTCTAGAGCGGAACAGACAGATGGAGGCCATGGCAGGGCTGGGAGCTCAGGCGGCCATGGCAGATGGTCTTCATGGCTGTGGCCACATTCCTCGGCCCGCCCACCCCACCCAGAGCTCTACTACCCAAATTTCCTTGGGGAATCTAGGGGTTATCAGGAGCCCTCCGGGGCTTAACGAACAGGACAGGACAGTGCACTGGCCAAACACACTGGACAGGACAAGACAGGATAGCTGAGGCTTTTTCTGGGCATGACAAGGAGTCAGGGGCCCTCACAGGGTCCCTCAGCAACCGCCTCCACTTCCACGACAGGAGGGGCATGGAGTCCATGGAGACTCGACAAGGTTTGATTAAAATTGCTCCTGTGGGCACAACAAGATTAAAAACGGCACTCCTGGCCGTGACATGTGGACTAGATCCACGGGGACCCAGCACTGGACTGGAGTCAGCGGCGGCCGGCGGGCAAGAGGGAGCCGTGGACAGCGGCATTGCTTTTCCCGCGAATGGCGGGCTGAAGAGAGCCGCGGGCGGCAGCAGACTGGAGGCTCGCGGCCAACGGACTCGCGGCACTCGCGCCACTTGCTGTGGGCTACGGCGGGATGACGAGCGGCGACTTCCATGCCGCGGGACAAACAGACAGGAACAAAAAAAACAAAAGACTTTTAAAAAAGGAAAACAAACGTAGTGCTGTCTTCTGTCACGGTGCACACAGCAGGGAGGAACGAGGAACACGCAGACAAGGAGTGACTTCAAAATAATAGTCTTTAATGACGACATCAGGGCAGGACAAGGCAAGGCAAGGTTGAGACAGACAGGAACACCGGGGAATAACGAGTAGACCAGACCAAAACTAACTAAACAGGCAGGAACTAAATACACATGACAATTACTGATAATGACTAAAACACAGCTGGACAAGACTTAACTAATAATCACACTAAACAAGGACAGAAACGTGACCAAATAAGGAAACAAGAGGCGGGAACACATGACACACAGGACAGAGGACTGACACATGCATGCATATGAGTGTGAAGTATATATATGTGAAAGTGACAATATATGAATGTAGGTATGTAAGAATAAAGAATATATATGTGTGGAAGTGTAAATATGTGTGCATGAATGTCAGAAAATATGCATGTGTTGAAAAGTAAAGTATGTGTATATATATAGAAGAAGAATGAATGTATGTGTGTGAAATAAGTAGAAATATATGTATGCAAAAGGAAAGAGTAAGTGTGTGAGAGCAGCAATATACATACTGTATGTGAAAAGTGAATGTAGGTGTGTGAGAGCAGAAATATATGTATGTGAAAGGAGAATGTATGAATTATGGCTTGTACAGCCCCTCATAAAAACCAAAATAATGTACATACCTATATAGATGTTGAGTCTGTCCTCGCCTAGCTTTCCGAATGTTATTTCATTGGCATCTCCAGCAAAATCTGAGTTGGGGTCTCTCTCTTTCATATGGACGGTTCCTATATGAACAGACGAACCCCTTTTATTAACTATATGACCCTGAAGGATGATCTGACACAGAGCTGACGCACCAGGTTTGGTTGGTTTTCCCGTACTCACCCTGCCACACAAAGCTGCCGGGCGTCCCAAAGTACACGTCATTCTCCGTCATGCCCCCTGAGATGCCCATGTTACACATGCCCTCCAGGTTCTGATCATAGTTGAAGTCGCAGAGCTCGTAAGTGTCAGACTGCCAGTAATCAGACGGGTCGTAGGTCAGGTCGTTGCCCCGCACATAACATTTGCCCACCATACGCTGCTGCTCTTCAGCACCCAGCAGTTTCTTTACATAGCGATGACCACACGCCTGCCAACATGAAAGAAGAGATGAACATAAGGAATTCTGATTAGCGTCTGTTTTCATTTGAATTTTTTAAATGATTATTTGAGTCTTTAAGAAACAGACACCAAATTATAAAGCCTGTGCATTCAAAATTATAATGTCAAAAGTTTGGAATAATTACGATTTTTCATGTTTTTAAAAGAAGTCTCTTATCCTCACCAAGGCTGCATTTATTTGACCATAAATACAGGAAAACGGCAATATTGTGAAATATTATTATATTAAATATAATAAATGCTTTCTATTTGAACATATTATAAAATGTAATTTATTTCTTTGATGCAAAGCTGAATTTTCAGCATCATTACTCCAGTCTTCAGTGTCACATGATCCTTCAGAAATCATTCTAAAATGCTGATTTGCTGCTAAATTATTAGCAACTATTATTGATTAGACATTTTTATTATTATTATCATCAATGTTGAAAACAGTTTTGGCTGATTCATATTTTTGTGGAAGCCATGCAACATTTATTTTTATTTTTTTTCAGGATTCTATGAATAGAAAGTTCCCAAAAAAATAAAAATAAATCCTGTTTACCCCAAACTTTTGAATGGTGTGTATCACAGTTCCCACAAAATTATCAAGCGGTAAAACTGTTTTCAACATTTATAATAATCAAAACTGTTTCTTGAGCATCAAATCAGCATATTAGCATGGTATCTGAAGGATTATGTAAAGACTGGAGTGTTGAAAATTCACAGGAATAAATGTGACCCTGGACCACAAAACCAGTCATAAGGGTCAATTTTGTGAAATTGAGATTTAATAAGCTGAATAAATAAGCTTTGATAAATAAGGTTTGTTAGGTTAGGAAAACTATTGAGAAAATCGCTTTTAAAGTTGTCCAAATGAAGTTCTTAGCAATGCATATTACTAATCAAAAATGAAGTTTGGATATATTTATGGTAGGAAATTTACAGAATATCTTCATGGAACATGATCTTTACATAATATCCTAATGATTTTCGGCATAGAAGAAAAATCGATCATTTTGACCCATACAATGCATTTTTGGCTATTGTTACTTACTTGACTGGTTTTGTGGTCCAGGCAGGGTCACAAATGACATTTTAAAATATATTCAAAAAGAAAACTGTTATTTTAAATTATAATAATATTTCACAATATTACAAGAAGTTTTACTGTATGTTTCATTAAAATAAATGCAGCCTTGGTGATCATAAGATATTTCTTTCAAAAACATAAAAGAGCTAAATTATTACAAACTTTTGACGAGTAGTGTAAAAGTACATGACAAGCCATGAACATTGTCCCAGCCCACATAATAAAAAGGTGGCCCACTAAGGTAATGAACTCTACTCCTAAAGACAGCTTCAAGTTTATTATCAACCAATGACACCTAAAACGGCTAATCAAGGTCTTCAAGATTACTTCAAAATGACAGGCAGGAGTGTAAAAGCAGGGTTTGAACTGCACTGAAGAACAGTGGCCTGAGTGCATCTGACCCTCTCATTGAGTCCAGAGAAGGGATCCAAACAATTTTGTTTGTCGATTTAAAGTGATGGAATTGCCTTTGCAAATAAACAGTTTATTATATAAAAAAGATGCATCTGATCTCACCAGCACACGTCCTCCATGCCTCTGACTGGCCACGGTCACTCCCAGCCACATGCCCTCCACCATCTCTGTTGACTGCGCTGGAGGAGAAACACACTCAATCAGACAGCAGTGACTTTATACCTCAGTCTGCTCAAAAATATCTGAATCTGAATGATGAGGTAGCAGCATGCTCAGCTGTTGGCTTGAGAGAGATTCTCAAACAGAAATAATAACATAAGCATGCTTTTAAAAAGAGTATTTGTAATGGAAATAATATACTTCAAAAGAAGTGTGAATTGAATGGAATATTTTCGGACAGTTACACTGTAAAAAGTGATAAGTTGGCTTAACTTAAAAAAATTGAGGAAACCCGTTGCATTAAAATTATTAAGTAAATAATATTTTTTTTAAAAACTTGACAATTCACTTAACTTATTTTTTTTAAATTATCATTTACTTAAAAATTTTAAGGCAACAGGTTTCCTAAATTTTTTTTTAAGTTAAGTCAGCTTATCACTTTTTACAGTGTTAGCTGCATGTTATTTACAATGAAATGAAAATGCATTGTGGTTTAAATTGATATTAAATACAATTAGTTGAACTTAAAAGTGCTTTTTTGACCCACTTAAGTAGAATTAAAGTACATCTTTACATGTAATTTCATAATTACTTCTGTTGTCTTTCAGATATGGTTATGCTGAATGTTTTGACAAGCATTTATGGTAAATTAAAATATACTTTGCACTATAATACTATACTATCAGCATTTGATGTGGATCAAAAATGTTCATCAAAGTTGTCCTAAGACAAGAACGCATTTTGGTTTTAGGACAACTTTGATGAAAGGTTTTGATCCACTTCAAAAGTTGACTTCTGTACTTGAATTGGGCATGTCATATTTAAATAAATTGTAATTACACATTTGAAATGAAGTTTAGTACATTTCATTTTGAATGCAATATCAAATAACACAATACAGTTCAAATTAAAATGAAGTTCATTGTGGTTTATTATGTTAGTCAGCACACCAAAATAAATGTACACTGTAAAAAGTGATAAGTTAACTTAACTTAAAAAAATTGAGGAAACCTGTTGCCTTAAAATTTTGAAGTAAATGATAATTAAAAAAATAAGTTAAGTGAATTGTCAAGTTAAATTTTTTTTTAAATTACTATTTACTTAATAATTTTAAGGCAACAGGTTTCCTCAATTTCTTTAAGTTAAGTCAACTTATCACTTTTTACAGTGTACTTCTTTAAAATGTACTTTGAAGAGTTTTATAGCAAATATAATTTCCAGGAGTGCAATACTATTAAGCACACTTAGACACTTGCAATGAAAATTTAAATGCTAGCAATCTATATTTCCCATGAATTCAAAAGATATCATTTTCTGAGTGCTTTTGCTGAAACAAAATTTTGACTAGTGCTAAAGTTGGTGTTTTATGTTTTTTTTTTTGTATACTTATCCACCACACCAAGTACTACAGCTAAAAAGCTAACGAGTACTAAGCTAAGAAATGTTCGTACTTTTAAAGTGTTACTAAAATGCTGTAAACCAGAACTGTTCTGCGTCTGCTCAAAGTAACTTTTATGTTGCACAGACTCAGACTCAGACACTTCCTGTGCTGAACGTATCATGTTAATTCTGAAGCAAATACCTGCCTGCAACATGAGCCAGTCAAGCCGACCTGACAGAGGAGGGAGAAGGGCAGGCTGGAAATGTGAAGATGAAGGTCTTTTGAATAACATGGAGTGAAACAGCACTCAGACAGATGATTTTTATGGCTTGTTTTAACTTCCACTTATGTCTAAAACAGGAGCAGGTAATTTTGGGAAATAGATAGGACTGTCTGAGCGCTGATATGTGGATGTGGGACACATGATCTAATCTGTGAACCGAACGCCCTAAATTTGCCTTAGTGCTTTGATCTACGGCAACACTGTCGATGACATTTAGCTTCTAAAGTCCAGTTCAAACTTTTTTTTTTTTTCATTAAATTAATAGTTTAGAAATGAATACTTTTATTCAGCAAGGACATATTAAATTAAATACATTTATAATGTTACAAAAGATTTCTATTTAAAATAAATGTTCTTTGGTTTCCACCAAAATTGTTTTTAACATTGATAAAATCAGCATAGAATGATTTTTTAAATATATTCAAATAGAAAACACTGTAATAATATTGCGCAATATTTGTTTGATTGTATTTTTGGTCTTTGGTCTTAAGTATTGCACACTAGTGTATTTTATAAATCACAATACCATCCAGAGGTCGAACAGGTATACGATGCAAAACTATTTCTTAATCAGTATTTTTGTCTTGTTTTCAAGAAAAAAACAAAAAACATCTAAACATCCATAAAACAGTGCATTTACTTGTGAATAAAAAATGTAACAAACATTTTCAGAGAATAAATTATTTTTTATCAAGCATAGATTTCTGATAAGTCATATGAATACCTACGTGGACTGATGAGGTCCATCCTCCTGCAGTCATGCTGGTCGATGGAGACGGGACAGTAATACACGGCTCCGGTTTCATTAATGTTAAAGTTGCTGAGTTGGGGCTGGGCTTTTTCTTGGGGCGCTCCGACTAAGAGCCTAAAGAAGAACGGCAAACACTCAATAAAAGAGTCAGATCGATAAAATTACAATTAATCTAATTTCTAAATACATATTATATTGTGAACAATTCACCAGTTCGTATGTTTCATTTAAACAAAAACTGACCAGGACTCCTCTGTTTAAACCACAGCTCTACAAGCGTGTGTTCATCTGCTAGCCAAGTAGTCATTACATGTACTCAGTTTGCAGAGTGTCTAGGGGAGGCAGAGAAGTCTTTTTTCAGAAGACTAAGAAACTGCTATAAAAATAAGGATATTACCAATACTGTAATGCAATGTGGCTGAGGATGCTGAATGAATGAATGAATGAATGAATTTATTTATTTACAGTAACTGACAGTATATTCTAGTGTGTGTTTACTGTATATTCAGTTGTTTGGTCTTTGAAGTTTTCTCTTCTAGTGCTTTTCATCTACTATAAGATCTCTTTACAGAAGTTTACTTTTCTTAAAGTTTATTTCTGAATTTTACTGTATCTGCACTCCTCTATTTATGCCGTATACTGTAACAGTCATTGACTAGCAAAAGGATTCCTGTTTCCTGAAATGATGTTTTTGTAACAGTGTTTTGAATAGATCTCACTAGTGTTCTCGAGACAGGAAAGTAGTCTGAGTATTTGACAGCTTTGTGTATCATCTGAGGCCAAAGTTTGAGTCTGACAAAAGAGAACATGTTTTTGACTAAACTATTTGATTTTGACCTGGAAGTTTGAAGTTTGCACAAGTTGGTGTGTAATTTTGAGATTGTGTTTATAGTTGTGAGAAAATGGTGAATTGTTTCATGAATTGTGTGTTAGCAATCGAGAAAAACTGTAACAATTATATGATAAAAAAAAAAAAACAAAACAACTGCCTTTAAATGTTTGTATACAACTTTTGAGTGCTGATTGTTATATCTAAAAATAAATAGCAATTGAATTTTAAAGTATGGACTTTTGTACCTACTGTATACCTGATATAAATGAATTTACTGTATATCAAATCAAATCAAGATCAGAGTCAAATCAAGAGCTTGTGAATCAGAACTGTCAAAACCTAGCTCTAAAAAATAGTAAACAAACAAGAAATAATGGGAAGAAACAAAGATAACTAAAATAAAGATAACTATATTAGCATTCACACCAATGGATAAAAGTGTTCTGTTTATTATAAATGCTATTTATGTGTCTGTCTTGTTTGTGAATTTTAAAGTCTGAACACCATGATTGGCTCTCTATGTATCACTCATCAGCTGAAAAAAAAAAAAAACATTGTTCCTCTGTGTCTTGATTCTTGTGGTGTGAACTTCCCCACTATCATACATTTGAAATGATTATGTAATTTAAAAACCTATTCATGTTTTTTTTTTTTATTAAAACATTTTGTTTTTCATTATGTGTAAAGCTTAAAAACTGAGTTTTTAAACAGTAAATTTTCCCTAAATATTTTCAATATTAAACAGTGCTGCTAACCACGACGTATAAGCCCTTGGAGCGAAGAAATTCAGCTTCTCTGAGAGCGTGAATGATGTCATGAAAGACGGGAGCTATTTCTGAGCCCCGGGGACACGCTCTATCACCAGATGTCAGTGCAGTGATCTTAGCAAGAATAGTTTGGACTTGCAGAGTTATTAAACTCGAGCCCATTCCTCATTGTTAGCAGAGGACAAAGCTTTTCTTAGACTATCAGAGCTGCAATATCTACTGTGTGAGACTGTTCTTTGCTAAAACTTTTGTTAGAAAAGCAGTAGTAATGTTGAGCGATCTTCTAGTGGACATCAGTGGAAGACATTCCATTCTGAGTATCACTCATATAGTGAATACAGCCACCATAATGGGCTGCAGGTCTTAAAGGAGTGCAGTTTACTCATGTTCAGACAAGACCCCCACAGTAAAATGGCATTACAGGAATTTTTCTCAGGTGAGAGTGCTGAACCAAACCTGCAATCAGTCATGACTAATATTTGTCAGTGGTTTTTGCAGGAATGACTCTCCTCCCCAAACTTAGAGTACCTGTCTCATACTAGCACCGATACCCTGCTGCTTACATTAGTGTTTACACTGAGCTAACCACAGAGGAGTGGGAGAAGCACTTACAGAAAAGAACTAAAACAACGGCAAAAATGCTGGCTACAACATTTTGGCAAAACTCCAAAAGAGTACCTGTACATACAATTCACTGCACTTACCAGCCAAAATTAACAATAGTGGTAGTAAAGCAACAAAATGTTTATTCATTTTAACACTGTGCAGATTATCCATCAATAAAGACTTCTTTTCACACAATACTATGTTATGACCTCAAAACACTTTTATCGCAGTACATGATTTGTAAATGAATACATTTGCATCACATAACCAGCTTATATTTTTGCCTTTTGTGACGTAGTAAACTTGCTTGGTAGCGCACCTGGTAAACCACTGAACTCGGGTTCGAGTCCAGTGAAACATAAGTCACAATGGTTAGGTTTAGTGTAGTAGGGTTTAGTTTAGCTACCTTTCTAAACGCAGTAGAGCATTAACCTTTTATTGCCACCCAGATATACAACAATCAACATAATAAAACAATGCCATACCTGCTTCCAATACATCTGTAACATCCAATATAAAGGCAACATCATATTGCAGAAATATTGCAACAGGCACGCTTTTCCAACGATCCTGTGCTTCATTTTCACATTAAGTTATTGGTATGCAGACAGTAACACTGTAAATAGTTTTTGTTACATAACCATGAAAAACAACAAAAGACTCACTGCGCCTATATTAAAAGGCCAAAACTGATTATGGTTTGTAGTTCACAAAAATCCAAACACACTACTGTTGTAAGAAAATATGCACCATTAATGTAAAATATTAGTAAGATTTTAAATTGTGCATTTCAGTTACAAGTGACCTTTCTCATGCCTGATTGCAATGTTAAATCAAGGAGCCATATTGGATGATATAAGTCACATGATCACAGTCACATGGCAAATCAAGAAACCTATTGAACCATGTCACCTGATAAAAAAGTCACATAACAAAAAACATGGTAACGTGTGGTGCTTTTTCCATAAGTATAAGACTAATCCAGCCTTCAAATGCAGCTAGTAGGCTCCTGCCTCGCTATGACACGTCACGCATTCAATTCAGACACTACAGAGTAGCCAAAACAAAGAGACAATGGACGACCTGATAAGCTCCTGTTACATTATTCTTTACATAAAGGGATAGCTCATGCAAAAATTGCATTCACCTTCAAATAGTCGCAAACCTGTATGACTTAAGACTGTATGAACACTAAAGATAATATTTTGAAAAACGCTGGTGTCCAAACTACATTGGAAAGCAATGAGACACTTTTGGTCCACAGAAGAAAGTAAGTTCAACAAGTTTGGAATGACATGAGAGTGAGTAAATGTTGACAGAATCCTCATTTTTGGGTGAAATTTATTTTTAATATTATTTAATACTGAAAATTGTGTTGTGTGAGTTAAAAAAAAAAAATCAAACTATAAGTATGCAATATTTCACTAACAGGCAATATCACTAATAAAAATGTACCAAAAGGTTTTTTAACCATGGTATATATCTTTGAGGTCTGATCTCATCCTATGAAAGAGAAAGAGGCCTTGGCTCTCAGGATCACTCACTACCAGCTTTATCTGAGATTCCACAGACACTCCCAGAGCAGGAGAGAATCACAGATATGGGCATCACAGCTATGTGTGTGTGTGTGTGTAAGTGTGTGAGAGAAAAGTGAACGGTGAGATGACTGTTCCCATACAGAAAAAAAGCACAAATGATGTATCTTTAATATCTCAATTGTTTCTCCTGGACAGCAATGAGATTAAATGGACAACTAACACAGATTGAAAGAAAAGTGGATAATTTCTGCGTCACTAGTGATACCAAACAAAACTGTAATAATAATGACTGTTTTCTCACAGGTTTCCTCAACACTTCCTGTATATCTGATTCATCTACTGAAACACAGCTTAAAAAGCCTCCTGTATGAACAATAGCAGAGCATCTGGGTGTAACCAAAGCATAAAATCACTTAATATACACTTCATACCTGATGCTATTTTACATTTTGACCCTTCTTAGCCACCATGAATGTTTTAGCACACGTAATGTTGTTATGAATACAATAGTGCAGATAATGTTTACATGGTTGTCAACGAATGGGATTCTTTTTTTTAATCTTCACTACATTTTAGCTTTAATAAGATTTCCCCAAGAAATATGAAAGAATGAATCTGCTGTCTTCATGATTCCTACTCTCTCCGACAACAAAGCACTTGAACATGTCATTCAAAACCTGTATTTTATTTTCTGGGGTTCAAAAAACAACAACAAAAAAAAACTGGACCATATTGACTTTCATTTTATAGACAAAAGAAGATCAATTTTCTTTTGTGTTACCCAGAACAAAGTACGTTGTACAGGTTTGGAACAACAGTAAATGATGAAAAGACTGCTAATTTTGTGTGAACTGTCCCTTTAAAGTAATCATGCAACATGTAACATCAATGGAAACTCCTGTAACTTTGGCAATCAACCACAGCAGTCTGTGGAAAAATTAAACAAAAAACATGACCTCAGTTTGTCCCAGTAATGCTGTGAGGAATTAGAGCAGGGCTGTTCAGTGAACTGTGAGACTGATATTAAGAACTGGCAACACTGTGACAAGCTTCAGCTTCACAATAGTGTGACTTTGTAGGACAAATGTTTGCTTTGTAGGACAATGTTAGGTGTTTTTTGTTAGTAGCAACTGAGTGAAGTATCAGTAGGTTGGAGTATTGTCAAAAATACTGATATTTCAATACATATTGATACTCCATGTGCATGTGCTGTTAGTTTAAAAATGCATTTGGGAATGCAATGTTGCAGTGACAACTTGTCGGTTCATGCTTATCCTTACTGAACTAAGCAGAGCAGACACTCAGACATATTGTTTGAGACTGAACACCCAAACAACCCGCATGGCTCAAAATCACTGATTCCACCACAGTTACGCTCACTTTAACCTGTGAGATGGGTCTGTAATCTTTACGCATGTATGGAGATATGATTGAGCTGATATCAGGTCATTCACACGACGCATGTCAGAAGATGTCAAAATGAAATAGAAAGAAATCATATTTCCTGAATATAATATATAGTATAATATAAAATAATGCAATTATTATTTTTTTTTGTTATGTGCAATATTTTTATGACATCCAAAATTTCACATTAATGTGGCTTGGTTTATTTCTTTTAACCTTTAATTTTCTTTATGTATTTGCATTATTTGATATTTTTGTATATTTGCTTTCACATTTCACACATTGAAAAAATATATTAAATATTATATTATATGTAATATAAAATATATGAAATAATATATTACGTATTATAATATTTAAGACATTATTTAACAGCCCTGATTGAAGACAAATTTACTGGCACAACAAGAATCAGACAAGACTAAAAAGCACCGTCACGCCAGGGCTTCTTCTCCACTCCTCTCTGATGTCAATTCTTTTCTATAAATAGATTGTTCAATGGATTAGATTATTGGTGATTGGATTATTCAGTGAAGTTCCCTGCTGACCAGATAATCATTTCGGTACAAATACCGTAAACAGGGTAATACAGCCACTCAGATGGCATATTGAATATGACAACACAAGCCGGGAACAAAGTCTTTAATCTATTTAGCTTTTTGTAAATGGCATAATTACTACTCTGAGCAGGAGAATCACAACCTGATTATGAAGCATCTATCAACATTACTGCCATTCAACTGTTCATAAATTCAGAAAAAAGTTAAATAGTACCACTAAGCAAAAATGCAGGTTTCCCCCTAGGCAGAGAAATATAATTGGTGTCAAAATGTCAGATATTTCTATCATTTCCATAACATTTTCATAACAGAAGATTACATTTTTTCCCCAAAATCTCTATATGAATGAATACAATACAACGAATCAACAAATGCAAAATGATGAGCTCTTAACATTATAACACAATGACAAAAAAAAAAAAAAAAAAAAACAGTAACTGCATCATTTATTCATGCTGCAATGCATGCTGGTAACTCACAAACCCTTAACTTTTAGGCAGTATTTCAGACAACAGTTTGACTAGTTGGGACAATATTTGGGGAAAATCTTTTGATTTAACATGGTTTTTTATTTTAGAGTTTCAAATAATTCGCATTTCTTAGTATTTGTGACCCAAAAGTCCTGTAACCTGGAAAATATGTAGTTGTTTTTTGTCGAAGTAGGAAGATTCTGTTATGAAAAAATAATCACTGGATTTTCCAAAGTTTACCATATTTAAGCATTAGTTACCTAGCATTAACAATTAGATGCCTGATATTTATATGACAGACAAATAACTTTATACATGGAGGCCTCATTTATACGTTACCAATGCAAGTTAACTGAAATGCAAGAACTATTTTCAGGATAAATAACTGGTGGGACAATATTGCAGATGATTATGCTTAATAGAAAAGCAAAATGCTATTAAGATGCAATTAGCAATATGCAGCCCTAATAAAAGTCATTAGTCAGATCATTATTGCTATCAACTATTTCCTACTTCATAAATAAAATATGTAAGCAATAAGGTACGAGATGCCCTGCTGTATCGTGAATAAATCACACCTGCAACCCCTTCAGCCGTGATTTATTCACGATACAGCAAGGCCTCGAGTACCTTATTGCTTTTATAAAACAGTTACCACACAATAAAAAATATTAAAACCCAAAATGTATGTATTGAAATGTTACTTTTTCAAGAGGGTCTGGCTGCAGACATAGGCGAGTGGAGCTCCACTCAAGAGCGGAAATACGTCACCTCCACGAGCGACGCGTCCGCCATGTTGGTCCGGGCAAGACTTCCTGTGAAAATACGTCACTTACACTAGCGATGCGGCCGCCATGTTGGTCCGGGCAAGACAGAGGTGTCTTTTAAACTGATCCACAGGTTTTATCCTGTCAAGTAATTTCTACAAAGGTTTAGAGCTGATGTAGAGCTATCGTGCTCTTTTTGTTTAAATGCTGATGAAACAGTGGACCACTTATTTTGGTCATGTCAATACACTCAGGAGTTTTGGTATGATATTGGTGCTTTTGTTAAGATGAAGCTTTTGCCAGAATTTTCTATACAAATGAGAAATATTATATTTGGGTATTTTGACTCAGACCCCACAAAAGAAAATATTTGTTTTATTATAAATTTACTTCTTTTCTTAAGCAAATTTTATATTCATAAATGCAAATTCTCAAATTGTAAACCTGTCTTTGTGGTCTTTTAAGAGACATGGAGAATTATATTAATTTGATTTCAGTATATAATAATAAGAAAGCTATGAATTTGCTCTGCACTTAAAGTTTTTGTGTAGGAAGTCTTATGTCAAACAATGACCCTTTATTGCATTTATTTATTTATTTTATTCATTTTCTAAAACTATTATTATTATTTTTCCTTTATTTATTTTTTACTGTTTTATTTTATTATTGTCTGTTCAAGTGTTATGTGGGTATTTTGTATTTTGTACTATTTTGTATGTTCTTGATTTCAGCAATAAAAATAAAATGTTGGTCCGGCAAACTTTTTAAAACGTCATCTTTTCATTTATTTTGTTAAAGCTTTCGTTTTGTAATATTTATTAATTGCTATATAAGCATATATAAATGGTGCTTTGCATATAGTCACCTCTTTGTAAGCAGTGTTGATATTTTCTGTACTTTTATCTTCGGAATAATAATAATAATAATAATAATAAACTAAGTTTTTACGGTTTATGACACGACAGCACTGTATCAGAATCGAGGAATGGAACTAACCGTTTTATAAAAATAAATACATACATGCATGCATGCATGGATAAACATTGTCAGTCTCAGGTCATTTCTTGGCCAGAATAGTCAATGTGGACCAGACTCTATGCCAACAGTCAGAAGTCTGGCTGTGCGAGACCAAGACCTGACCACAATGACCTGAGCAAAACACATTTCACGGTGACCTGAACATCTTCAGCTGCAGTTCTCTAATCCGTACAGATCAGAAGCTCCTGCTGAGGGGCCCAGAAAAGCACATCCAGCACCTCTCGCTTCCTCTGTAGGAGACTAAAATAGCTGCTGACCTGAAACTTGTTTAGCTAATAATTTGTGTCAGATGCATCATTGCTCATTTGGGAGTGTTCAGATGAATATGCTGAATTACCGTTTTTTTTTCAATTGCTAATATCCTTTTGTACAATCTGTAGTCACATTTTCAAAACACAATTAGCACAAAATCCGTCACAATTTGTGTTGTTTTCACACAATATGCAGTCAATTACCATGTTTCTAAAATGCTTACATTTTCTTTTCATACAAGCTTAACTAAAACCAAAATCATGTATCCTTTTAGTCATATTTACAAATGCTTAAACACGGCGTGTCAGAATTAAAGACCTAATGTTCCAAACCTTACAGTTTTTTTAAATTGCTTTGGCACAATTTTCACAAGCAATTGGTAAATTTTCAAAACTCATAGTACTAATATCACAACAGATCATCAAAAGTGCCTTTTTTTTCAAACATTTCAGCATATTTTCAATTGTGTTAGTACAATACACACAATCACAAAATATAATTTTCACTACACAAAATAAGTGTTTCATCTATATAAATGTTTCATTCACAGTAACCAAATGCACTGAATTATTTTTACAATAAAAGTGATTTATCTAAGATGATAACCACTATTTTGTATCAGATGAAGGGAGACAGATCAAATACAGCATTTTACATTACATTGTGCCATGTGATACTGTATAGTGAAGCATTACCATGGTAAAGACTGCACATTACTAGAATTCAGCTAGAATATAGATTCAGTCATATGGCACAGTGAGGACATTTACTGCATTGACAGTAAACTGTGTTCTAGCACAAAACGTTATGGCCATGTCATACCTTCATCACACCTTTTGATAACACACTGGATAAATATTTTACAAAATATAATTGATTTTATGTGAGATATGCAAGTTAGATCATTTAAGTGTATTTTCTAACATGACAATTATTGCCTTTATTACTGTAATTATTTCAGCAACAAAGGTGATTTGAAACATGAATCTTGCATTGTTTGCTCTTGAATGAACTGATTGTTAAAAGTACTAAATTGAAAGAAGATCATGCTGTTGTGTTTTGGTGATTAATTCAAATGTTCTCAATACATATCACAATGATCTTGTGTTTTAAAACAATGATGATGTGGAATGAAAATATGCGCAAGTACAATGAAATCATGAGATCAGGTTTTGAAAGAATGACTAGTGGTGTTACAAGTGTGATCAGTTTAATGTTTTGTTCTAAGAGTTTTGAAAATGTACACCTTACTTGTGAAAATACACTGTAAAAAAAAAAAAAAGTTGAGCCAACTTAAAATTTTAAGGCAACCGGCTTTTGAGATTTTTGAGTTCTCTCAACTTGTCGTTTTAATTTTATACAACAAAAATTTGAGAATCTCCCACAAAAATAAGTTGAGCAAACTCAAAAATCTGCTGAAGCTGGTTGCCTTAAAATGTTAAGTTGGCTCAACTTTTTTTTTTTTTTTTTACAGTGTAGTAGCAAACCAATTTTTTAAAAAAAAACTGTAAATATAGTATAAAGCTTCTACTTCTGCTACAACAGCAGCAGCTCAAAAGTATTGAAAAAAATCTCTCTATGTAAAATATTGTAGCAACTGATAAGCACTTTTTAAATTAACAGATCACTGAAATATTTAGAAATCGCTGATTCCAGTCTCAGTTGGAGGAATAGTCAGGTGTTGAAGCTCTTTCCATTACATCAACAGCATAAGAGTAAAAAATACCTCTTTGAATTGGTTTTGTGGATGCAGAACAACACAAAGAATCAGCAAGAGAAAAAATAATGCCTGGGAGAGGGAGAGGAGTAGTTGGATCAGAAAAGGGGAGAAGAGGTAGGGGAGAGGAGTGAGAATGAGTGTTAAGACTGTGCATTGTTTATGTTTATTTGTTTGTTTGTTTTTTCCCCATACACATGTGGAACCTATGAAATCTTATTTCTGCCATGGAATATAAAGGGTAAAGGGTAATTGTAACTTTATCTCAGAATTCTGACTTTTTTCTTGCAATTGTGAATTTACAGTATCTCACAATGCTCATAAAATCTGAATTGCAAGATGTAAACTCAGAATTCCAATATAGTTCTGAATTGTGAGACAAAAAGGTCACAATTACTGTTTTTACTTTTTTTTAATTCCGTGACGAAAACAAGCTTGCATAGTAACCAAAGGCCGTGTATGTTGGAATTTTTGTTGATCACTGGCATCATCTACCATCACAACACTCCAACACTCACCCACTGGAAGGTTCAAGGTTCCAATTGAATTTCTGCATAGGGGACCCTATTTTTTTCTATTGTACATTCTATAAAGTAATGACTCATTCAGTTTTAGATAGTATGTTGCCAAGAATGAACACAATGTAAAAATGTAAAAACAATGTTACAGTTTTTCTCGATTGCTAAAACACTATAACCAGGCTTTTGAACTAAAATTTTAAAATCATAACACCATTTTTCAAAAAGCACACCCATTTCCCTAAACTATAAACACTGTTCCCCTGCTTTGACACGCGAGTCAGATTTGGTGAACTGTTACTGCAAAACTCTACACACAAATCCCCACATTTCTCAGTGCTTACACCATGTGGTCATTTAGAAAGCACTAGCATTCAATATTGTTCATTCAAGTCTGCACAGTTTGAGCTCAATTAGCACACAATTACCCAAGTGGAAACACTAGGAGTCAAAATTTATCACACACCAATCAGAACCTTCGATGGAGATACAAGGGCAAGAAATGCGTTTAAGCAATCAAGAAAAACTTTAAAATGGTTTTCAGATGAAGGTAAACTGAAGGCTAAATTACACAAAATTATGGATTTTTATATTGTCTATAATGTGCAGGTAGAACTGAGACATGACAAGTAATGCCATTACAGTTTTCTCGATCGCTAACACAATTCATGAAACAATTCACCATTTTCTCACAACTATAAACACAATCTCAAAATTACACACCAACTTGTGCAAACTTCAAACTTCCAGGTCAAAATCAAATAGTTTAGTCAAAAACATGTTCTCTTTTGTCAGACTCAAACTTTGGCCTCAGATGATACACAAAGCTGTCAAATACTCAGACTACTTTCCTGTCTCGAGAACACTAGTGAGATCTATTCAAAACACTGTTACAAAAACATCATTTCGGGAAACAGGAATCCTTTTGCTAGTCAATGACTGTTACAGTATACGGCATAAATAGAGGGGTGCAGATACAGTAAAATTCAGAAATAAACTTTAAGAAAAGTTTACTTTCATTGCACTTCTGTAAAGAGATCTTATAGATGAAAAGCACTAGAAGAGAAAAGTTCAAAGACCAAACAACTGAATATTGTGACGGGAGGAGCCAACGACAGATACAGTGGGTGTGGCGTCAGGCCTCGGAGAGGCTTTTATTACAGTTTTTGCCTATTGCTTACACACTAAAACCGAATGCTTAGAACAAAGCCTCAATACCTAAACTTCTTGTAGCATACCTTAAACACATTGTCAGCTTTGCACTTTGTTTGCAATTCTATAACACACTTACTGCGAAACACTACGCACATTTTCTTACATTAGACATTTTGTTCAAAAACGAAATCACCTGTTATCAATGGGAAAACACTCTGATCAAAATGCAAAACTCATCTGGCAATTGTAGGCACTTACATGCACACCTGAAAACTCTTGCACAGAAAACAGAACACCAATCGGTCTGAGCCTTGCACTACAAATAGGCCTCAGGTAAACCATTTTGAGAACTTTGCAAGCATGGAGGCAATGAGAGTCAGAGTAAGAGGAGGACAAAGAGAGAGAGGAGTGGAAGAGGACGAGGACAAAGACGAGGACCAGTGTGGAGACGTGTATCAGATGACATCAGGGCTACTCTGGGCCGAGATTGGTTCAACAAACATAACCATAACCATTTCACACTTTTATACCTGCCTCCTTACAGCCCCTTCCTAAATGCAATCGAAGAATTCTTTTCTGCATGGCGGTGGAAATTATATGATCGGCAACCACACGCCCGCATGACTCTTCTGTAAGCAATGGAAGAGGCATGCAGAGACATTGAGGTGGGATCAATCCAAGGGTGGATTCAGCACACAAGGCGATATTTTCCCCAATGCCTAGCCTGCGAGGACCTCGCCTGTGATGTTTGACGAGGTCTTGTGGCCAGATCCGAACAGAAGGCGGGATCCATAAGCCCCCCAGCCCCCCACCACACACACACACAAAACAAGTATATGCCCCCCCCCCCCCCCAATACCAATTTATCCAGTAATTGTTTAGTTTCTTACTTTTGTTTTGTTGCTAAATTTGATGATTTGTGATTCTATTTTTCTTTATTTCTGTAAGAATGTGTGTTTTTTGTAAAAACTCATTTGATTACTGCAGAAATTCTACTTTTGATTTTTACAGAAGAATGAGTCTGAGAAAATGACAATAAAAATAGAAACACAAAGACTGCAGTGTTTTATATAAAGCCCATCAGTGTGTTGCTGGTGATATGAAAGAGTAATTCAAATGGTGCTTGCGTGCATGGTTTTGTTGCAGGAATTTCATTTTTAGAAAGGAGTGTTAAGTTTTGATTGCAGTGTTTCATTTTGGCATAGATGGGAGTTGTTAATCTCCAAGTGCTATGTCTGATTGGCTTGTGTGTAGAGTTTTGACATAATAAGCCAAATTCTGCAAAAAGTGTGTAAGCAATAGACAAAAACTGTAAACAAAAACAATAAAATAAAGTGTTCAAAAGAAACAGGGGGTCTGGTGTCCTCGTCGTGCTGCGGGGCTTGTGAAGGAGGGCAGTGCTCTGGAAGGGAGGGTCCAGGTAAGGGGCGGAGTCAGGAGGCCGCACGCGCTCCCGCTGGGGTCCGGGGCGCGAGGGGCAGCGGCTTCATTCTAGCGGCGGCTCTTCCTCTTCTTCCGCGGAGTCCGGCGGGACTTGTACGGCCCGGCATCCTGGCCCGGCATCCTGGCCCGACGACCGTCCGTGGGTGCGGGTGCGGGTGCGGGTTCAGCGTCTCACGTCTCCGGTAGCGCGGAAGTCCCTCTACGCTCCCTTCCTGGACCCACGAGGACACCATTTAAACAGCGGCGGTGATGAGGCTTCATTCAGTTCAGCTGTGCCTCATCACACGCCGCCAGCCCTCGCTGTTTCCACGCCCCTCCTCTCTCACACACCCACTCCCGTCGGGAGCCTGGTGAAGGTTGGCGAATAAGGGATGGGGTGGTGATGACAATAAGGGGGAGGGCAACCGACTCGTCACAATATACAGTAAACACACACTAGCATATACTGTCAGTTACTGTAAATAAATAAATAAATTCATTCATTCATTCAGCATCCTCAGCCAAATTGCATTACAGTATTGGTAATATCCTTATTTGTTATAGCAGTTTCTTAGTCTTCTGAAAAAAGACTTCTCTGCCTCCCCTAGACACTCTGCAAACTGAGTACATGTAATGACTAGGCTACAAAACAGTAATGAGTTTGGGGGTGAACAACATGTGCTACAGCATGTACTGTACATAGAATAATGAAAGTTGTCTCATCTGAAGTACTGCTGCTATGTACTGTAATGATATTGTATGTGTCAGTAGTATTGAAACCTTGTAGATGAGCCTGTAGGCCAACTTCCCTCACGGTCAGTCCATGCAGAAGAACATGGTCAACTATAGTGCTTTGTATTTCATCAGGAACAAATGACCTTTGACCTCATCCCCTTCATTTTTCTTTTCTCCTCCTATTCCTCTGTCTCCCACTACCAGGATTCATTTTCCAAAACACATAACCACCTGTGCTCTTGTTCATATCATCCTGAGATTCTGACCTGTGTGTCATCAGTTTTGCTACTGAATGTTCACACATGGGTAAATGTGCACTGTTTGAGATCATTTTTTGATGCTTGAGTTAATTATATTGTGTGTTTGTGTTTTCTGAATGAGAACATGGTTAAACCTTTGCAAAATGATGGTGTTTTTGTGTAGAGTTTTGCAGAAAACATTGAGCAAATTGGAGCATGTGTGAAAGCATGTGGAATGTGTTCAAAGTTTTGAGAAACGGTGACTTTGTTTCAAGAACTGTATGAATGGTTTGGAAAATTGTGCCAAATGAATCAGTTACAGTGTGTTAGCCATCGAGAAAAACTGTAATTGTTCTCATTTTGACAGTCTATGCACTATGATTGACTGTTTGTTGCTATTGGATAGAAAACCAGTGCCAATGTTTTGACCGAATGACTCGATTTTGAATCGTGTTTGCTGTGTTTTGATACAGTTAGTATATGTAGAAAAAGGTATTCAGCATTTTGAAATGTAGAGTTTCTATTTATTTAACAAAATGTGGTTTTGTCCAGAAAATCAACTAATTGACTAATTGTGTGATGTAGGTGTGTTGCTGTGTTAAGAGTTTAGAAAAAGTACTTTAAGTATTGGTAAACGCTTGTTAGCAATTGAAAAAAAACTGTAAGCCAACTAAAGACCTCAGCCCACACTTAAAACCCTATTTTTGCTTCTGCCATGCTGGTGAGCGCTCAACACAACTAACTGGAGATCACAAGGTTGCCTTTGTGTTGATTTGCATATACTTACATAGAAAGAAAGAAAAATATAGACGCGCTTGGTGAGACTTCCTGTAGCAGACCAGTCATCATGTGAAACCAAAGATGCCAAGCTTGAGGCTTATAGTGCGTGCTTGACTTCACTGACACCTCTGACTTTAGATATGCAAGCATGATCAAAATACAGCTAGATTTGCATGACGGAAATTTCTTGAAGGAAATAGCAGTGTTTACAAGGCAGCAAAGAATATACCTAAAGTTTACAAATCCAATCATAATTCAAATGACTGTGAGAAGAAAAAATAATCGTGGTTCATTAGCATTTTATTTTTAAGCTCAGCCATCACAGGATAGTGGCATGTCAATGTGTGATTTGCAAACTTTATCCTAAAAATGTACAAAAACCAAAGATACTGTAGATTAGACGCATAATACACTGTATCTACAAATGAACTTCCTGTTTGTTGCTGCCGTGTGTTTTGAGTTTGAGCTCCGTCAAGTTAATTCTTTATCGTCTATTTTTTTTAAATCTTAAATTCAGTTTTATACACCATCATTTTCGTTTCTATAACGTGTGAATATATCTCCTATCGTATTCTACAACAAAACCATTCAGAGTGCCTTGCTATCACTAGTTTTATTTTGATTTTCCGAGCCCGCTATTAGCTTATAGCCCATTAGCATCGCCAGCATGGTTGCCGCTAAAGTTTGTTAATAGTGTTCATCGTCTGTTTGATTACGTTATTAACTGATTTTTGCTGTACATTTCTGCCATATGTGCATCAACTTGACATAGTCACCACTGATAAGCTACCACTAAATATATTGTAAAAACTTAATTTCTTATAAAAGCTGCTTTGTAACGATTTGTATCGTGAAACGTGCTATACAAATAAACTTGAATTGAATTGAACTGAATGTTTGAATTCAGTATGTAAAAGTGAGTTTATATTAATTGTAAAAATTTTACTTAATCTGAGGTCACATTTACCATTTTATTTCAATACGAATCCACACAAATTGTGAATTCAGTGCAAGGGTGAAAGACTTCCCCACACAGATTTTGTAATGGGTTCAAATTTGTCATTTATTTGTGGATTCGCCATGTGTTGATGAACTGAAAGCTGCTTTGTTTGAAAGTGAATTCTGTGTGAAATGTTCTTCATACATTAATACACGACTAACAATGGACCTTATTGGCCAGCATTTTGCCGGAATTTCAGAGGTTTAGAACAAATCCTAAGCAGAATGTTTGAAGTATATCAACAGTTTTGTTAAAAAGCAAGCTCCTTTGAGGAAAGTACATAGCTAACATCTTAATAAACCATTATAGTCCTTAAATCATTTCGTTCTAATCAAATGTGGAACAAAATAGTCCCATAGTTGATGATGCATTTGTGTCGTGAGCAGTGTTTGCGCTCGGGGGAACTCTGGGGTCATTTCATTTGTATTCTCCTGTACGTGTTGAAAGGTGGGCCTTTTGAATTGCATTTCCTGAGAGCACTGAGTAATGATGAGCGAGGAACCAGACGTATCCAGCTCCCTGGGTGACCATTTTCACTTATGTGTGAGACACCTTCACTCCTTCTAATCTGACATAATCTGCTCAGGATGAGATATTAAAGCCAGTTCCCTGTGAGGAACTCATGGTGTTCCCAACAGGGATCTTTTGATGGCCAGATATTTTACAGCTCAGCTTAAGATGATCTGCAAAACAGACTTCAGCCCCAAATGTAAAGAGTCACTTAATGCTGTTAGGACAATTACTACTACAAAACCAGCAACATCCTAACACAATCCTGAGCACCCGGGCAACAATATAGGAACATGCTGACAAATTCTTAATAGACAAGCACAACTCTTGAATCAGAAAATTCATAATTCCTCTTAGGGCAACAGATGCTTGTCTGGTGATTTTTGTTATTTTGTAACACAAAATAATGTATCATCTTAGAGGACTGACATCATTCTGAATAAGATGAAAATAAACCTTCAGTCAACATAAAACCACCTGTTCACAACAAAAATGAAAACTATAACAGTAACTGTAATTTACATCCACACCAACATACTATAATGCTATGCCTATTCTGAGCTCACTGCTAGTTGTTCTCAGTGTGAACACTGTTAAAAATCAAAAGTTGAGAAAACTTAAAAGTTCAAGGCAACCAGCTTCAGCAGATTTTTGAGTTTTCTCAACATGTTTTTGTAGGAGATTTTTGAGTTCCCTGTCGATACTCCACTCGTACTGCGTCTTGATAAAGACACATATCCTATGGCGAGACGGCCGCTTATATAGCCATTCTGGCGGGCTCTGGCGGGCTTCGTTTCCATAGGCTCGTGCAGCTCCGCTGCCGACCTATTGGTTCGTTTTTTACACACTGCACGAACCAATGGTTGTGCAGTTTCACTGCGTGATTGAATAAGGCTTCAGTTCAGGAGAAAAAAGGCTTTTCCCATATGCATCTTTATCAAGACGCAGTACTCGTTCCGTATCTCAGGGAACCGAGGTTAAGACAGTAACCGAGTATGTTTTCACAACTTTTTGTTGCATAAACTGAAAACAAGTTGAGAAAACTCAAAAATCTGCTGAAGCTGGTTGCCTTAAACTTTTAAGTTTTCTCAACTTTTGATTTTTTACAGTGTAGATTTTGATTGGCTGTCAAAGTTTTTGCTGTTCATAAGGTGGAAAAAATCACTCTAAAATTTATTTTTGTGATATTGCTCTTCTGTATCGTTATCTAAAAATAAGTTATTAATAAAACATTTCATTACTTGAAATAAAATAAATATGAAATGTGATAATATATAATGTTTTTTCCCCCAGATAATTTCCAAGACAGCATTTCATATTTTTAACTATTTTTTCATAGTATCTAAAATAACTAAAACTAAAAATGAATGAAATAAAAATTAACAGACATATAAAAACCTAGTAAAAATGACATAAAACACAACAAATTACAAAAACTAAAATAAATAAATAATAAATAAGTGAAAAGGAAAATATATATAAAAAATCTAATACAAAATATTAACTAAAATTATTATATGTATCAGTAATATTAAAATAGTACTGGCTACTCATTTTGTCATGGTAATTATGTAAGACGAACATCAGATTTTTTATTATATTTAATATTTATTATATTTATTATATTAGATACTGCTGATGTCTCGAATGTCTAAATGATAAATGTCATTGTCGCTGCATTCAAATTCAACATTTTAATAGAGACCCAGGCTCATCAGTCAACAAGTCAGCACAGAATCCTACAGGGTATCATCACAGTACACAGCTGGAGCTTTCAAAGACCCACACCTGAATCAAACAGAGGAACGGCTGGGGTGAAAAACGAGAAGGCTGGAGGCTTGCCAAACCTCACGTATTCATGCCATGCACTGAACAGCTCATTCTCTGTTTATTCACGCATAAACAAAAGCATTTTTCTCGTTTAAATATAGTGACATGAAATTAATCTTGGGAACGTGAAAGTCCAAGCAAACATTTTCTCTAGAGATCATTCACTTTTCTATCTCATTGTAAACAATCAGAAAAAGGGAGGTACGCCAGTGAGGATTGTGGGAGCTGAGAATGCAAAACCAGAGAAAGACTATTTGAATTATTTATGGAGCAAGAGTGATGTTTTACAAGAGGGAGCTGAAATGTTCATGGAATGTTTAAGAGTTTCAACTCTCATTAACGGATTTATTTTGAGAGAGAAGATCATGTCTGTCAAATTAAAAAACATCGCCTTGAGCTATACATCGCAGACAGTTACAGTATGGTCTGGCTCAGCAACACATTTTCCTTCATTTAATTAAATGCGTGACTCAGAGGAATCAGACCCATTGATCTGATCGTACTCTCCATCAAAAAACACAAGTGCAGCATTTAATAAACTCTCTCTCTCTGAGGCAGAAAATGACTGTGCATGTCTGGTTCGCAGGCCTCTAATAGCGTTGTAATCCTCCTCTGCAGGTTCCCAAACGCCTCTGCCTCTCTTTCAGTCTTGTCCCAACCTGCAACCATGGCAGGCCCACTTGAGCAGGGCAGGATGAGGAATTCTCAGCATTCCACAGGGTCAGAGGACTGGAAGAACCAATCAAAGAGCCACTAGCTCCTGCACAGGAAGAGAAGATAAAGTAGCACTGGGCACTCCATGCTGAACGAGCTGTTTAAAGAGGTTGTAAGGGGGCTATATATTTGTTTTGTGCTCTGAAAGGCTGCCATCTCTGCAAAGGGATCAAGTCGGGATATGAAGAGTTCACTCTGGGAGGCTTAAAATTGGCTTGACATTAAATTTGACCCCTTTTACCCCTTAAAGCATATTCTTGGTCTTATTGTGCATGATTCATTGGTGCAGTTTATTCCAAAGATAAAGTGTTTGTCTGTGATTTAACTGAAGAATAATACATTTCTCTGACTTTCTGTAACCTCTTTTCTCCAGCACCTGTCAGAGACGACTTGTCATCATCCAAACAATCGAAATGAATAAAATACAACAGATTATGAAAACAAAATGAGTTGCAAACAGCTTTTCCTTTTAATTTTCTGGTTTGGTCCCATTTTCTTATATTTTGTCAGTAACTCAAAAGGATGAGAGAAGTAGGTCCAGTGCTATTTTAGTATCATTGATATGTTTTTATTAGTTTTATTTGTTTTGAATTTTTTTTAAATGCCTTAATTTTTTTTTACAATTTGTTTTACTTTTGTAAGTTTTTTTTTTTACATTTTTAGTATTAGTGTTTTTTTTATATTTGTAATGTTTTTAGTTTTAGTTAATGATAATAAATTAATAATGATATGTTTTTGTAAATATTTAAATGAGATATTTTTATATTTTCACTTTAGTTCAAGTTTTAATTATTTTGTTGTGTTTTTGTCATTTTATTATTATTATTATTTTTAAATGTCTATATAGTTTTATTATTTTATTTCATTATTTTAGTACATTATTTTAGTACTTTAGAAAAATGAGAAATGTTTTTTTTTCACAAGTAATAAGTTAATAATGATATGTTTTTGTCATTTTAGTTTTTTTTCAATGTCAATATAGTTTTAATTGTTTTTTTAAACTTATTTTAGTACTTTAAGTAAAATTAAAGAAAAATTTATAATGTTAATGTTTTTTTTCCAAGTAACATTTTTTTTTTTTTTAGTTTTAGTTAATGAAACTGCATTTTATTCCCTAAAAAACTATAAAGGTTCATCCTTCACCTCCCTTGTCTCTTTCAAACTTACACGTCTTCATTTTACGCACTAAAGCAGTGTTAATGCATGTTGTAAATGGGCAATCGCTCTTCTGCAATATTTCAAAGTACACACTCCTCATGTCAGCTTAATTATTGTCTCTGAGCTGAGAAAATGCAGACATTTGGTTTTTGGTTGACCAAAACATACCAGCAGTGAAAACATACAGCAGAAATGTATTTCTCTCTTTTCATTGAAAACGCTTCAGTTTGAGCCAGCACATTCCATCTCTCAGGATATGCAGAGGGAAGAGAGGGGTCTGTGCAGTGTCCTGCTTAGACAAACATGGCCTACAGTAAAGAGAGATTTGATTAGATCTCTCTCATAAGACGCATCAATAAAATGCCCTCATGCAGCCCAACTTCAATTCAGCTCTAAAGCACCTCAGTAACGCACAACTGAGAAAAGTCAACCATAAAGAAAACTATTTGTTTTCTTCCCAAATATGAAATATTGATGCACTGTAAAAAAAATTTCAAGTGGTTTCAACTAATTATTATTTAGTAACTAGTTCCAAAGAAATTTTACATTCAGTCAATTTCTGACTTCAAAGTGTTGCCTGAACTGTTATTTTTTAGTTGGCTCAACCTTTACTGAAATTTTATAGTGCACGTGCACGTGTTTTTATTAGTTGAGTCAACATTAGCATAGCTAATTGTTGACTGGATTTGAAAATAACCATTCATTCAATGTTTTTCAAATATATTTGTGTAGACTTAATATAATATGTCCTCGCAACTAAGGCCAAGCAATAAAATTAGCTCAACTTAAATATTTTTGCCATTCCAACATTTTGTTAATTTGATTTTTTACAGTGTGTCAAAAATGGTTTTAAATGCATATTTTTATTTTTATTATACATATTTCTCATATTTAGATATATTGTATAGTCTTTCTTATTACAACCTCCATAAGAACATTTTACCCCAAATTTGAATTACTGTACTGCAGAAAATAAGTACATTAACAAATTAATAAACAAACCTTATACTCTTCACTATAAAATAATCCTGTTTGGGCACAATAAAAAAATGAAATTAAAATTAAATTAAAATACAAAAACAAAAATCTAAATTAAATTAAACTAAACTAAAATAATAATGAATTAATCAAAATACATTTGATTATATTTTACAAGCAATCTATCTATCAATCTATCTATAATTATTTAATTAAATTAAACATTATTATTTATAATAATATGTAATATTTATATTATTTAATTAAATGTTATTATATAATTAAATAGTTTTATATAGTGACATACATGAAGTCAGAATTTAGAAATGTAATGGTAACTTTATTAATTTCAATAATTTTAAAGAATCTTTAGCAAATAATCCAAGTCAGCATAATTAAAATCAATTTCACAGTTAATTCTAAACAAATATCACCACTTTAATTTAGAAATTTTACAAAATAACATTATAGACATTATTATATATCTTTATCATTGTAATATATTATACAGGTTCACTGCTGACTTTATTAGCTGGCCTTTCACAAGCTGGCATGTACAGTTTACAGCATAAAACATCTTACAGGATGTTATTAAGTGGCAGATTGTTAAAGTGAGCACAGCTGGGTCTTCTTTAACCGTGCATCTGCCCATCTAGCTATCCTACACTCTCAGAAATAAAGGTACAAAAGCTGTCACTGGGGCGGTACCTTTTCAAAAGGTACATGTTTGTACCTAAAGGGTCCATTTTGGTACCTTAAAGGTACATATTAGTACTTAAAGTGTACAGTATTTGAACCTAATAGGTACAAAAGTGTACCTTTTGAAAAGGTACCACCCCAGCTTTTGTACCTTTATTTCTGAGAGTGTAGACACAGATCCTAAATACCATGTCTGTGCCAGTGTCCCCATCCGCCTATGAGCCATGACCATGTGGCCCCTCTCATGTTTCAGTGCCTGGACATTATCACGCTCCCCAGAGGGCACAGCATCCATCCCGTCCTTAACAATAACACTGCGTTAAGTGGCGAATTTATAACAGCCTGATGAAGCAGAGAGGTGAAGTGATTTAGGTGATTACTTTCAAAGCAGAGTCATCGACTAAAACATGCGCCAAGGAGATTCCTCGGTTCTTTGAAGTGCCTTCAGGGCCTGTAGATGAAACTAGACGATAGGCTCTTAATTAGCAGGAAATCACAAATAAGGAAAGAGCAGTTTGGGGGAACTCCCTACCATCCCACAACAGAGGCATAGCTGACAGCTTCACAAAATACATCAGCAACAATGATATACAGCACATTCAATCCATCTTCTCACTAAAGCGAGGTGCTGGCCCATATTTGTGCTGCTAATTCTGGTGCTACATGCTTTGATATATAGCGGCGCACCATTGCTGAGAGTTTTCCTTTTGAAAGCAGCCACCGAGAGGGTAATAGGTTTATAAGGAGCATAAACAGTCTGCAGGCAACAGGTTATACCGACACAGGATATGAGGGCATGACAAAGATCTGTCGTACAAAACCTGCATATCTTTGAAGATATCTACTTTAAAGCAAGAAAATAAGTCTGTGCACTTCTGATTACAGACTTTGTCTTATAACTGATATAAAAGCCTAAAGAAAGGATTATGTTTATATCCAATTGTTTCCTGTCTTTGAAATGAAAGCACAGCCCACATTCAGCTATAAATCCATGTCCTGAGGTGTAATTTTCTTTGGCACAGCCAGCGGCAAAAGTATACAGGTTCATCTGGACCTACATCTCATTTCTCATAACGGGGAGAAAGATAATGCAATGACCTCAAAGTTGCAGTATTCTACTGTCCTGTCTTTGGCTACACGGTTTGAACACAGTCCTATTGTTTTGACTGTTCCCGGCGTCTGTTGGCGTGTTAACACCCATCTTATTTCACCGGATTTGTATTCAAATGACCTCAGAGGGTAACTAGAAGACTGTAGAAACTGTAAACCGATATAGACCATAAAAACAGCTTACACACCATTTACAGTAAATAAAATGGTGCCATTTATAGTCATGTTAAAGTATAGCTAGAACAACTGTACTTAAATTAAAAGTAAACATAGCAGATCAAAAACCTATTGTGATGGTTCAGTTATGGCATCAGATGTCAGTATTGTGACATATACTGTAGCATAATGCTGAATGAATATCATATTTATGAAAAACATGACATTGCCCAAAGATTTTTGATTTTCCCATGGCAGTATCAAACTTAGTGGTAGGTAGCCTATATTCTGTTAGTGTTTATAGCATATTTACTTCAGTAGAACTTCAGTTAGGCTATAATATAAAGCAGAACAACTCAGACAAAAATAAAAACAAAAACTGCAGACGAGTAGCTAAATTGTGGCGTCTGCGCAGTTTGTGAAAGTTAAGGACTCACAGTGAACAGGTTGCGTTTCGGCGGTAGCGCTGAGATTCGTTTTAACCATTCGGTTCGTTTCAATGAACCGATACACTGAACAATCAATACTGATGCTTTTAAAGTTTGCAGGGCTGATATCAACAGCGGGTAGCTAGCTGATCCTTTGCTGGTCCAAGATGGTCTACCAGCTTTCACTAGCTAAGCTAGAACCTAATAATCATGCAGATACCAATGTGTCCAGTAGCCTATTATTAATGCTAATATTTAGTAGCCTACTCTAGACATTTTATAATGTTGTTATGTTAGATTTACTCTTGAATCATTCTTTATAATGTAGTGACTAGGCTTACAAACGCTTCTCAAATCAGTTGAATCAATTCAACAGAATCGGTTCAATAGTCTAAATGATTCGCGAATCGGACATAACCACAGCGCTGCAGGTGCGAAAGAAAGGTTGTTTCAGCTTATTTGGATGCTCAAAACTAGATATTACTTCATGTGAATAAATACATCCAAGGAGCATAAATATCTAAAGGTTTGTGATGTTGAATATGCGATTGCCATGTATTCCTCGTTCTAGTCTGTGTTAGACTAGCGCAGAAAGAAAGAAAAGAAACAAAACAAGCAACTTTCTACATAAGTAATATCATTCTGGTACTTACAAGTTCTTCTTGGTCTTTTCGGTCTGTTTGTGCAATGCAACAGAAAATCCAAATAAGCTGCCCTTGGTTTTTCCTTCTTTGATGACCGGGTACTGCACGTCAATGTTAAATCCAGTGTTCGTTTGAATCGCGCAAATCACGAATACGCACAAGTGCAGAGACTTTCCAGCCATATTTAATATTCCCCTCTCTCTCCCTCTCTCTGCCACTTGCACAACGAAAGCCAATGGGATTGAATTGATCAAATACACGCCATAGGAAAGCGTCTTCTTTCACTCTCTGGCACTGAGCTGTAAGGTGTTTCTTGCTGTTCTCGGTTCCCCGCCTCCACACACCCGCAGCAAATTCCAACCTGCCGTTATCCGCCACACTTCACCAGCCCTCAGCCCTGCTTCCCCAAATAGAGGACTAGATGTGTCCCACAAGTCTGATAAGAGAGAGAGAGAGCCCTTAAATGCAGTAGTGCGCGCTCTCGCTCTCTCTTTCTCTCTCTCTCACTCACACACACACACACACACACACACACACACACACACATGTCTGGTTTTCTATCCTTGTGGGGACTCTCCATAGGCGTAATGGTTTTTATACTGTACAAACTGTATGTGCTATTGCCCTACACCAACCCTACACCTAAACCTACCCCTTACAGGAGACTATAGGCTTACAAAAACAAAAAAATACAAAAAGCTTGTAATTTATAAAACAAGGAAAAACAATGGAAAATAGGTGTGGTCAATAGATTACGTCTTTATTTAAGGCATTTGTTAAGTCAAGAATTGTTGTGGAATTTAAATATTATAAAGCAATGAAAGATATAGAAACTTTTAAACTACAGTGGTGTTAAAATTCTATTTTTTTGTACAGTGGTGGAGGAGGAATTAATATTTGATCTTGTGTGAAGTTTATTATTTAAAAATCTCTCTCTCTCTCTCTCTCTCTCTCTCACACACACACACACAGGTTTGTTTTTGTGAATTGTGGGGACTTTCCATAGACTTTGTCTGTTTTCATACCGTACAAACCGTATTTTTTATCGCCCTACACCAACACTACACCTAAACCTACCTCTTACAGGAAACTTGTACTTTCTCAAAAAAACTCATTCTGTATGATTTATAAGCCTTTTGAAATATGGGGACACTGAGAATGTCCTCATAAATCACCTTCTCCTTGTAATACCTATGTCATATCCATGTCATTATACAAATTTGTGTCCTCATATGTCACAAAACACACGCACACACACACACACACACACACACTGTTACACACAAGCCTCCACTTGTTGTTGTGCTGCACATAAGATTTCATTTTTCAAGGTTTTGTTATTCAAATTTTAACGTGGTGTGCATAGGCGAATCCTGAGAAAACATGTCAAGGTCACATTTCACAACAAAATCTACAGGAAAACAAACATTAATGATTAAGTTACCCTTTTAGTGTCCTTTATTAATAATATAAGATTTTTTTTACAATAAAATCGGTATAAAGTCAGTACAACAAATGCTATCATGATGCATAAACACTTTTGAATTTAAATATGTAGGCTATAGAAATGTAATTAGGCTATTTTTGACATTACAATAATAAAGAAGTAATTATTTTTCTGAATTGGGGTAGCAAAATGTGCTTAACTGTCAATAAAATATCACAATGTAATGCTCCTAATTAGGTTTTATTTTTAAGCAAAACTGTATTTTCAAATAAAAAAGTGAAATACAAACAGTTCTCAATCAGGTGAATCATTAAACAGAATTGGTGCAAATGATTCACAAATCGGACATCACTACAGCACTGCAAGTGTGAAAGAGAGGTGATAATAAAAATGTAGATTTTTTCTTATGATTATTGATGTTCTTTGACAGGTTTTTGTGATTTACCCATTTACTGATAAATTTAACAAAAATGTATCCATACCCCCTAAAAACCACCTTTTTAAAATGGTCGGAAAAGCTTTGTTTTGGAAAGCCGTAGCATTCGATGCAAATTCTCATTAATTATCAGTCTGAGAAAGTGTTTGTTCAGCTCCTCATGAGAATCTAGACTCTTGACTCCCTCAGATGAGCTGATTGGAGCAGAACTGCCATCACACAAGAGTCCTGATAAGAGCAGTACTCAAAACAGATCACCAACAAACGACTGATCCCAGGTCATCATCACAGCATGAATCGACTTAACATATACTGGGGAAGGAAGCAGACTGAAATGAATCAGCGACCTCACATGAACTCTTTCTAACTTTCAAAATAACATTACCAGAGATTTATATTAGTTTTATGAATCATTTGACCTGTTTGTGCATTTGGGTCAAGGCTTGATTCCACTTGTGTCATGGAACCTTAACGCCACCACCCTCCCACTCTGATCTGCCTTGTCATGCCTTGGAGTTTCTCCTCCCTTTTTTCAGGAGAGGTGGGGGATGGAGTGGGGGGGCAATGCACCCACTGAACTAAAATAATAGCTTTGTAGATAGCAGATCACAGGAAAATGACAGACTGCCCCAGCTTCTGTAAGAGGGAGGAAGACTCCAACTCATGGGAAAACACAGAAGCAGATATGAGTCTCCAAGCAGATCTCAATCTATTAAAAAATGGTTGGAAAGGTTTTTTTTTTTTTGCTACTAAATTCATATTCCCTATAGATGTGCTTTTGGGACCTTTCAGGGTTTTCCTTAAAGCCTTGCACTGAATGCCCATGAAAATCATTAGACTGTTTTAGAATGATCCATTTAGGGCAATGCAATGAAAACACTAAAATATTTTGGGCAAAAATATAAATAGACTTGGTCTGCATTGCTGGGAACGCCCACAAAAACGTCATATCCGTTAATATGCTGTGGGGATGGTTATCATTAATAACCATTCGAATTAATGAGCGGAGACCTTGTTAGGCGCTTGATCTTTTTTTGTTATGATTTCGATTGATTTTTGCTTGGTGCAATGCCGAAAAGTTGCTGTGTGGCGTTCTGTACCTCTAATAAGTTTAAAAAAAAAAAACCGATCTGAAGATTTATAGCTACTGCCGAATAAACTGACGGAGGTAGACATCTAAGCGGGTAGCACACAACATCAGAACTCCGACGGCAGTTACGGATATACAACGTATGAAACATATCGAGCTTAATATTCATATTTATATGCACTCCAGATAGGCTAGACTACTTACCCTTCAATGACCTGTCATTAGTCCGTCCCCCTGCACCGCAACCCAGTTCTGATGGGGTTTACAGCAACCCTCCTTCACATCAAATAAATGTCACTCCCTGATATCGTTCTGATGTAAATGTCATAATCTATTAAAACATTTATTTCATATTATTATTATTATTATTATTATTATACACAGTCCCTTACGAAAATGAACATAGTAAAAGTAGGCTATAGTTGGCTAACCGTGTTTTGGGGCGTTTTTACTTCCAGTTGTAGCCTATAACCACAGTTTTGGTAAAACTATGGTTAGTGTAGCAAAACATGGTTAATTTGCTTTTACCATGGTTTACCTATAGTAACCATGTTTTTTTTGGTTGTAACCACGGTTAATTTTCGTAAGGGATGTTTTCGTGTTATTTTATATCTTTTTATTTTACGGCGTGTATTTGTGAAAATGATTAGGCTATAGGTTTAGCACACATAATGCTGTGCATTTCAAGGCACTTCAGTAGACCTTTAATGTTACCTATGTTTTGTCAATGTTAAAATTCTTTTTAATACATAGGCCTAAATAAAAAAGTATGACAGGCTTTTACTCTAGTCTTTATCACGTTATTAAAATTAAGCAAAACAAAACGACAAATGCTTACTTTCACAAGCCGTCACATATAGGCTTGTAGTAAGCTGTCTCTTGCCTGGAGACTCAATCAGGTAACAAAAAGTGTCAGGAAACGACACCTCTGGCCACTCCGTTGGGTCGTTTGTCCAGTCACAGATACCGTACGGACAGTCCGACCCAATACGGCTCAGTTTTTCGGCGTATCTTGCTCTGTCGAGCGGCAGAAATGATTTCATGTAGACCATTCTGGGTCAACACCATGCTTTTCCAATGAGGGGGAAAGGATCGTTTCCCCCACGCTGACTCCGGAATCAGTGGTCTGGCGCTTGCAATAGACTCCTAAAAAAAACACCTTTGCTCATGTGCAAACAAGTGCGCGCACAACCGCGGGTGATTTCATTTTCCACTCAAGTCGAGTCTGGGGTGTGGGATAATATGGTAAGTGTTGTTGTAATAATGTGCGTTCTGACATTATCAAGTAGGCTATATCACACACAAAGTGCACACACGTTGATTTATTAGTCTATTAAAACTCTAAATTCCAGGCATTCCAAATTGTAGACGGCAAAAATGCTTCTGTATGCATAGCCGCGGGAACATATTTTATCTGGGGGGTGATGAGGGGCGGGGCTTGATGAGGCAGGGCGGGGCCTTTGACAAAATCCTATAAACAACCCAAACTCTTATAGATTAACATACAAATTAAGATGTAGCCTATATGCAAACCAATGTATTTGTGCTTTTGTGATTTTATTTCAAGAATTTTTTCTTTAATATTTCTATTATTTAAAGGGATTTTATTAAATATTAACATCTCTGATACGCAAAAGTTTTGGTCAATGCACTTTATCGAATTCTCTCATCAGAAACGCAGATGTAGCCTACCTAGTGCGATGTAAGAGATTAATTCATTATACACTGCAGACAACATCACTGATTATAACGTTTTACACTCACGCTTCAGTATTCTTTGACAATGTAAATGTTCTTTGATCGCTGTATAATCTGTTCGTTGTTTGAATAATAGAGGACATGCGCGTTATGATTAAACTTAAAATGTATTTTTATTAAACGTGATCAGGTTAAATTCAAATTAAGTCTTATTAAAATATTTTGTCATAATATGGATAGCCTACTTGCCTAAAACGTTATGATGTGCGTAGTTAATAGATTACATTAGGCTACAGATTAGACTGCAGTGGTTTGAGCGCAATTAAAGAGCAGTGCTTATTGACGGTGGCCGTTTTGAGAAACGAGAAAGCTTCGGAAAACAGCTCATAAAAAGGAGGAGGATGTGATTGGTTTTTACAAGTCGGAATGTAAAATTACGGTAATATTACATGAACATTCACATGAAATTCTGTCAGTGTGAGGCGGAGATGCAGGGACGCGCGCCGCGAGGCGCGCAAGAAAAATACAGCCGCACTAGGCTATATATTTCTGGTCAGTTTAATAAATAATCACAACAATTAAGTATCTTGGGGATGATCGAGGGGCAAAAGGAAAATCTCAGACCCGGCCCTGCGGCGGGGGGTGCTGCAGCACCCTCAGCACCCCTAGTTCCCGCGGCCATGTCTGTATGCGTTTTATATTTATATAATTGAATAGGCTATAGTTAACTTAATCTACATCACACAAAGAGCACCGTTTTTCTGCAGATATTAGCATGATAACACATTTAATAATCATTTTATACAAGTTCAAGACTTACATTTTATACATAATATTGCTTGTTTTTGCTCAATTTTGCCAAACGTAACAGTAACAAACAAAGATCACAGCTCTGTATTGTGTCTGTGACCAATGGACCGTGTTTACTTATTAAATTAATCAGCTTTTTGAACGAATCGGTTGATAAAAATGATTCAGTGATTCACTCATTAACAGCCACTTGCTGCCACCTACTGGCGGTTTTAATTTCACATTTCGACTTTTTTTTCATATTTTAAATCATTTCAAATGATTATTCAACGTTTTATATTAAAACAAAACATTATTTATCCATCTGTAACTGCAGGTTAAATGCGTCCATGACCCCTCTGAGGTACATTAAACTGTGTAAATGCATCTTAAATACTATTTCAGAAGCAGATTCCAGAAATGTTTTCTTATGTTGGAATGAAAGACACTGTATCTGATGAAGTGCTTCTTATTCTTACCCAAAAATAAAAAAATGGAAGAAAGAGTTAAACTGAACACAATCTTGCTACTCAAGCTGTGTATGAAAAGTTTTCATATATATTTATTTGCTTCTTTTCCATTTTGCATTTACTTTTACTTTCAATAGTTAAGTACTTTTAAGATTAAAAAAATAATAATTTTTGTACTTAAGTACTTTTACTCAAGTAATATTCTAAACGGTGACTTCAACTTCTGCCAAAGTCATTTTCTGGTAAGATAGCTGTACTTTTACTTGAGTATGGCTTTCAGGTACTTTATACACCACTGCTCTACAGAAAATATATTTGGGGTAAAGATTTCCATATCCAACAGCTTTCAAAACCAGATTTAAATATAGACTGTAAATTAGTGGTGCTTGTTAAGACAAACATCACTATTATTGCGTACCCATTTTTTTTCTACAGACTTAAATGATACCCAAATTTAAAAACTTAACAACTACCTATTAACTATTAATAAGCATCACATTAGGAGTTTAATGAGACAAAAGCTGTAGTTAATAGTTCACCAAACTAGGCTATACTTTAGTAGACCAAACAAATTAGATTCAACTTAGCCACCAGTTATAAAATAGTTATGAATTGAAATTGTAATGAAATTGAGTTGTAAATATCCAATAGACTGCACATGAGCTATAACTAGAGATGGGAATATCCTAGAGACTTGGAAGGCACCACCTAACAACACCTAGAAACCATCCAGAATACCCAAGCAATGCCTTGGCAGCCACCATAGCATTGTGCTGGTAACTAACATTTTCCTCAGAAATCACATTTAAATCTTGTTTTAATGACTGTTTTCCTCCAGGTGGGATTTCCCCCATACTGGATCCTTTGGCTTTGCATTTCCAGTGTCTTTGTCAGTAAAGCATCTAGGCTTGTAAAATGCTCTCAGTACATCCCCTCCGGCTTCTCAGCGCACCTGAAGCAACCACACATACATATCTGCATCTATTCAGCCTGACAGATGATACCGTGAGCTCTGTAAATCTAGTTGGGATCTGTTCTCTCTATGGACACAGATATTACTCTTGTACATGACAAGAACATTTTTACATATGCATGAAGGGAACGCTGAGCTGGATCCGTGAGTGTGAATATTACACAGCAAATGAGACCTAGCGACACAAATGACTCGTGAATTAATTATGTAGATCTGTATCTCGCCTTTATTCAGTGTATATTAACAGTGCTGTGACAATAGACGTGTTAGTTGTATTTGTTTCAGGCCGAGACCCTGAGTAAACCAACACCAGCCTGACTTCTCATGGAAAACAAAGCCCCCTAGTGCCCTGAGGTTCACCACAGAAAGACCTTAGTCCAACCATAGTACATACTCACATGTAATGTGTGATACAGTATACACTAAAGCGCCCTTATTCCTTGTTTAACTTCTCTTTTAACTCAAAAATGATGCAAATGCAATAGAACAGTGCTATTTTCCAACAAATAAACAAATTAATTTTACACCTAAAATAAAAATATTTTGATTATATACCAGCAGAAAGAACACAAAAGTAAATTTTGAAATCATTTCATGCACAACAACAATTTAAAAGTGACAAAACAACACAGGCATGTTCACTCCAAGACGAATGTCCAGTTGCAAATTTAGAGCAATAAACATTTTATCGAATGAATGAATCTCTGTTAATGCGTTTATTCAGAATTTATTTTCCACTGCAAGAAATTCTGTCCACCCAATAAGATTTGCGCTTTTAGTCACATGGCCAGAGAGCTGCAGCTTTTACATAAAAGTACAACTTGGTGCTCAAAAAACAGACTGTGTAACCAAGATATTTTGCTTTTCAATAAGCGCCACCTATTGTTAGAGAGTAAAATTGAATTTTCATTCAGCCCACCTGCCATTTTTTGCTCTGAACAGACAAATTGCTTTAAAAAAATGAGACCGAATTTTCAGAACATTCATGTTTGTGTGTACAGACCTGAGACTTCTGAGATTATATGATTGCTGTGTTTGAGGAAGACACTCTCGCCACCTTCGCCACCTACTGGACTGGAGCGTGAAGTGACATCCGGCACCTCCAGCAAAATCAGATGGTGCGCGTACAGTATAGGCATACTATTCTGGTGACAAAATTTACGGAATGTGCACTATATGATCATGCTTATGTATGCATAAAATCCGAAGTATACTTTGGGCTTAAGGGATAGTCCACCCAAAATAAAGATTCGTTTGCAATGCTCAGGGCTTTTCTCAATCAGAGCAGCTCAGGCACTTAAAGGGATAGTTCACCCAAAAATGAAAATTTGATGTTTATCTGCTTACCCCCAGGGCATCCAAGATGTAGGTGATTTTGTTTCTTCAGTAGAACACAAATGAAGATTTTTAACTTAGACCGTTGCAGTCTGTCAGTCATATAATGTCAGTAAATGGTACCCACGGCTTTGAAAGTAAAAAAAAACATACACAGACAAAACCAAATTAAAGCATGCAGCTTGGAACGATACATTGAGGTGTAAAGACACGAAACGATCGGCCTGTGCAAGAAACTGAACAGTATTTATATTGTTTTTTTACCTCTGATCCACCGCCCAGTCCAACTGTCCTGAGCTCTTCACACAACAGCCGGCGCGTGACGTGTCTTCTTCTTGCTTTACGGTGGATCGCAGACTTATAAGTGAATTACCGCCACCTATCTCTCAAATGGACCATTGACACTCCTAATTGAGATTGTAGATAGAATGTCAATGGTCCATTTGAGAGATAGGTGGCGGTAATGCACTTATAAGTCTGCGATCCGATTGACTGACATTACATGACTGACAGACTGCAACGGTTTGAGTTAAAAATCTACTGAAGAAACAAAGTCACCTACATCTTGGATGCCCTTGGGGTAAGCAGATAAACATCAAATTTTCATTTTGAGGTGAACTATCCCTTTAAGATAAATGAACGTGAGAGGGAGAAATCTGATCTCAGATCACTTCAAGGCTTGTTACGCTGTTCTTAAACGGCACAGTCCTGTTAACTCTTGAACCCCACGGCCTCTGACTATTTCTTCAGGTCTTTAAGGGTTATCAGTTGTAAATCCTTTTCAGACTTTGTCAGTTGGCGTAAACAGACTGGGCAAACATTGTCCAAAGAAAAGAGCATGAATACTGACAAAAGCACTCGAGACTGAGCAATTATTCATTGCCTAAATATTTGAGAGAACAATATATATTGTCTAGTAAAAGAAAGACAGATTGCGGCTTCCTCAAACAATAATAAAGCAAACATAGTCTGGGTCAGCTGAAGAGCAAATAGCCTGCTTTGAATCTGCTTGACTTGTCCAGATCTTTCAAAGGCAAATCAGTGATGAAGTGCTGGAGAGACTATAATCTATTACTGTGCAGATTCACTGAGCAGATCTGCAGTGTGTAACGCTTTCGGGATTTTGGTCAGCGGCTTCACTCCTGTCCGCACCTAGATGACAAGGCCTGCCGTTGTCATGGAGACCCTGGTTGCTATGTGCGCAATGCTCTCCAAATGTGTGTCAGGGGAGGACGACACTGAGTTCTTTTAAAGCCCTGCCAAATTTTCCAGCTCTAGTGTGACCTTTACTGCTGCATTCTGCTGTATCACAGAAACAGTATGGCAACTTCTGGATAATATATAGGAATATATAATATGTTATTGTTAATATGATACACAGTATCATCTGTTAATAATAGTTTTTGTGGCCTAAATTTGTTACATTAAGATTGTTGCAAAGAAATGGTGGCTCTTAAAGTCTAAAAGTGATATCAAATCTAATAAGTACAATGAATTAAAGACAAAGGCTTTTGACTGATATGCATGTAGACAATGTAGAAATACTATAAAAACCAAAGTTGCGTTTTATTCTGAATTAAAAGATGAATTCTCACCTTTGATAGTGTGAATTTAATCTCAAAAACATTACCTCAGTAAATTGTTACGTCAAATAATTTTTTCAATGCAAATTAGTTTAAACAAACATTAATGAAATGAAGGACCAATTACACATTTAAATGAAGCATACGGGGAGATAAAAGTTTTTATTTATTTTTAAAATGAAAATAAGTAATTAATAAGTTAAATAGCTCTCAAATAAGCTTGCTCCTTGATCATTCTTATTATTATTGGTTTCCTGAATATTCAATCGGTCTGCTACGGGTCGGCCAGTGAGACTGACCTTTCCCAAATGTATGTCATTGATTGAGTCATTGCTTGTCATTGATTGTGCAGTTGTTAGTGCCATGCTTAACTGTTTGAGCAACTTTACAGGAACTGAGAATTTGATACCTCACAATTAATCCACGTGCACAACCATCATTTATTATGAGCACACAAGGTTTTGTTGATGGTACAGATCTTGTTCTGACATGTCTAATCCATGTCTTCCGGTTTAATTCATGCATTTATTTGTGAACAAAAAAGACAGTGAAGCAATGGCAAAATACAGACCACAAAAATGTCAGCAGTGTTTTCAGAGCTTAGAGGCTTTCAAAGTTCTGCATGGGGAAGATAATTCTCTATTTGGAAAATAGTTTGTGTTTTGGTTCAAACTGTCTTTATCAGACAGTTTTTAAGACAATCAAAGAGAAATGCTCCCATGCACCCTTAGCTGTGTTTCCTACAAAAGGAAAAAATCTAAATACACAAATAGAATGTTTTAATATATATAACAATATGCCATCTAACAATATAAGTCTTTACTATAACTTTTTATAATTTTAATACAACCTGTATTGTTAAAAAGATTTCTATTAATAAATGCTTAATTAAAGAAAAAGAATGTATTACAGGTTCCAAAAAAATAATGAATAAAAATAAATAAGCAACACAGCTGTTAATAAATTAGCATATTAGAATGATTTCTGATGGATCATGTGACACCGAATACTGGAGTAATGGTGTATGTATTTATTTGTCTGTGTATATGTGTGTGCGCAAAACAATATAGAGCCAAAAAAATTATTCATAAACTGCTATGTTGAAAATTATGCCTTTTAAGTTTCTTGACTATTCAAAAACTTTTTATGACTTAAAGTAAAAGGAGAGGTTTGTCACAATATTTTACATACAGATCTATCTAAACAGGTGGAGCTGGGGGAGGTGGAGGGTTTCAGAGGAACTGCACTGTTGGACTATTTAAATGTTGAGCAAGGAAACTTTGGCTGCAGAATCAACAGAGACCAGTCAGCTTGTGACATGTAGTAGTAACTGGTGTGCTTGCTAGCAAATTGCATCTAAAGGACCTGTCATCCTGCACCATCTAGAATTTAATGCCTGTACTAGATATATACACCTAAATTACCATCACACACACACACACACACACACACACACACACACACACATAGCCTATATATTAGGGGTGGAATGGTTCTCGGTAAAAAATCTAACCGCACGGTTCTCCACACACAGTTTGGCACGCACTAGGACCGTGGTCCAAATTAAATCTGACAGCGCATCTGTAATATAGTTTGTTATAAATAACAACACGTAGAACAAACAGGGTTCGGCTAATGTATGTTTCTGTTGATGAATGCGCATTCTGGCTTCCCAGTACATTACAACAACAGCGATGAAAAAAAACGTGGACAAACCATTCACTTTTGTTCAATGCGAATGCCGTATGCTGGAATATGAGCAGTCATTTATTCCATCATCGTGCTGATAGCGCGTGTGCACAGGTGAGACCTGAACAGCACACGTTGATATCTGTGTTTAAACTAAACTCATTTAAGCCTTGCCAGTTTAAACATTTAAGAGCCAGAAGTAGCTAGCTTGCGTGTGCAGTGAAAAGATTTGTGCATGCGCTCATCCGAAGCGTGCAAATATTAAACTTTCTCTGAGGTATTGTGTTTGAATGGACAAATTCACACAAAAATAATGTTAAAATGCCCGTTTTGGTAAGTATCCTATAGCAGACATAGCTGGCTGAACGTACTGTATCAGTGCACTGGATCAGTGCATTCTCTTAAAGTGACAGCACTTTCTTAATATTAAAGGGGTCATATGATGCGATTTCAAGTTTTCCTTTCTCTTTGTAGTGTTACAAGCTGTTCGTGCATAGATCCCTAAAGTTGCAAAGTCTCAAAACCAAATAGATATTCTTTACAAAAATTAAGACTTGGCCACACCCTCCTAAAAAGGCTCATTTAAACACGCCCCCACATGTCTATGTCACTGTGTGGGAAGATTTGCATAACGCCACCCAAATGTATACGCAAAGAAGGCGGGCCTGATTTTTATTCTCACTGTAGTATTGCTGTCGCCGGCACCATGTCCTGGAGATGCTGTGTTTCATTGTGGAAGCGAAACTACTTTGTTTTGGCTTCCAAAAGAGGACACAACTAGAAATCAATGGTTAAGTTGTATTTACAACACTGTTCCAGAACAGTTCAACCCAAATATTAAAGTGTGTGCAGCACATTTTACGGAGGATTTTTTTTTTGAACCTGGGAGAGTAGCCTACAATGCCATCTATTTCTATAAAGTGGGGCAATTCCAACTTTGCAAGGACAGTCTGGTGCTTATGACTCACAGCCTGTAAGTATGTTTTCATATTTAAAGAATTTGCCACTGACTATTCAAACGCGAGTTTTGAGCAGTGTAGAGTAGCGCTTGTTGTTTTTCGTTTCTCCGATCACAAATGCAGACATGGTAATGTTTATGCGGCGCGATGCAACGCGACGTGTAAAAAGACAGTATAAGTCATTATAACCAGTAATTATGTCCCCACTGGATGCAACAAATGCCTCGTTTATAATGGGTTTTATTGTTTTTGTCTCATCGTGCTGGGACACGCCATCACAATACAGTAAGGGCGTAACATTTCCGTCACATGGCTGAGATATTCGGCCAATCACAACGCACTGGATAGCTGGCCAATCAGAGCACACCTCACTTCTCAGAACAATGAGCTTTGTAAAAAATTTACGCGTTTCAGAAAGGCGGAGCATAGAGGAGCAACAATAATGTGCAGTATGTAGAAAATAATGTTTTTTAACCTTAAACCACATAAACACATTGCATTACACCAAATACACAAAATAATGTTTTTAGCAACATCATATGACCCCTTTAATCATACAGCAACAACAAGGAAATCACTCACTGCTCTTGACTGAATAGCTTTTGCAACTTTAATTGTCACAAACAGAGACGTGAACCAAGAATGAGAGGTGAACAGAGATGTTTATTTGCAGAAGGTATGATCAGGATAATAATGAGCGTGAGTGAAGAGTGAATGAAGTCCGTAAAGGGGATGAACTGGGTCTTCGGATAACAGATGATATTCCGATAGAGAACCAAGGAGCCTAGTAATCCATCGCGGGAATCACTGGAGAGACTAGGGAGAATGACTGCTGAGTAGCTGGAGAGTAAACACACACAGGTTAGCGTAAGGGAGAGCCAGGTTACTGTTCCGCATGTGAACCGTAGACCGGACGATGAATGTCAGAGAGCGTGGGTGCTTTATGGGAGTGCTGATGAGGGTGAGCAGGTGCAGGTGATTAGAATTCAGGTGACTGTGATCTGGTGATTGCTGGTGACGATGGTGACAGTGACTCTCTGACACTATACAGACACAGCCATACCCGATCCCCTGGGTGGTAAATGGGAGTGGGAGCGCGGCGAGCGTCTGCAAAGGCCTTATGTCTCCGCACTGCCCGTTGCAGGTGGATGTGCGCTGAGTCCCACACTCTCTCGCTCTCGCTGGAACCTCTGATGGCTCTCCCATCCACGGGAAGAGCGGTGGTTGGTAGCCAAGTATGCACTGGAATGGTGTTAGGCCGGTGGTGTTCTGCCGGAGGGAATTTTGTGCATACTCGGCCCACGGGAGAAAACAGCTCCATCTGTACTGATCTTCTTGACAGTATGCCCGGAGGTACCGTCCGAGTTCCTGGATCTTCCGCTCAGTCTGGCCGTTTTTCTGGGGATGATAACCTGAAGATAGACTCACTGTAACTCCCAATAGGCGGAAGAATGCTTTCCATACGTGGGAGATGAATTGAGGCCCATGGTCGGACACAATGTCTTCGGGTATCCCGTAATTCCGGAAGACGTTGTGGAACAGGTGTTCTGCTGTTTCCATTGCAGTGGGCAAGCCGGGGAGAGGAATAAGCTTGCATCCTTTGGAGAAACGGTCAACTACCACAAGGATACAGGTGTTCCCATCGGAGTCAGGCAGATCGGATACAAAATCAATTCCTATGTGGGACCATGGTCTACGTGGAACGGGGAGAGGAATGAGCTTGCCCACAGGTAGTTGTCGGGGAGTAGAAGACATGGCACAGACTGAGCAACTGCGGACGTATTTGGTGACATCACGGGACATACTGGGCCACCAGTACCGAGCTTGGAGGAGCGAGAGGGTCCGTTGTCTGCCTGGGTGTCCAGAGCCCAGTACAGAGTGCACTGAGCCCATAAGGGATTGCCGCAGGGAAGTAGGGACGAATGTTTTCCCTTCTGGGCCTCCCAGCGGAGCAGGCTCAGTGAGGGTGGCGGCTCTGATGTCGTCATCTATATCCCAGACAATGGGGTTAACAATTAGGGCTGGAGGGAGAATAGGTTCCGGATCTGAGGGCAAATCTGGTGAGTGGAGACGGGAGAGGGCATCAGCCTTATTATTGCGATTTCCGGGATGGTAGGTGATGGTGAAATGGAACCTAGTGAAGAATAAGGCCCACCGGGCTTTTCGGGGATTGAGCCGTCTGGCTTCACGGAGGTATTGGAGATTTTTATGGTCTGTAATGACAGTGAAGGGATGGTTGGCTCCCTCCAGCCAATGTCGCCACTCCTCTAGGGCTAACTTAATGGCCAGTAGCTCCCTGTTGCCGATGTCATAGTTCTGCTCCGCTGGGGTCAGTTTCTTCGAATAGTAGGCGCAAGGCTGGAGGCTGGGAGGCTCACCATATTGCTGGGACAGCACGGCCCCAACTCCGGTGGTGGAGGTGTCCACTTCCACTATGAATGGTAGATCAGGGTTGGGATGGCGGAGGATGGGGGCCATGCTGAAGGCAGAATTGAGATTTTCAAAGGCTTCGTGGGCGCTGGAGTCAAAGGACAGGGACTTGGGCTTTCCTCGGAGCAGGGTGGTGAGTGGTGCTGTGAGTATGCTGAAATTTTTTATGAAACGGCGATAGAAGTTGGCAAATCCCAAGAATCTTTGGAGCTCTTTGACTGTTTGAGGGATGGGCCAGTTGGAACAGCTGTCACCTTCCCCTGGTCCATCTGGATTCCCTCCTTACTGATGATGTAACCAAGGAACTGTACCGTGGGGGCGATGGAACTCGCATTTTCTAACTTGAGGTAGAGATGGTGTTGTCGGAGCTTCTTAAGGACCTGCACAAAGTGATGGCGATGGTCGGCCAGGTTCCGGGAGTATATCAGGATATCATCGATGTAAACTATGACGAAGTGATTTAGGAACTCCCGGAACACCTCGTTCATGAATCCCTGGAACACAGAAGGGGTGTTGGCAAGGCCATACGCCATCACTAAGTATTCGTAGTGACCGGAGGGTGTAATGAAGACTGTCTTCCATTCGTCACCTTCCCTGATCTGAACGAGGTTATAGGCGCTGCGCAGGTCCAGCTTCGTGAAGATGCGGGCTCCACAGAGTTCCTCGAGAGCAGCCGGGACCAGGGGAAGTGGATAGGGGAGCTTGACTGTCTGGGAGTTAAGGGCGTGGTAATCAATACATGGCCGCAAGCCCCCGTCCTTCTTACCCACGAAGAAGAAGCTTGATGCCGCTGGAGAACTGGATGGCCGGATGTACCCCTGTTTAAGAGCCTCCTGGATGTATTCCTCCATAGCCTTGTGCTCCGGGATGGACAGTGGGTATACTCTACCCTTGGGGAGTTTATACCCAGGCAGCAGATCTATGGCACAGTCGCATGGCCGATGTGGTGGTAACTGCGTAGCTGCCTGCTTACTGAAGACATCCTGGAACGCCTTATAATCAGATGGGATTGTGGGAACTTCAGCAGAATCTGAGGTTTAATGGGGCAGGCCTTGATGTAATGATCAGCTGACGCACAATAGAGACACAGGCCTGATGTTAACCGGCGTTCCTCGTTCTCTACTGGTGAGACGGGCTGTGTCTATTAGCATCGGCTCTGGTACTGGAGGCGTGGAGGCGGGTGAGACTGGCTGGTGTGCGGCTTCGGGGATATCGCAGGCGGAGAGGCGTTGATAGATTCGGTTGGCTCGTTGCATAAATCCTTCCAGTCCCAATGAATCGTCATAAATTGCCATCTGCCTGCGAATCGTAGGTTCCAAACCTTGTCTGTAAGCGCTGATGAGTGCCGTCTCGTTCCATCCACTAGAGGCCGCCAGAGTGCGGAATTGTAGCGTGTACTCCTGAGTAGAGGAAGTGCCCTGACGCAGGCGCAGAAGTTGATCCGACACCGAGAGCGCTACGGTAGCTGATCCAAACACCTCCTTGAAATGACGAGTAAATGCTTCATAGGAATTAATTATGGCAGTATTGGCGTCCCATATGGCTCTAGCCCAATTTAATGCTCGACCGGAGAGAAGGGAAATTAAAAAAGCTACCTTGGAGCGCTCGGTGGGAATCTTTTGTGGTTGCATTACCAAGTAGAGAGCCATCTGGAGTAAAAAGCCGCCACACTCAGCCGAATCACCCGCATAGGCAGCTGGCAGTGCCATGGGACTGGCAGAGGCAGATTGGGGTGCTGGCAGTGGTAGTAGTGAGGCCCGCAGAGTGTTGACCAGCTCCTGCAGGATCTCCGAGGGTGACGAGGGCCGGGGATCCATGCTGGTGACCGTGTTGGTCCGGTCTTCTGTCACAAACAGAGACGTGAACCAAGAGTGAGAGGTGAACAGAGGTGTTTATTTGCAGAAGGTATGATCAGGATAATAATGAGCGTGAGTGAAGAGTGAGTGAAGTCCGTAAAGGGGATGAACTGGGTTTTCGGATAACAGATGATATTCCAATAGAGAACCAAGGAGCCTACAGTAGTAATCCATCGCGGGAATCGCTGGAGAGACTAGGGAGAATGACTGCTGAGTAGCTGGAGAGTAAACACACACAGGTTAGCGTAAGGGAGAGCCAGGTTACTGTTCCGCATGTGAATTGTATAATAAATAAATAAATGGTAATTTAGTTAGGAAAACATGGAAATTGTCTTTTTTTATTCTGTTGTTGGTCATATATGTTTGCTTGAAATAAACCTTTGAATTAACTGAAATAATTTGATTTGTAACTGTAATGTGGAACTAATTCAAAGCTGTAATTAAAAATAAATTGCACACCCTAAAACGTTTGTCAAACAATCAGAATCAAGCATTTAGCAGCCCCATAGTATAAATATATATGCATATGTGAAATCATAAAAATCGTAAATCACGTTAATCATATAGTCACATGTACGTACTGATGTTTTGGTGGTAACTTGGGCTAGCAGCCGAGGCTGTATAGCTGTTTCCCACCGGCTCTCAGCTCTGGGTGTGTGCTACATGTGTTTAACATATAAGATATTGGACAATTGGGGCTTGTTATGTGATACATGTTGTAAGAACTGTGTGAGAAAATCACATCACACTGTTTCAACCCACTTTTTGTACATTTACGACTCAACCCCCCTCTCTGTGTAATCAGCGCATGGGTCTTCACTTAGAGAGGAATGCAGGCACTATGAAAGACATGATCTCATACATAATTTGATGTAATCCGCCAAAGCCTCAAAGACCCAAGTTTTTTTCTGAATATTTTTTTTTTTTACATTAACAATTAATTATAGTCATTATCATTTAATATGGATTGAATGAGTGGGAGGATTGACTTATTCTCTTTATTTTAGTCATGTACAAAAGATTTTAATTGCATTTCAAATTACCCATCATTATTTATTAAATATGATTAAATCTAAATTCACATCTAAATTAACTGGTTATATTCAAGTTTACTATATTATTTAACAGCACTGAATCAACATAAATATATTCTTTTATACCAAAAAAAAAAAGAAAAAAAAAAAACTACTTTTTATGAGTCTTTTTATTTCGGGTAGAAATTGCGCTTTATAATAACAATCGCATGTTAGCACATTTTACAGTGTCAGTACTGGGGCAAAATAATATAATCTTGAGCTAGGTTATCTCATGTTGTGCGCATTCTATTGTGTTGATAACAAAGGCGACTTTGTCTGACCTTCATATACAAAAAACAAAGATTAAGTGCAAAACTGAAGTGTTGGTGTCTTTGCGGTCTCAGATTTATAAAAACACTTTTTGAGACTCTAGTTACTAGCACAGTTTGTTTTGACTTCATATTTTGTGCTCTAATTTAATTTGACTTATGTTCTGCTTTTTTTGTTAAATGTAGGCTTACATTTTAAAAGAAAAAAATGAAATAGTAAAAGGTACTGGTCATTTTCTGCCAGGACATTATCCGTTAAGTTTACAGATATTTACTTTAACCACAAAACATGCAATGCATAATTCAAAATATGAGTAAAACACCTGTTAAAATCTGTGTGAAAGCTATGTCCTAAATTCAATGTGAAAGCTGTGTTCTAAAGAAAAATGAGTTAAGAATCACTAATGTAGATCACTGATCCTTAATAGTATGTCCTTCCAGTCCATGTGCTTGTCCTGTAATAAATCAAACTGTAGTTTCTCAATGGAGTGATCGAGTCACTCCATTGAGTGCTTCACTTCATAGAAGAGCTGAAAACAGGCCCTTTGAGTGCTGGGACAGTAAAGGATGATATGCTTGTGACTGTATAATGGCAAAAGTGATTTAGGAACAACTCCAGTGATAGTATTGGTGAAATAAAAGCAGAAACATGCTTTCGACATTAAGCCTAATTCCCTGAAAACAGTTCAAAACTGCTTGCTTCTGACTTCTGCCAGCTCTCCTGCATTATCAACAGCTGTCTTTATGTTTCCAGCGCTTCTTTCTGTGTGTTGTCTCCAGGTATCTGTTGCACTGCTTACCTCTTCTCAAGCGGAATAGTTCACGCTTTGGAGCAGAGTTCTTGGCCAGGCGAACTGGATTCTGTTGCGAACCGGCTGCGAATTGAGAAACGTGCCGTAACGTAACGCTGCTAATAATTGTTTATTAAAACAAACATTGTGCCGTTAAGAGAAGAAAAGTCAGAATTGTGAGATATAAACTCGTAGTTGTGAGGGGGAAAAAATGTCAGAATTGTGAAATAAAAAGTCTCAATGACCTTTTTTTGGAAAAATTTAAATCATGGCAGAAACAAACAAACAAAAATTACGAGGTGTAAATACAGAGACAAAAATTCAGAATTGTGAAAAGTAACTGAACTCAGAATCGCGAAAAAAAAAAAAGAATTCTAAGAATTCTGAATTCATAGGCTTCCTCACAAATCTGAATTCTTTACATCTTACATCTTACAATCCTGAGGAAAAAGTCTGAATTGTGAGGTAAAAAGTTGCAATTATTCATTCATTCGTGTCAAAAACAAGCTTCCATACAAAACTCTCTGTTCAGGTCACCAGCTGAACAATTTATTCTTCCCTGAATGACCCTCAAATAAACAAAAGCTGCAGATCCATAACAGTATGTTATTTATCATTTACATGGGAAAGCTACTGTAGATCTCAACTCATCTTTATACTTCTGCTTGTTTGTGCTGAATAGAAAGTGTCAAGGGTGGGAGTTTAAAGAATGTGTGTGGGATGTAAAAGCAGGTATTTGGCTTTGTTTTGAAGTGGAACAATTCCATATTCATCAATATAATGCTTGAGGTAGAATTTCAGTGAAAGATTGATTTAAGGTCTGAGAAATCCCAAGGATTTTGAAGTGCTTTTAACAAAGAAGGAAGGAAACGTATTAGAACGGGTCTTTGTTCTCTTTGAACAGAAAGAACAGCGCTCCACAAACCTGCATGTTTCACACTCAGTTGAATCTCTCATTCAGATCATTATGTCCATTCATTAGCACGGGAGAACAGGCCAAAGCCTGGCACAAAAGCAAACACAACAGAGCAGTCTGAGAGGCCAGACGTTACACTCTACAAATAACACATTTGATTATCTTTAGCAGGAAACTGACAATTCTTTAGACTGTATGCAAAACTTCCCCATCTACAGCTGATTCTATTACAGGGCAAATTATATGTCCATAAATATCTAAATGTGCTCCAAAAAAAAAAAAAAAAAAAAAAGAAAGAAAAATCGGTAGCATGTCAGTTTAGGGACATATTCTCACTATTAACTAGTATGCACATTACTATCATATTGGCTATTATTATTATTATTATTAACATTAATATTAAGCATTACAAAATATTTATTTTGTTTTTATTATAATTTCATTAACAAAATCAACAACTAAATAAACACATTAATGAATGAATTAATGAATTTATTTATTATTATTATTGTTATTATTATTAACCATGGAAAAATGATTATTCATATATTTCTATCTGGCAGTTTTTATTTATTTATTTAGTTTTTGGCATTGTATCTCCTGTTCAGGTACCAAAACAGACATCTCACATTATTCATATGTATTTCATTGTTATTCTAGCTATTGATTCACTCACATTGGTTTTGGTAATTAATTAATAAAAAATGTTTGAGCTCTTAGATCTTCAATATAGCAGTTGCTGCACATAATGCCACCATGGTAGCTGCTGAGGGCTTGAGAGGCACTGAAGAATGAGAAGAGATTGAATGCAATGATGGAGTTCATTAAGAGAAGAGGGACCCCCTTCACTCCCACCACAGCTGTTCTGTCCAGCAGTTCAGAATAAGTCTGTCCTGCGAAATGAACACATTCCTGTGAAGCCTGCTCCCGTCACCCAGAGAAACCAGCTGCCTCTGTGCCGCTTATTCCTACAGACACCAGCTGGAAAACCAGAGAATAGAACAGACGTACATAAGAGCTTCAGAGAAAACACAACAGATCCTATTCTTGCTGAAGAGAGGCAATGTGATATTTATTAATAAACAGACTCTCAGATTAGATGCATATTAAATATCTTTAAATAAAATTTTGAAGGCATGTGGAACACCCTTGAGTTGGCATTTTAAGCTCTGTAGTTATAAAGCTTTTTTTTAATTTTTTAAGAAAAGAAATATCACATATATGACCTCCTTAACATGTCATTTGTTTCTCCTGGACAGTAATGGGAAGCAAATGAAGTTTCTCAAATCTGTTTCTTAGATTGAATTTTTCAAGCTAATAGTGCATGTAATCTCACAACAATCTCCCAAACTCTGCTCAGTTTTTTTTTGTATTCAATATTCTTGAGTTCTTTATATGAACTCAATTCATTATCTGAGCTATGTTATATAGCTACATTCATTTTATAGCTTTTTCATTTTGTCAACAGTTACACATTTTTGAGAGAAACACCTTAACAAACTTGATGCTCAAAGAAATAGTTCACCCAATTTTGTATTTATTTACTTATTTATTTTTGTACTTTTTTATAAACAGTGCTTGATCTGTGAATATTTCTCTCCTGATTCAGATGAGACCATTTGGAGAATGGAGCAATATTATGGATAGAGGACTTATATTTTAGCTGGAAGTAATGGTTTGAAGTTAAAAACCTCTTAATGATGGATTTGTTTATTACAAGCATGCAGTTTTTCACTTCATAAGATGTTAATTGATGGACAGGAGTGATGTGGATTACTTGTGGATTATTGTGATGTTTTTATCAGCTGTTTGGACTCTCATTCTGACGGCACCCATTCACTGAAGAGTATTGGTGAGCAAGTGATGTAATGCAACATTTATCCAAATCTGTTCTGATGAAGAAACAAAATCATCTACATCTTGGATGACTTGAGTGTGAGTTCATTTTCAGCAACTATTTCTGTAAATGAAACAAACAAGTCTCTGGAAAGAGCAACCAAAGAAGCACATTGTTTCTAAGGCGTAATGGAAATGCACCAAAAATGAGAATTTAAAAAGAAAAATCTGTTTATGCTCTTAAAGAAGTGAATATAGACTCTAGCTGAGTGATTTATTGTTGCAGAAGCACATGCAGCAGAATAGAGTTGCACCTGCTGTGAACTGGGCTCCTTCGGTGCAGAGGATGTAAGGCTAAAGGTCAGAGCTCAGCTGTACTTATGAAGGGGGTAAAGATTAACACATGAGATGCGGAAATATCCCCAGAAATCATTAGCTTACTGTAAACAGATGGTAAACGCTAGACATTTTTCTTCATGTACGTGCTTGTGGGTAAAAAAGCAAAAGAGGGTTAAAATAAAAAGTTGGAATCAATTTTGCGGCATCAAGCAAAGGCTTCATTCACAACATCCAGCCACAGCTGGCAGTCATTTGCTAACTGACTCCTTTGACAGCTGTGGTCCTCTGGGAATGAATTACTGGGGGCTTTTAACACCCCATGCACTGAGCTCATAACCCCAACACTGCCTCCCACAGCAGCCTTACAACACGCTGGGAAGACTCTACCTTACAGCATGAATGAAACAAAGACATCAGTAAAAGGAAACCGAAAACACACAGATATTATTTGTATTTGGAAGCACAGCTGAGATGTCCATGTCAAACACTGAAAGACTCTCCTCCCACATTAAGTTTGTCCCTTTAATAAATATATATATAGTAAGTATCTAAAGTTTTTTTTTGTGGTGGGGGGTGTTTCTAATGCAAAGGTGAATAAGTTCAATAGCATGAATATATAATATAAAATATTGAAGTATGTGCATGTTATATTTTATATTTTCATGCTCATTCCTATATATAGTGCTAAGCAAACATTAAGTATTTGAATGTTTAATAATAATGTATAAAATATTTCTGACTGAATATGAGCTCAAAAATATAAAATATAATATATATTTGTGTGTGTGTGTGCTGTATATATTTTGAGTGATTAAACATCTACTGACAGTAATTTAACAAGTTTAAAAAATTGGAACATGTAATTATTTTATTGTTGTTTAATGGCAAACATTATGTGAAATATAGTATTTACCATCCAATCTCTTTTAACTGACCAATGGTCCACAATTTCACAATTTTATGTTCTACGCACGCACACACACACACACACACACACACACACACACAAGAGTTTATTTGCAAAAACAGATAACTCATTTTATTAATTTTCATAAATCGTGTTTTTTATTGTTATCATGTTTTTAGTGTGTTATATTGTGTTAGTTAGCTGTATTTGTTGTTGTTGTTGTTGTTATTTAATCAAAGCAACCCAACTGCAGTTTGACTGATATTAATTGGAATGCATAATAAAAAAACAAACAAAAAAACATTATTTTTGAGCATAAAATATGTTTTAAAAAATATATTTTAAAAACGGAGTTATCTCTTTTTGCAAATGAAGTCAAATATACTGAATATATATATATATATATATATATATATATATATATATATTGAGAGACTGAATAAATAATTAAATTTCTATTAAACATTAGACAAAAATTTAAACATGCAATATTTGAATGTTGTTTTCTAATTGGGTTAATTCATTTAAAATATATAACATATTTTATATTGTATAGATTTCTCAGATTTTTTCATAGCTGAATTCATTAATGCTAGCTCAGAGATTGAAAGATGCCTCCCTCCTGAGAGCCTCTGAAAGACATGCAGAGCTCCTGATGTTCAGTCTGTGTAGAGAACCTTGAACTTCATTATCCCAGAGTGCTCTCTGATGTTTTCTCAAAGAAACTGAGTTGGTTTTGCTGCGCACAAAGAGAGAGAGAGAGAGAGACAGAGAGAGAGAGAGAGAGACAGAGAGAGAGAGAAACACAAGTGGGACGGCTATTGTTGACCGCCTCGCCAACCTTAATGAAATTCCAAACTTCCTCCCATCTCCCTTCATTAGTTAGTGTGTGTGAGCGATGTAAGGAAGAACAAGTAGGCTACACATTTATTAACGCATCATATAGGGAAATTTCGAAAAGCCAGACATAAAAATATATAGGCTAAATACAGACGTATGTAGAAAACATTTACATCTGCCTAACTAAAGCGTATTGTCATTGTAATCCAATATATTTCATGCATGTATTATGTACTTTGGAGGAAGTTTTATATTTCTAAAACACTCAGACACCGTTACAATGTTTTCTTCTGAACATCACAGCTTAATTCATCAACAATTTAACACCCATTACCCGCCAAAGGCAGCGTGTTAAGCCGCAGCTGCGCGCATTTTCCGGCGGATTTGCGAGCGCTTAATGGAAATTACGCACTTTGAGGAAAGACGGAACCATTTGTAATCGTCACAACAAAAGTCTGCACTCAACCTGGCTGACCAGTGGAACTGTACACTCATCCTGTAATTGCAGGCTTCCCCAAAGAACTTCAATGCTTTGACCAGGCCACAAATGAGAGGTTTAAACACTTCCAACATCAAACAAAGAAGGTCTACAAGAGCTCCCATCAGGACTTTCAAAGGAGTCCGAGTCATTTTTAACATGCTGAAGCCTCTGACTGTCATAGCTCATGATCTATCAGAGAAATGCCCAGCGCTGATTTCCTGAGAAAGAAAGTGTGAACAATGCATCTTTAATCCTCTGCCAGTCTCATTCCAGGCGTGCGTGTGTGTGCGTGTGTGTGTGTGTGTGTGTGTGTTATTCACTATACTCAGATAACAGCCACAATGAACCGATGTGAAGAAGGAAAGGAAACTTTTTTACTCATGTTCTTACACGTAATGGAACAAATAAGTCAACAACAGAAACAACCATTATGTATTAATAGCAAAAATGTCCTTAAAAAGGAGCATGCACTCTTAAGCAAAAAAAATATATATATATTTATTATTATAGTGGTCATTAATCATTATTTATTAACTAAAGCATAATGTATAGTTCCTGAATTAAAACTGAAAAACGCTTACAATAAAACAGTGCAGGTGAGGTTACAGAGAAACTATGTTACTGGCGCCACCTGCTGATTAGAGTATTACATCACACTTTTTTTTTTTTACAATCTACATATAGAAACATTAGCAAAACCCCCTTTGAGACCCAGCTTAAATACATAGTTAATTAAATAAATAAATAAATTCTATTTGTTCTAAGCTTATATTACTTAAATTATTCATTTCCCTTTTTTTTTTAGGTGTAACAATGTACACTGAAAACTATTTGGTGTAGGATTTAATTTAAATAATTGTAACTCAAAAATGGTTAGTAAATTTCACAAATAATTACAAAGTAATGACAGCCTACATTAAATTACACATTACATTTTGACATGCAAAGAAATCAATAGTATTTTCCAATAATGAACTCTAATGTTTTTTTTTTTTTTTTTTTTACTGCTTCAAAAACATCTGTTTCTGTCAGTGTTATTTTTGCATCATTGAGAAATATTTTAGTTTTTGTTAAGATTTTGAATTAATTTTTATTTTTGTATTATCCATTTTCATTTTCAGTTAGCTTTAGTAATTTTGTTGTGCATTTTTGTAGTTTTTACTAATTATTGTTAGTTTATAACGTATATATAATTTAAATTTTTACTTATTTTACATACAAGTTAAACTAAATGAAAATGAAAAATGTTAAAATAAGTTTCTTATTATAATTTACTTAACATTTATTGTATTTCAAGTAACAAAATATATATTTTTATGTTTTTAGTTTTACCACAATAACCTTGGTTTTTACTGTATAGTAAGGTAGATTCAGTCTAATAAAATAATAATAATAATAATAATAATACATTTAAAACCAGTCAGTGAATGCTTAGGACATCATTAACTATTAATAAAATAAATAGGCTATAATATTAAAATAATTAAATGTAGTAAATTAAAATATGACGTAATAATAATAATAATAATACATTTTAAACTAATAAGTGAATGCTTAGGACATCATTTACTATTAATAAAGATCATTCTTAATAAAGAATAATAACTAGGCTATAATATTAAAATAATCATTAAATGTAATAAATTAAAATATGACGGTAGTTAAAAGACTATGCCTATTGATTTTAAAATCAGGACTCTCCTGCAAATAAAGGCCTTTAGCAGAAACGGGATATTTCATACAATAATTCAGTCTCCTTTACTTAAGGAGGAATATAGTTCTAACTAATTACCATCTGGTAACTCTAACAGTAATGAATTATTGCACTATAGCCATAAGGAGGCAGTATCACACCAAAAACTACCACAACCCTGTAACATGCCTGGACCCGTAGGACTTTGAATTGAAAACACAGCTGCCACAAAGCAATATTAATGTCACATTATGTATCAAATGAATTTGAGACTTTACTGTTAAACGAGAATGTATGCAAAGGCTACCAAATTCAAATAAAAACAGTAGGCTAATGATTGGTCTGTTGATGCATTAAGCTCCGCAAAGCCGATCATATGCTTGACTGACTAACTAAAAAGCATTTATTTATTTATATAGCCTATCTATAATTTAATTTATTTATCATTTAATTTAATTTAGGCCTAATTTAATTAATTAATTTTTATTTTATTTTAATAAAACTACCAGACCACCAGACACTGACATCGGACAGAATGTCCCAGATCTCAAGAATGGTTTGCATGTCTCTCAAAAGACTTTATGGAATTTGACTACAAGCCACGACTGTGCACATCAGGTATGTGACAAACCGATGTCTTGCGGCTGAAGTTCACACATGGAGGAGCACGTTTACCGTCAAGCAGTGCGTTCAGGTGCACAGCATTTGCATATGCTACCGACAATAAAATAACGAGCAGCAGTAAACAGGTCGGCTTCATCCTCTATTCCTCGTTTACATTTATAGGACGTGGCTGATAAAGGTTATTTGGGTGCTAGAGGTTACTTCTGGTAGCTACCACGCCTTGCCCTAATAAAGAGGGCACACAAGTGAGAGCCGCAGGGGTGATCGGTGGGGTAGATAAACTCCTCCGACCTCTTTCACCAAAGCCATTCGGAATCAGAAAAGAGCGAACTGATGAGATCAGAAAATCTCCAGCAGTACAGTGATTTTCAACCATGGTCAAACATTTGTTACATTTACAATTCAATTATTGTTTGTATTTAACATTTAAAACAGCCACGTCTGGCCTTCCACATACGCGATTATAATATTATTGAATGGTTCTTTGCAGCAGCTTTGGTTCAGCAAAGAACCATTTTCTTGTCAAGAACTAATTTAAGCTTCTCAAGTTAGCTGGATGGTTCAAACGTTACATTACATTGCATCTTCAGATAGCCTAAGTATATTGCTTTCTTGGTTCTTTAAAGCACTAGTTCACTAGTTTGATTCATATAGCTGCTTGTTGTGAAACTTAAAACAGTTCTTTTTAAGTTTTTGGTTCTAATTTGAAGTGTCATTCACTTAGGCTACCGTAAACTTTCTAACTTACAGCCAACAAAAATAAAAATAAAAAAAAATAATAAAAAGAAATAAAAGAAATAATAATAATAAAAAAACGTATGGGATGTAACATAATGTTGATTCAGTCATATTAAATAATATAATGCACTTGAAACTGACGTTTATTAGAATTGAACGATAAAGGCTATTTAAAATGAATTTATAGTTCCGTGTTTACGCTATTTTAATGTGGTTTTTTAATGCAACCAAAAAACATGCGTAATTCTGTTGTACTAACTTGCACAGACGTTCAACCTACTTCACTGCAACTCTACCAAAATGTCTGCAACATTTCGCATCTTCATTATACTATAACAGCCAAAATCCCCAAATGCTGAAGTTTGGAGACATTAAGGCGCGAGGCGGAGAACAGTTTTTGCTTCGCCCTCAGGGCTGGAGAGAAAAAAAAAAAAACAGAGAAGCGAGGAGCCAATAGGAGCCAATAGCGTCCACCCATGTGCCCTATAATTCAGAGTTTCTCATACTAGATCCCTGCCATTACCTTCACTGCTTCAACCGAGGGAGTTAGAGAAAGCAGCTCATCGAGGATTTTGTGTTACAGACAGCGTCCTGAACTGAACGTCTGCATGTTTTGTTCAAGTCTGCCCTGGAAATAAAGTGGACGATCGTTGTTGTTTTGTTTTCCCCTCTAAAGGATGAGTGGACCGACATATGACAGGAAGATACCCGGTATTTCAACCGATCTTTCAGGCTCTATGAGTTGCCATCCGACTTCTAAGGACTCTCCGACTCTTCCAGAGTCATCGGCTACAGACATGGGTTATTACAGCAGCCATCACGAATACTACCAGAGTCCTCCATACCCTCAACAGATGAATTCATATCATCAGTTTAATCTGTCTGGGATGGGGACATCAGCCGGACCTTACCCCACAAAGACAGAGTACCCTTACAATACTTACAGACAATACGGACATTACAACAGGGACCTGCAGACGCCACCACAAAGCGCAGGTGAGAGATTGAAATGGGCTGTTTGTTTATTTTTTTATTTTTTTAAATATGCCAGAGGTATGTATATGTATCTTTAAATCGGCAGCATTTTTCTTCTTAATATCGGTATAAAATAGGAATCTTCTAAAGATGATAGAATTGTTTTGAGCGGCTCGATTCCTGAGAAACCTAAGTTCGCGTTTCTCTTGCGAAAAAAAACAACAACAACTATAAATTATTTAGAGTTCTTTAATTGTTTTGAGCATTTTACTCTGTATTATCCCATAAAGACATTTATTTAAAGGATTGTTAAACATAAAATATATTAAGTAGGGTAGAAAGCTGCCTCTATCACAAGAGACTTGCGGTCGCTGTAAAACAATTATGACATTTTTATTGCATCTCTAACGCGATTAATCATTATTACTCAGTGCTGATTCTAGGCTAGATATCATGGTATATTTCGTTGTTGAAGTAGGCCTACAAATTTCAAGATACGGCCATTCCTACAAACTTAAAGATGATTTAACTATAGCGTAGGCTATTTATTTCTCAAATTGACATTTCTTCATCTGATACTGCCTACCACAGCTGATATACATTTTATTGTACTCATATAATGTCGCTTGTATAATTTTTAAGAAGCAGATTTGTTTAATGTATGGATTCAGTGACTTTATAATTTGCGTCACAATCCTAAAATGAAACCAGTCGGCTTTCGGTTTTCTTTTAGGTGCTGTAACAATCTTCCTTTGCCTTAACGTGCTCTATAATTTTATTCTTTCCAGTCAAAGAGGAACCAGAGACTGAAGTTCGGATGGTAAACGGAAAACCCAAGAAAATCCGCAAGCCGCGCACCATTTACTCGAGTTACCAGCTCGCCGCACTGCAGCGCCGCTTCCAGAAGGCGCAGTATCTGGCGCTGCCAGAGAGAGCCGAGCTCGCCGCACAGCTGGGGCTCACGCAGACACAGGTAATACTGGAGCTCAAATTCATCTACAGTTCTGTTAACATAATTAATTACTGGGCTGCCGCTTGACAATGCGTTAACAGCTTCGAGAGGTTTCTTAAACTTCTATCGCTGACACCGAGCACACTGAGATAAGGATAAGTAGCAAGCTTATCAGCTCATAAACATTGCTCATGTCAGATGTGTTGAAATGTTATTGCTCATATTTTTACCATCGTAACTAATAAATTAATAATGATTATTTATTTGCAGTGTTTGCAACAAAAATATGTGCAAATCACTTTATTTCGTTATGTTTTCAAAAGATATCGCCATGCAAAGTGTTATAGCCAGGATATGACAAATCGACATCTTATTTTTGTCTGAACATATGGGCTATGTGTAGGCTACTGTAAAAAGGGTCATCATTATAGTTCTAATAACATCTTTCTTTTTTCTGTACATTTTAAGAATATTTTCATATCATTTTTCTACATAAATGATTTAATTCAAAATGTCAGCGTGTATACATTATACAATGACTATTTTAAGTAATTTCGGCTTTGTTAAGGATTTTAAAATTATGTTAATTATATGAATGTAGCTTAAAGGTATTTTCGTGACGCAGTCTGTCGAGACAAACGTCACATATCTAAAAGACTTTTAAACACGAAAAGGTTTATCATATATTAGTGATGCAAGTATAATTATGTTACATACACGGTCAAAAAATTTCAGAAGTTGTTAAATGGTTACCTCCTTGAACGTCTTTTCATTATTGTCTACCCTATTTATCGAAAGGTGAAAATACGTGCTTTGACATGTAGGCTAACTTGTAATCTATATTATCGAAATACTACTAAAATGATCAAACCATGTTGTTTTGTATAGATATATGTACAAATAAACAATAGCCTAATACATAGGTCTATATGTACCAAGACCTCCCGTCGTTTTGTTTCTTTGCGGAGGTTTAAGCCCCTGATCCCCCAAACCTTTCGTAACCAGTTCAAAGTGAAATGTTTTTTCTTGTAAAAATGTAAGGCAGCAATTAAATTGAAGCGATTCATAGCGAGTTAATATTGTTTTCAGTGTCCAAAAGAAAACTGACGTGAATCGTAATTTTTTTTTTGAACAGGTCAAAATCTGGTTCCAGAACCGGAGATCCAAGTTCAAGAAACTTTACAAGAACGGCGAGGTTCCGCTGGAGCACAGCCCGAACGCCAGCGACTCCATGGCCTGCAACTCGCCTCCATCCCCGGCTGTTTGGGACAGTAACGCGCACTCTAGCCAGGTCAACCGGGGGCAGATCCCCCAGCCACCCCTCAGTTCCACACCCCCCTACATGGAAGATTACAGCAATCACTGGTACCAGCAGGGATCACATTTACAGCATCCAGTGCACCACCCAGGACCACCACAGAGCGTGGGGGCCGTGTATTAATAGACACTGATGGAAGAGTTTAATATAAGAGGGAAAGGACTTTTGAAAAACTCAATATAAATAAGCTGAGAGATGCTCCGCGAGTATCTGGAGTGGAACAGCACACGCGTGTTGGCATTTTGTGGACTGTTTAAACGCATATATGTCGAGATGAATGCTTTGTGTTGAAATAACAGTAGTGTCATTTTAATAATAACAATGTTTCAATGTGTCCCGGCTACTCAGACCTATTTGATATGCACATAGGTGTAGGTTAAACAATGTAAAGGAAGTTTAGAGTGGTTTTAAATTATTATGTTTTATGACTTCCTTTATTTTCATGGTTTGTTCATTGACAGCTGAATATTAAAAAATGTTTTAAAGAACGATTGAACCCCAATTTGTGTCGTTATCAGCCTCACCACCCACAATGTGGGCTGATGTTGCGCGCGTCAGAGACTCAGGACATAAGTTATATAGACTTGTACAAAATGTTGAAAGCTGTACATAATGTGTTAAAATAAAGCAGAACCACTAAATTCGTGTTACTTCGAAAGACAGAGACTGCACGCTGGTGCTCGAACCATTTTATATTCCTGTAAGTAGTTTTATTGTTATTCTGTCAAACTGAATAAATGCGAATTGAAAATATTTCCTCGTTTGCTCTGTTTGCTTTCTGAGTTATGAGTTGCAAAATTCCGTTCGAAATTATTTACAGATCTAAGGTTTGCAGTGATATCGCACTGTTTGGACTCTTAGGAAAGGGTTAAGTCAGACAGATGTTATTTCGTGATGTGTTTGCATGCATAAGCCTGGTAGGGCTGCGTGCAAAGAGGCTGTAGGAGGCGACAGGCGAGCAGACATGTTGGAGTCACTGGATTTTATTAGTATTCTGTTGGCAGATAACAAGATAGACTACAGCGAAGGAGGGGGTGACTACTGAAATAAAGCCTTGAGCTTTAAGGATAGTTGGTCACAACAAGAATCAACAGGGCAAACAAAGGCATCAGACGTAGGCCAAGAAAAACCCCAAGAGGTTCCTACAGGTATATGCAAATTACTGAGCGACGGTATTTCAAAGCAGCATTTAACATGTCCCCTCCCAGATTCCACCTTCCCGCGGTTTTGGTTTCTTTTTCATACCAATACATATTATTGGTCTTTAAGACCGTGTAATGACTTTATGTAATAATGCACGTAGAAAATCCACACAAATAGCCTGTAGGCTAACACATTTAAAGTTCCTGTCCATTCGAATTTAGAGTATTTTTTTTTCACTCGACTTTCACGTGGCAAACCAATCAATAGAATGCGTCCGTACGTTTTGTTTATTTTACGCTTTTGTCTCTTAGACAACAAATTCAATTAGAATGTGAACAGGTCTGCGCGGTCTCAGGTAGGCTATGTCTGCTGGGCTGGTGTGTTTCTGGTGGTCTGGAGTTTACCAGCATCAGATGTTTTCTGGAAGAATTTATTTCCTGTAAGTCCTACTGAAAACATGTGTTGTTGATGTTTATTCAAGGAAGTTGGCTAGAAATCGTCCAGAAGATGCCAAAGCATCACGCAGAAATTAGGTGTGAAAAAGAAATATTATCCGTCACGAGGGTTTAATACAAAGGCTTTTAGGTGCCAAAAATCAGATGGAATAAATACAATGAAACAGTGAAAATAGACAATGGTCGTTTTATGTGCTCTTTGATTTACTCATAACTGACCATTAAAGTTTTGGCTAACAATTTATAGTAGACTAATTTAAAGAGTGCATGGTGCAAACGTTAGCCTACATAAGGCTACAGTCATTTATGAAACTGTAAATTGGTTTTATGACTTTTCTGTGACTTTTAATGCGGGTAATGCTCTGTTAATAATCGCATAATCAGGGGCGGATCTAGAAAATATTTTTTAGGGTGGCAAAGAGGTGGCATGGGGTCTATGAGGGGTGGCAACACCAAAGCAAGCATGCATAGTTTTTGGGGATTTATTGTCTGACGTGCACAGTTGTGTTCACAAATATTGCATTATCATTAATTAATCATCTATACTGTTTAAAATGAAAAATAAATAACATTTCAATATCCATCATGGCACCAAGTCAATACACAATATAAAAAACTTCAGAAGGTTATAAATGTTTCTGAGCTTGTATCATTAAAGAAGACATTCTGTTATTACCAGAGGTGGGAATGTCTACAATCACCCAGAACACTATCAATAGTCTAGCAACACCCCAGCAACTGCATAGCAAAAGCCTAGCAACAATCCAGAATATCCTAGCAACCAACTAGCAACACTTTAGCAAACATCTAGAACATATAACTGACCAAACTATATATGTTTCTTAAACAAGATTTTAAGACAAGCCAGCATAAATCTGTCTTTCAAACTTTCCAATCTAGTAATTACAGGTATTCTTAAATGCTTACAATTCAAATACACAGATGATTGTCCTGCCCAGTGAACACTCATGAGATCAATAACACTTAACAAAAAACTCTTATTAGGAGCCTATTAACTGTCTATTACAGTATACAACATAAATTAAATTACAGATAATAATAACAATCCAGCAATGGACTTTTGGGAACAGATCATTTTCATTTTACTACTGTAAAGTAATCTTGCCGTAGGTGAAAAACACTAGAAACGTTCAAATACCAAATAATTGTATATGAACTTGGTATGCACCACAATACAGTACAGTACAAAATAAAATGAAAAAAAAAAAGTAAATTCAGCATCCTCTGCACATTCGGTCAAATTTAATTACAGTGTACATATAGCAGTTTCCTGGTCTCCTGACACAAGACTATATCTCTAGGCAGTCATTTCTCAGTTCTGCAGACATGCAGTACACATAAAAAAATGGTTACAAATAAAATTTGACAGTCACACGTTTGAAGGTGTATAACATGTGCTACAGTTTACTGTACATATAGAAGAGTGAAATTCCCATCATCTAATGTACTGGTACTGTACTGTAATTATACTGAATGTGTAAGTATAAAACCCATGTATATTATTTGTTCAGCTCTCTCCTCTCTCCGTTGTTAGGATGCAGATATTCTGATTGGTGTCATCAGTTTTGCTACCTAATGTTTAACTTACTCATTGTTAAACTTTTTGAGAAATGTGTTTTGAGAACTGAATGAATGATTTGGGAAAATGGGCCAACTAAAATCAGTTATATTATGTTAACAATCGAGAAAACTGCAATACAAGATTCTTACCTAACTCTGCTCTTAGGTTTTGTGAGCGGCATCTTCTTATTGATTTCATGTTATTGTTTCGCAATATATGGTATGATACGGCAGAAAGGCCTCTATATCCACGATGAAAGTGGAGCGAGCGGTCGGAGAATCGATCACCAAACAATTACGGGATGAATCTCAGACATACCTGGATAGGATTCGATTTCTCAGAGGACTTCTGAATAAATCGAGAAGCTGTATCTGAATCACGAACAAATGTAAAAACAATTCGTTAGTGAGTGGGCTGCGCTTTGTATTTTTGACTCAAAAAGAACCGGCTCATAAGAGTCATTTGTTAACGAAGCCGACTACACTGGGCGCGCTGCGTGCGCGTGCAACCATCGTGCACCATCGCGCGCTGTCATCGCCGAGGCTGAAAAGTAGCACATGAAACACTGCTTACATTTATATTTTATTGTGTGATAATTCTGGCAGGTGGGGTGGCACAGCTTTTTCTTAGTGTGGCAGTTGCCACCCCATGCCACCCCGGTAGATCCGCCCCTGCGCGGTATAATGGAAAATTGGTTCATGTTAAAATGATATTATTGTGTAAAGTGTTACCCTGACTAAAATCGAAATGATAAAGAGGGCATGCGTTAGGCCTACTTAAGCGTCTGTGCGTAGGCCTATAGCACGTAGTGTTCCGTAAACATTATTCATTGTGCTTTTAATGTCTCAGACAGCTTGTTTACTTTCGTTTTTTTTGTATTTTTAATTACAACTGTCAATTAAATATAATAAAAAAACGGACGGTACGCATATCAGACCTTCAGAAAATTATAATTGTTAGGTGTTGTCTGAACACCTTGTGCTTTATGTAGTTTAATTAACCAAAATGCCACTTCACAGAAAAAGGGACGGTATGATGAAAGACATAAAAAATCTCGGCTTCTTGTATCATGACTGTGAACAACGGAAAACAGACTTAATTCAAGATTGTAGGTCGTGCAACCTGCTCTTTGGTTTTACGTTGAATGGGCGCAAAACCATAATTTGAACCACAGAAACCATGAATAATCTGGTTTCATGCAGAAATCCTTCGACTAACCGCTAATGTGGTTCATCATTCAACCCCTTACGCGGGCTATGACTAAAACGTGATCCAATATGAAAATAAGTTGAATTTTCATGACTGGAATCCTAAATAGCGCTATTGGTATATTCAAATAGGCCTATCGCCTATATTATATTATTTTTATTCATCAGTGATGTATTTTAGAACAAACTTTTCCCCCAAGATTGGTTCTACGTATTTATGGCAATGTATTTTCAATGTCTCCTATAAAGTAGGCTACGATATTGGAATATCAATGTATCCACCATTCTCTTGGGAATATGAATATGGAGATGAGTAATTTGTGGGCACTCACATGGACCTCATGGCAAACACAGTGCTTCTTTAGGACAAAAAGTTGGGAAAAGCCAAATATTCTCTTAAAAATAAAGATTCTTTATTGGCATTGGCAGTTCCATGTAGAACCTTTATGGTGGAAAATGTTATTGAGATTTTTCAAATTGTTCTTTTAAGAACTTTTCACTGAAAGGTTCTTCAAGGAACCAAAAAAGGTTCTTAGAAAAATGGTTAATTTAAGAACTTTTCAATGAAAAGGAATCAAAGGAAGGAATCAAAAATGGTTCGAAACCCAAAGTGGTTTGGAATTTTATGGAAATAAATTAGTTTGAATGCTTCCAAATATTCAGAGATGTTTCACACGGAAATCTTCATTCTGTTTAACAGCAACCGTTGTAGCTTTAGTAACAAGAAGCATAAACAGTCCATCTGCGTGACCAACACTGTAAATCTTGCATCCAAAAATACCGCTGTGATATCCAAAGCATAGGTGGATGTGGATGCTGATGCTGACAGGGATGAAAATAAAAAACGTGACATGCCACTGTAGTTAGATTAATAGCCTAATGGATGGAGATGGTTAAGATGGTTGGTTGGTTAACTGTGAGTCATTTCTGGGCATTTCATAGCTATGGAATTAGTCATGAAGGTCTTATAATACCCGCCTCGCTGTTGCATGCGATTGAGTTACTCTCCTACCTCCAATAGAGAAGAAAGAGTCATATTCACACCTAAAACCTGTCAGGCCACTTAGTTCTCCTTAAAACATGATAATCCCGTCATCTGTATACAATGGCCATAGCTCAAACCCTAAGACATTTTATCCCCTCTAATGTGTTTACCACTTTCATGTGAGGTAGTTATGCCATAGGGTCCATAAAGAAACGGCTGCTATCTGTTTGATACAATATTTGCAGTTGTAGTTGGGCCATATGTAACGTATCTGTTTTCCATTGGGCTTGTTCGTGGTGTGTGGCCTTCAATTACGGGCTATGATCTAGGTGGCGTCGTCTTGGGACACATCGCTCACTCAGAGGAACCCGTAGCCAAGCTGGGTGTGTGGGCTGACATGGTCACCTCGGCCCCGTGTGCTCCGTCCGTGCCTGAACTGTTGAACTTGAACATGATACTACGATTCAGTGCACCACAACACCTAAATAAAGATAGGCAGGGCCAATCTTTACGCATTTGACGAGAAACCGTATCCAAAAAATGGCACCGGAGGCCTCTGGGGTGGTTGAACAGGAGGTCAACTGTGGTTGGGACATGCATGTGTTGCCATGTAAAGACAGAGGGCAGCTGCCTGACACCCGCTCAAAGCCCGGGTCCGCAGGCTTCACTCAGCAGCATCGTTCAGCTCCAAATGTAAATAAGATCAAATGAGAGAGGTTTTCTTGACAGCTGTGAACCACTGAACTCTCTTTCACCCCACAAACCAGAGAAGATTTCAGGAACCGGTTTCGTTGTCCTTCAAATCTCTTCCAGGCCTCGAAATCCATTCGCTGAAGATTCATTTCCACAAACACTGATGCACCACAATTAGAACTCGCCACACACCTCGAAGTGCTGGAAATCTCTTTAAACCACTATCAATCCATCCCATCACCCTTTAGTGCTCTCCCAAATCAGCTTCCCACGTAATTGCCCTGTTTGAAAGCCCCTTTTCTCTGCTTGTCCGACTTGAGCACCCATTATTCTAATCTCGAGATGTAAAATTGCCCATAATTTCCCTTGTGAGGGCTCGCTGCTTCATTCAAAAACACTTGTCTTCTCTTCCCATGACTGTCATCTAAACGGAGCAACATAAACTCCACAAATCAAACTCTGCGATGGGAGTATATAAAGAGGTGGATGTTAAAATCATTCCGTACTTTAAGTGCAAGAGAGATGGTTTCTATTTACAGAAGCATGGTGGATTTTTAAGCGTGGTTTGTAACCTATCGAGGGAGAGCAGGTAAGTGACGCTGTGCTAGTGATTCTGACTAGGACTGTTGAAGTAAGCAAGAAAATACTGATTGTGGGACTGTAGAGTCATCGCAGTCAATCTCCCACAGATGTTGCGGAGGCTCATAAAGGCGTATTATTGTACATGATATTAAGAGTTTCGTGCAGTAAAAGGTTTTGGAAGAATTTTGTCATTATTGTTCTGTGCATGAGAGCTGCATGTGGCAGGCATTATTTTCTCTTATAATAGGGCATATAATAAAATCCACTCAGCAATTTAATTTACATTATTTGCAGTTTGTGATTGATTAAAACAGATTTATTTCAAGCTGAAAAAAAGCCCCACACCATGCTGAATTGTGTTGGATCTGAAGAGCTTGAAATGACAGAGATGCTTTGTAATATGCCTGTTTAAACAAGGCTGTTTAGACAAGACCCTGTTGAGTGAGCTGGGTCAAAGTCAGGTCAAGTGGACCCAGCATTCCTCCAGGTGGCATCTTGTTACAGTGGAACAGAGCAAAATCTGCACCCTTTATTTTGTGGCAGTGCATGATCTTTATTGATGCATTTTTGCTTTGCAAAGGCCTAAAAACCTGTACTTAGACATATATGGGTAGCTGACAAATAAAAATTGGAATGTGTCCTATGGTGTGACATAGCAAAAATGTAGAAAAAAAAAAGCTTAACATACAAATAACATGAGAAAAATGTATCTTCATTCTTAGAGTTACAAATAGCATGAAAGAGGTTTATCTTCAATGTTAGAGGTTATTATTATTATTTTTTTTTACAATTTTGCTGTCACACTACGACACATTGATACGTCAACTACCCACCCACCCACCCACACACACACACATACATATATATAAGAGTTTCGTGGATATATATATATTTCGTGGATATATATGTAAGATATATATATCCTACAAAATGGTTATTTTTAAGAACTTTTGACTGAACGGTTCTTCGAGGAACCAAAAATGGAACTTCTATGCGAGAACCCTAAATAACAAAAAGTCGCGTAGTGTTTTTCTACCTCTTTAGACGCAAAATGAATGGGTACGAAACCTATCTCCCGCAAACAATCACGACAGGAAAAAGCACACCATAAATCACGGTGAATACAAATAAATGAGCATCAGTGCAATTTGGGATGCGTAAGTAACAGTTGAAATATCTTGTTCGAATATTTAGATAGTTTAAGCACTGAAATGTTCGTTTAATTATGTTTTCTCTCCTGTATTTGATTGAATGTCGTGGTGATTTATCGTGGTGGCATCACGACATCAATTCAATCAGTATTTTGAATTATTTAGAAAGAAAGGAGGAAAACAAGCAGTGGAAAAGCAGATGTTTGCTGATTTGTTACAAACGTCTTGAAATTCGATAACTAGCCGCGTATTTAGGCTATCATTGAATTGATCAAATTGTATTTCTATGATTCTAACTAAATGATATATTAAGTGTAGCCTATTTGAATAGAAACTTCAAAATCCAACTTTTCTGCTGCATTGAGCATCTAATTGTTATTGGCTATTCATAATTCAGCTGTTAGCTCATCTATCCAGCTGTTCGCGCAATTTCTTTCTGCAAAAAAGCAGAATAATTACACTGGCAATATTTCCGAATATTTCCAAAATTAAATTGATTTAAATCGGACCCTCTGGACCTGAAGGATTTTTGTGTGTGTGTGTACTTATGGATACAGCGTTTAACGTACTGACATTTTTGCTGTTTTGTAGGAGATAATATCAGAAATGTCTATACAAAACCATAGGATCATTTAAAACAAGTCACAATTCCATTCATTTTTAAAGTGAACAAGCGCTCAGAACTCGAAAAATTACGTGCTTCAGGTGACACAATATATATATATATATTTTTAAATCTCTTTAAATCCTAGTCAGAGCCGAATAAAAACTGATCGTCTTACATTCATCTGCCTTGATCATAAATAATTCATAAATCTCAACCTCTAGTTTTCCCACACCTGGACAACGGGATAAACGAAAATCTGTACGGACGCTGCCTGAACATCCGAATTTATAAGTGATGTATTGATATAATTGGTGTAATTACATATTTTGGCAGCTTCGTTTAATCTCAAAAATCTCATTAGTTCTGTGCTATTTCTGCTATTTATTCCAGAAGGCTAATTTGTAGGTCTTCATAGATCTATTTCACTCGCGTTTATTATTAACAATATTATTAAAACCGCTGTTCAAACATGGCATTATTATACTATTGTTCATTATTGCATATTGTTCTGAATAAGCTACATACCATCTGACTGCCCCAGGCCTTTTTTTCAAATGAAAACAAACCTTCATTCTACCAGACATCATAATTTAAATATCAACAATCATTCATAACACAGTAACACTTTTGTCCTTTCATAAATCCTTTATTTCAAGCACATTGTAAAAGATCCGAAAAGGTTGAAAAGCTAAGTGTAATAGGGGAGTCAGGGGGAGTAAAACACAGTCCTTTAAAACGCACTAAGCAATAAAACACATATGAACACTGTAAAGGAAAAAAACCTTCACAGGTTAGGCAGGTGTCAACACGGAATGGAGTCTCTCTGGCTCTGTGTTTCCGATTTCAATCACATCATCTGAGGTCTGGGCACAGGTTCCTGGTGGTGCGGGGGATACCAGTGCCCGTAATTGTTCATATAACTGCTGGGATGCATGGATGGCACTTTGTTGGCCATAGAAACCTCCCAGAGCTGAGAGAGACCCGGAGAGCATGGAGAGGACGAGGAGGTGGTGTGAAGCAGCTCCCCTTCAGGTCCACTGGAGCCATGCTTCATGATCTTCTTATACTTGGAGCGCTTGTTTTGAAACCATATTTTCACCTTCCACAAACAGAAGAGAGAAAAAAAAAAAGAACATTATAAATACTTGCAACAAGAATGCATGCAGGCCACATTTTTTTACAATCTATCAAACAGCTTTCAAGACATCAGAGGTCTATTTTTATGACACTATTTTTTTTAAGATGATATTGACACTCTGAAGAATTTGCCAGACAGCTTGAACGGTCTTTGTTGAGATGGACTCAGTGACATTGCTGTGTTTCATTATACACGTACTCAGCAATTGTTCCACCCTGCCATTTTTATGAAGGCAGTGAAGCATGTGTCTGACAACAACAATCACAGCGTAAAAATATGCTTAGATTTAGTTGGACTGAAATTACTTCCAGAGAGTTTGCTTGGCAGATTTTGATAAAAGAATCAGGAATACATTTAGCATGGAGTTGATACATATTGATACTAAAGCCACCCACCAATTGTTAAAGGGATGGTTAACTCAAAATAGAAAATTCTCTCAGAATTTATTCACCCTCAAATCTGTATGAGTTTTTTTTCTTCTGTTGAACACAAAAGAAGATATTTTTGAAGAATGTTGGTAACCAAACATTTGCTACTGTCTGGTTACCAATATACTTTCAAAGAAACTCATACAGGTTTGGAACAACTTGAGAATGAGTAAATGATGACAGAATTTTTTGTATCGTTTTCATGCACTACTCAAAAATGAAAATTCTGTCATCGTGTACTGTACATTTACAGTAGCACTTACATACACTCAATGTTCCTATCTATATTCTGAAGGTTTTTACAGAGGGCTTTGTTCATTTGCTGGATTTATATATCATTTTATTCCTAAAAACAGCAACAGTTTTCTTGCTGTTAACAGTATTTTCTGATATAAGGAGTGATAAATGTTGAAACCCAAATCCCCTCAGTTAAAATATCAACAAAATGAAATAAAAAAATGCAGATTTAACGAAATAATGCCTGCTTTGCATATTTAAACACAACATTTCATTTAATGTGCTGTTATTAATCTATTAGTTTAATTTTTTAACACCTTTCACCTGAGGTTTTAATTATTTATTTATTTTTATTGTGTGACCAGACTGTTATAGTGGTGAAGGTTTTCTGGAATTATAATATGTTGTATAACTTCTATTCTATTCTAATCTATTTATTTCACTACAAATGCATTCGCACATAATGTTTGAGAAGTGTCCTTAATGATGTGGGAGTTTATGGTTCCTTTGCCAGAATGTGGACTCAATTTAGAAACACCTTGAAGAGCGAGATCCGAAATCGTGCCTTCGGAAGAATTCAGCTGAACGTCTGCGTGAAAAACACCAGCCACACTGAAAGGCTGAGTCAGAGAGCCCACCTAATAGAGTTTCCATAACCTCAGACAATCAAAATCTATGCACTGGGTTTTTACACAATGTTATTAGTTTGGCTGTCAACAGATTTAATAAACACGTGTAAAAAGGATTTTCTTTTTTATTTCCAAAGATTGGTTTGCCAAACAGCTTTTATGGTGAGGTGATGGATTCCAGACCTATGTTATATGCACAAAGAGGGACTTGTGCTGTGTGGCACTTGTTTATGTGCCTTCAATCACATTTATGGATCAAGTGGAAACTGGCAGCGGTGCTCTGGACTTCAAATCACTGCCACCAATATTGCATACGTTCTGTCTCACTGTAGTAGGTTTGAATTCCTAAAAGTGAATTTGCAACCACTTTCTGAGGTGAACGCAAGAAGCGTTCGTCAACCGATGACAGGAAGACTTTGATGAAAACCGAGACGTAATCAGACAGGAAACCCCTGAGAGCTGAGAGACAGACTGAACTCATTCTCCATGGCCAAAAATGAGGTGCAACCTGTCACACGAAGGGCGGCAAGTGTATAACGTAGATATAGAGGGAGGGAGAGAAACGAAGAAGGAAAGCTGAAAAAATGAAAAACAGTGCAAGAATAATGGGAAGGCTTATGGGCTATATGGCTGCACCCATGGCTTATGTTTGGTTTCCATATTTCTCCACACACATACACATTTCTGATGCATGCTTTACTATTTTACTGTTCATTCCTGCATGTGTGTGTCAACAGGAGGGATTTTTATAAAAATAAATCAATGTCCATAACACCACCCAACAGGAACTCATTAACGGGGGTGTGACATCAACATAACAAGCATAGGCATATGACTTATAAATCAATTAGCTTTCCCTAAGAGAAAGCATACAAAGGGTTCTGACTGAGCAAATGGCCCTAAAACTCATCAACGCTCATTCATCTCCTCCGCTGGCCCAGAAATGACCGTATTTCATGAAATCAATCACACGAGTGAGCGGCTGAATATCTATTATTTAGCATAAGACTTAAGCAATCAAGAGTAAATCATTCTTGGGATAAATTATTCTCTCATATTGTAAAGACTAAGAACACAAAAGCTAGTGTGCAAACTAAAAAATGAAAGTAAGGGTCGGATTAAATGAAATCCTCACTTAGCTTTAACAATAGTGAAACAAATCGGCCTACTTGCGTATACATGACACAAAGCACATAAATGCTCAGAAACCGGTACCGACTGACTCATCATGGTCTCATTTGAATGTTCATCCAGTATGATACTGACTTAAAGCCTCACCTCAGCGTAATTACTTTCAGACAGATTTGCAGGTATTTGAGCACTTGAGCCTCGCTTAAAAATGCAAGAACATCATTGCATTGGAATATATAACCAAATGGCATTTGCAGTTGCATTACGCCAGACCTTTATCACAGAAGTAACTTCACTTTCAAAATGACTGGTGTTCTGGTGATTTTTAGTGGATGTATGAAGTCAGTTCCTCTCAAGTTCACACAGGCATCCTGTCAGAGTAACCACAAGTGCAGCTCATCACATTAACTATTAACTATGGACATATCCCACTACCAAGTGCACTTTTCAATAAGCAAAATTTAGTGTTATATTTCCTTATAAATGCCACTTGATTTGATATTTTAAAGCAATATTTACTTTACTTTAAACTTACATGCTCAAGTGTCTAAATGTTTTGGAGACAACCCTAAAACAACATACAACATGAAAAACGCTAAAATGCACATTTATTTTTATTTTTGCAAAAAAATTGTTTTCTTGTGGTTCATGAAAGGAGCCCACCCAGCTAACAAAATATGTTGTATGAGCATTTTGCTAACATTAAGTTCTCTGAACATTCAAAACGGCCAGTTCTTAAAATGTTCTAAAAACGGCTTTTTGTCGACATTAGGCTAAGTGAATATTCCATGTTATCATTTAGCAAGCATTATGGAAACGTTACATTTGAATGCTCTCTGAAGATTCTGAAACTTAAAAATGTAAAAAACGCTAGATGAACTAAAGCGTTCCAGAAAAAAAAAAAAAACATTCCATGAATGATGTAGCCTACAGATAATGTTTTGTGCTTGAAAATTATTAAAGGTAAACACTGAACGAACGTTCTATTTACGTTTGTGCATAACTTTGAGGGAACGCTGCCAGAACGTTAAGGAAATTCTGAGAATGTTCCCTGTTATCTGGGCAAATGACAAATGCCATAATGCCATGTTCTTCAACAGATCATACTGTACATGACCTAATATTGCCTAATGTAATCTTGTTCCACATCAGCAGAAAAATTAGCAATTCGTCCTGGCCTCGTAGCGAGCAGGAGATGCTGGACATTTACCTGTGTTTGCGTCAGTCCCAGTTTCGCGGCTAGGTCAGCGCGCTCTGGCAGCGCGAGGTACTGGGTCTGCTGGAAGCGCTGGTGCAGTGCCTGCAGCTGAACACTGGAGTAAATGGTTCGCGGTTTGCGGATCTTCTTCCCCTTGCCATTAAGGCGAATTTCACCATTCTCAATGACCGCTGGCTTTTCGTGGTCTTCAGGCATGCAGACGAAATAAAACGACAGCATTATGACACAGTAAACGCGAAGGATAAATGTCTGCAAACTAGCAGGTTACTAACTGTGTGAGTAAAATAGTAAATTATGACGCACCAAAGAGCTGTAACTGTCTGTTTGATTTACAGCAGCCAAATAGGAGATTTATCAGGTGTTTTAGGGGGAACATTAATGGGTCATCATTTTTAAGATCAGTAAACCATAATTAACGTCGCTTTAAAGTCTTTAAAGTTTACAGGCCTACAGAGCCTAAACTTGAAGCTAAGAGCGAACAATGGCATTCTGCAAAAGCCATAATAATAATAACAACGTCATTTTTGGAAGAATTTAAATTACGTCAATAATATTACTATTGAAAAAGTATTTGAAAGGCTTCTTCGGTATATGGCAAAGGTGGACGTACACAATATTATATGCAGCTATAATCTAGTAGGCTAGCTTTATACATGCGTAATTACATAACAGACATATTTTAACAATGGATATAGCCTACAAATATTGTGTGTGTAGCTCTAATGTCGATGAACTGCTACAGTGTGAACAATGTGCAATCTCGATATTAATGACATTTCTGACGACTGCATTAATGGCAGCCTTACGTTACCTTTAAGAAACAAACGTTTTAATGTTGTTTTTAAATCAAGTTCGAGGCCTACCATGAAAAACGAGGTTAAGAAAAATGTTTGTTTTGTTTTTTATTTTTGAATGACAGTTGTTAAAATAAAAGGTCAGGTCCTTGCAATACACAGAGTTTTGTGTTTGCCATTTGCAACTGATTTACTCCGAGTTCACTGAAACCCTTGGTCTTTAAAATTAATTAGACCATGTGTGCTTTTTTTCTTCACCTAAATCTGTTATTTATTTAAAATGCAGTGTGCATTAAATTAGCTACTGATACAAATGCAATAAATATGTATTAGCCATGACAGATATTAATGAAACATGCATGCCATAAAGGTTTTTTTTCTTTCTTTTTTTCTCTCTCATTGCAAATCTGTAGATATATTGAAAAGTGCATTAGCAAACTTGATTACAAATTCCAAAACAGACGCATACAGAATCTTGTCTCACACTTTGACGGTTCATGAGGATACTCACTCGTCTCCTCAGCCCTCGTGTGCGCCAGAGTACTGCTGTGGTTGTTTGGCTGGTAAGGCATGTAAGCACCCGTAGCAGGAGCGCTCACCGGCCCGGGGTAGGCATATCCCAGCGGCCGGCTGTAATGGGACGCGGTGGAAGGGTATGGAGCATCATGCTGGAGGTGTCCGCCTGAGTGCAATCCATGTACTGGGTAAATATTGTGTGCGAATCCGGATAAATGCTGCTGGTTGCTTGCAAGTCCGTGGCCGAACTCTAAAAATGCTGATTTGGAAGGATCTGAACTATTCAGCGCATCAGACACGAAACTCATAGACATCATTAACAGTCAAGTCCATAAAGCCCGATGATGGTCTGAGTGCTGCATTGAACGTTCACTGCGCACGAAAAAGACCTTGAACCGGATCCATCCCAAAATAATCCGGGATAAAACAAACGATCACGAATTTCTACATGAAAACTTATTTCCCAAAGTCACTGTAGCGAATCTCATCGGTGAATACGAGCTTATCTTTCTTAAATCATGACAGAACCGCGCAATAGTCTAAGTCACCTCGGGCTCACGGTCCTGCGTGTTTCTGACGGACTCGCGCTCCGCGAGAGCGCGCGCTGATTGGTGTGTCACGCGACACCGGGGAGAGCTAAATGAAGTTGATGAGCATTTGCTATCGAATTATGCTGAGCCCTGATATCGATTATGTCACATAATAATGATCTTCAAATTAAACACGGCCTTTACATAAATTATTTGGAAGAAAAGAGAGCGGCAACATATTTACAGCGATAATTGGCAAAAATATTTCAATGCAATGCAACTTTACAGTCAACCACTTGCATATAGTGGAGGGTAGGCTAGTTATTACTCTCTTTAATTCAAATATTTGTAACTAAAAAATATATTGGCCATTTTCACAATTATTAGTAATTAGAATGATTAGAAAAGGAGTAAAACCATTTGTGAAAACGTGGAAGCACGATGGCAACAGCGGAGAATGATGTCACACTGTATAGGTTGATTTTTAAATATTATATTATATTTCTATTAATAAATGAATTCTTTTTAAAATTACATTCAATCTGCAACGACCATAAAACACAAAAACTTATATTAAAAATATTAATGCATGTCAGTATATTAATGCATGCTTCAATTAATGCATGTCCTGTTGAAAATGTGATTATGTGATCTTTCTCCATGTTTATTGAAATCAGTTTGGTACACTGACTGTATTGTATGCAGTGCTTGCTTACATACATTTTTACACAAATCGAGTGGATTGCGTCCGTTGTGACATTTGGCCGGAACGGTGTTCCACCACCTTCCATTCAGAAAACTAAAATGATTGGAAGTTTGTTTGTTAATCCATTCCATTCTTCCAGTCCAGTCTTTGTTTGTTCCAGCGCACACATGTTCCTGTTGCTTTTAGCAAGTGGACTCGCTAAAAGGAGAAGCTCCGAACTGTGCTTTAAAATATTTATACAGGTAGCCTAATAAAAGTATTGGGCACAGCAATTATTTAGCCTACATTAAAATACGAATTATATACAGGTATGCACATAAAGTGTGTGCGCTTTTAGGAAACAAAATTTTTAAATATAGCCTACGTAAGAATTTAGAATTTAGGTTTTGTTTTAAAGACTTACATTAAAGTTTAAAGGTCTGGGAAATAAGTCAAACAAATTTCACCTTTCAAACAAATAGACACAACAAACTATTTCAAATGTATAATAATCAATAGGCTAAATTAAAACTAGACCACCTGGTTTTTCTAAAATATTTTAAAATCATCCAAGGAGGCAGAACAGCAGGTGTTTTTCGCTCATCTGACCGTGAAATCACAAAATGCAACCAAGCGCTGATATTTCACTTAACTGGCACACAGCTGTAAATATTACAAGTTTATTAAAAGTTTATTAGAAAAAGAAGTGTTTAACTAAGAAGTGAACCCGTGACCTCGCGCACTCAACCCTCTAAAGCTGAAATCCTAAATTAACCCCTGTTTTTACTGGGTTCATGAGTGTATTTAAAAGCTATTAAAAAAAATAGTCATATAGGGCCTAGATATAGACGTGACAACCTGCCCCGATCTCCCTTATGCTATCAAAGATGCCAGCATGGAAGTATTTTAATCTACATTTGATAACCACGAAGGCAAAATCTATAGCTATATATAATGGCTATATACTATAGCCTACTATAATTGCAAGCGGAAATGTTAAAGTTCAGTTCAATTAAGATATGCCTATTTGTGAATTAGACAATAACTATTTTTAAAATTCCAACAAAACGAATAATAAAATAGTTCTAAGGAATCCCCTCATTGCTTTTGTCAGTAAAAGTGGAGCTGGTGTTTTCGGCTCTTTGTAATCCAGTCAGAGTTTGACAAGCCTTAGAGCGCATGACAGCACACACACTGACAACACTGAAGAATTCATACACACAATCTGCCAGCATTATTTTAAGCTCTTTGTAAGAGACATTTTATATTATATTATTAGTGGTATTATTATTTTTACAGTTATTTTTGTTTGAGGTCAGGCCTAGTAATTTAGCGGAACAAGAAGGGATGAATAGTAGGCTAAGAGTCAGCTTAACCGTTTTAAATGAACCATGGGGGTGAAATAATTACCATATATGGCAACATGTGGTGTCAGTATGTTTTAGGTGTCTGTGTAAAAATTCAATTCAAAAAGAATGTTAAATCTCATGCCTGGATTTGTGACCACGTTATTGGGTGTTAAATGATAGAACTGCTGCTTCTTTTGTTTAATTTGATATGTAGCCAAACATCCACACAACAAAAAACAGAAATATCAAATATCACCAGGGTTGTTACACCTTCTGCTAATGGACCAACATAAACATAAAGGAAACACATACTAGTATGTTTTTTTTTTTTTAAGAGTTGCACATTTTCTTTCCTCTACTAAATTAAAACATTTCCTATACCATTTTGAATTAAAAATGAAAAACAACAACAACAGAGTGGGTGGTTGTGAGAACAAGAAACTTTGATTACCACAAACTTATGAACAAAATGTACACAATTTACCGATAAGCAGTAGATTTACTTTAATATTTAGCATCCAAATAAGGGAATTTCATATCAAAAAGATATATTTGAGAAATTTCAGAGAGTTAGATTTACTTGTGCAGTGAATTTTGCATTTCTCTCTACACTGAAAAAAATCCCCCTGAAAACTGAAAATGGTAACATACAAGTTAACCGGTTTTATGCAAGTAAAAAATGATTTAATATAGCTGAATCAACCTAAATACATGAATTTATACCATCAAAACGAACTATTGTATGGGTTAAATCTGGTAGAAATAACTCTTTAAGGTAACATTTGGAAATCATCAAGTTTTACAATATTAAGGAATTGTCTGAAAAACATGCACAATCCAAAATCAGTCACAAGGATGGATCTGACACAAATACATGCAGTAGAAGCAGAGTAAGCAAAAGAGAGATTAAATGAGCAAAATCATTCTGTAATCTTTCCGCTTTGCTGTTGCCTGGTAAACCTTCCAGTATTGACATAATTACTGTATAGCTCAGCTTTCTAGAAAAACCTGCAGTACATGTGATTTTTAATCACACCCTGAAAATCCCAGCCATCACAAGCAAGAGACTGCAGCGATACCTCCCTCTTCATCTGTCTCAGAGTATGATCATTAAAGCGAAGCAACTTCCATATGTTGCTGAAGTGCTGGTGTGCCACTTGTTCATTTTGGTCTTGTTTCTCATCGCAGCTGAGTTTTCTGGGGCCGTAGGGGACCACAGTGGGCTGAGACCCAAGCCATGGCAGCTCGTGGTCTCCAAGGCCAATGGACCAAAACAAAGCCACAAATTGTTGTCATGGCTAAACCACATTCTCTGAAATTACAGTGAGGATGCGAGAATGACAATTTCATTGAGAGGAGAGTTTAATCAGTTCTCCTGCAAGTAAAATCTTTACAAACTTCCAGTCAAACGGTTGGAATAATTACAATTTACAACTACAAAAAAGTCTCTTATTTTCACCAAGGCTGTGTGTGTGTGTGTGTGTGATTTTTTTACTAATATTATAACAATGTAAAATAACTATTTTTAAATATATTTTAAAATGTAATTTATTCCTCTGATGCAGAGGCTGAAATTTCAGCATCATTACTGCCATTTTCAGTGCCACATGATCCTTCAGAAATCATTCTAATATGCTGATATGTTGCTCACAAATACTCCAGACACTTTACTTGAAATTATCAATGCTTAAAAAAAAAGTTTGGGATAAATATATATATTAAATTGACTGCTGAAAAAAGTTGTTGACAATTCAGCTTTGCTATCACAGGAATAAAAATAGAATTAAATTCCATATTTTACAATAGAAAACAGTTGTTTTAAACTGTAACAAAATTTAACAATATTACTGTTTTTACTGTATTTTTGATCAAATAAATGCAGCCTTGGTGAGCATAAAAACAATAAGAATCTTAATTATTTCAAACTTTCAAATGGTAGTGTATATATTTATACATTAAAATAAGTTAAATTCAACAAATTTGATATGCACTGACAATAAAATATCAAACAAAATGATTTTTACAGAATAATACCAAAAATGGCAGCTGTGGTTGCCGGAATTTTACCGTAAAAAATACGGTAGCAACATTTTAGGTTTTACAGTTTTAACTTAAATTTATATTTAAGTACCGTAATTTCATTAACTCATATAATGTTAATATACCAACCTATTGAAGTACTGAAATCGGTTTTGTACCTTTGTGATACACTGATAACCACCAAAAGCAGGTGGTGATGAGAAAGCCACATGATGAACCAAAGCCCATCAAAAGCAGCTTTTAAATAATAACATGTATAGAAGGTGCACCGTGTCATTCACACAAACACTAAACACCATCATGGTAACACACATGAAACTGAAACAATGCAAGAAACATTAATTTAACAACATTTGGTGTATCATGCAACCCTAATGTATACAACTGATAAGAAAAAAACTAAGAAGAAACAGCTATTTCAACAACAACAACAACAACAACAACAAAAAACATCAAATTTGAAATGCAATGCAGGGAATTCTGGGAATGTCAATTTATGGTTATTCACTGTAAATTATACATTCTTTTTCACTTCCAAAAATACTTCCGTAAAATGTAATGTCCAATACAGTTTTTCACCGTATATAGTAAGGGAATTACCGTTAACCATTTAACAGGTTTTTACTGTAGCATTTTTACAGTCTTTTACCATTAAATTCACGGTCATTTTTTACAGTGCACTGCATATGCAATATTCTAAGTTAAGCAAGAGCGGTTTTGGTGAACTGACTGTATTTCACAAATGACATGCATGAGTACAATGCAGCAAAGTGAACTTTAGAGCAAAGTTGTAGCCAGGGCAGATCCCTGTGAATACCTGTTGTTACGGTCTGGGGTGTGGGATAGAGTGGAGAGGGTGAGAAGGAAAGGTAGACGCTCTTTAAGGCTGTAATTATGCCTGTGTTGCGGAGAAGAACAAAGCAGAGCCCTGGAGTCATAGTGCAGGGATGTGTCCTCACCGTGCCTTAATACACACGAGACTGAACGTTAATAACAATACACCAGAACGTGGCCCAGACTGGCTGGCGTCTGCTGCCCTGCACACGTACGTCTTTGTGAATGTGCGTGTGTGAGACCAGAAAAGATGGAAAACCTTCCTAGGTAAGCGTGGAAGTGTGCGTGTGAATCTTGGACCGCACTAAAGTCCTGCTAAGTCCATTATTGTCCAGTGATGTGGAATGACAGCATTCCTTTTCATTGGAATCAGTTGTGCGTTATCCCTCTAGCTCCATCTTTACGCCGCTTCTCACATCACCTTTTCGTAAACGTGTTACATCACGTCAACGGGTTTTTACACTTTCAATAGACTGTTCTGGGAATTTTCAGTATTTTTTATTATTATTTAGAAAAGTGTTCATATTTTTTATCTATTTCTTAGTATTCTTACTACATTTTTAATCAGAATTTTTGCTTTAAAATTTCCAGTGGCTATCTACACTACCATTTAAAAGTTTGAAATGAATTATTAATTTTTTTAAATGTTTTTATTTTTATTTTTTAAAGCAGTCTCTCATGCTTATTAAGCCTTCATTTATTTGATTAAATATACAGTAAAACAGTTTTATGGTGATTATATTAAAATATATTTTGAAATGTACTTTATCATTTATAATTTTCAGCATCATTACTCCAGTCGTCAGTGTCACATGATCTTTCAGAAATCATTCTAATATGCTGATTTGCTGCTCAAGAAACTTTTCATATCAACGATCTTGTTGCTTAATATTTTATCAATGATCAGATCTTGCTGCTTAATATTTTTGTGTAAACCATAATACACTACCATTCAAAATACCCAAAACATTTTATTTATTGTATATAAAAAAATACTACTTTTATTTAGCAAGGCTGTATCAAATTGATAAAGTGACAGTTAAACATTTAAAATGGTACAAAAATATACTATTTCAAATAAATGCTGTTCTTTATACTTCCTATTCATCCAAAAGTCAAATATTAAACAAAATATTAAGCACCACAACCGTTTTCAGCTTTCTTGAGCAGCAAATCAGCATATTAGAATGATTTCTGAAGGATCAAGTGACATTGAAGAATAGAGCAAATTAAAATAGCTTTACCATCACAGGAATAAATTACATTTTAAATAAGTATTTTCACAATATTACTGCCTTTACTGTATTTTTGATCTAATAAATGCAGGCTTGGCGAGCATAATAATAATGCTTCTTTCAAAAACATTAAACGATCATAATTATTAGAAATGTTTGACAGGGAGTGTACATGCTTGGGTCTTGCAAACAGCAATGTTTACAACCGGATTTGTCTTTTTCCACTCATGTTTTGGCCAGAGGGGATTCTGGGTCAGAGGAAGAGGTAGGTGTGTTTTGTAGGACAAAGACTGTTAATCTGTGCTCCAGGCTACTGGAAGACCCGGGACTGTTTTCTGTGGTCCACCCTCATTCCTCTTGCGTAGACTGTCCACGGTCATTGATGGTGCGTGCGTGCGTTCGTATGTTGGCAGGGCTCTTTGCACGGGGTTTGCATACATATGTGACCATTCACAGGGAGATCTTGAAGATTACTGATTTAGAAATCATTTTTCAGAGTTGTGCAAAGCATGCAGTTTTAGCTGCCAGCACTCCCTGAGATAATTAGCTGGAATCATCAAAGAACTGTCTGCTGCCACTCCTCGTACAATCATCACTCAGCACTGATGGGTACGCAAGAGACGCAAGTGACTAAAATGGATTAAATGGCTAAAAATGACAGTGAGACGATGAGAGAGAAGAATCTGAAGTATAATTATGAAACATGCTTATATCTTTGTGAAACGAGGAGAAGCTAATAGAGATGCGCAGAAGGAAGAATAATACCAAATTTTAATTGTTTTGTTGACAAGGTAAAGTCTGTCTAATCCAAACAGTATGTTGATTATTGAATAACCGTATACATTTCAGTTTTGTTGTCACTTTGCTCTTACAGACCTACATATCAAATTCAAGACTTTACCTATGATCAGTCAAATATGACACTGGAAAAAAATTTACTTTTACTTTCACATGTTTCTGAAATGTATTCAGCTCTAAATTCTAAATAATGGTTAATGTAGTTTGTATTTGCTATACAAAAAAAAGAGACATTGTGTTGTACTGTTTCATATTTTGTGGAAACTGTTATTTTACTTTTATTCAGCGATGATGCGTTAAATTGATCAAAAGTGAAAGTAAAGACATTTACAATGTTACAAAAGATTTTTATTTAAAATACATTCTGTTCTTTTGAACTTTTTATTCACTAGAGAATCCTGACAAAATGTTTCCATTTGATTTCCACAAAAATATTGAAAAAGGCGAACGAATGATCTAATATGAAAGAATAAACCTGAACACATTGTATTATTGCAATGAAAGCTATTTTAATAGTCATATCAGGTTCCTTAAATGCATATTTTCATTTCATTCATTCAAGTGAAGAAAAGCCAACGGGCACCTGCAGAAGTAGGCAAACGAGTAACATAAACAGAAGGCATTGAAAAGTAGCCTCTCTTGCTTTTTGTGGAAATTGCAAATGTGTGTGTGTCTGGTTTTTGGCCTGGGCTCTGAATTCGTCACTAGAGTAATTGCTGCCAGACAGAAATGTGAGGGAAGGCGCTGGAATCTCTCTGCAAGAATGACTTGACCAACTGTTAAATGACTGTCTATGTGTTTGACCACAGTTTCCGAGATTTGATGACAAAAAAAGACAACAAGGTGTAATGTACAGCTTGCATTTGAGTGCTAAGTGGTAAATGAGATAAATCGGAGTGTCACAACAAAAGTTTATTAATATTCATCAATGTTGCACATCTATTCTATGACATTAGCAATAACAACATATGATATATGAAATAATTGTTTATATATATGAATCGGATGAACTTTTTCATTCACTACATGTAATGTTTTAATAGTTTCATCAAATTACAGAGCAGCATATACTGAAGGACATAAAGCAGAGAAATAACGAAAAGAAAATAAATGAGAAAGAAGTAGAACGAGATTGACAGAGCGAGTTTTATCCAAGTTGCTAAACATTCACATCTGGACGGCAGGAAAACTGAACTGGAGCGAGCGCAGAAGCACCACTGAGCTGTTTTCTGACACTCAAGCAGAGCAAAAGACACATTCCAGAGGACGAGACAACACCGGGGAGGGGGTTTGGGCTTTTTCCACTGTAAATGTCACCATGGACCACAAAAAAAGCAAAGTGCTCAGAAATGAGCTCAGATCAGCTAAGAGCTGCGGTGGGGCGCTGCAGAGGCTGGGGGTGTCTAGGAGATGCGTCTGGGACGCTTTGGTGCGGCTGCTGGAGGAGATGGGTACAGTTCAGCTGAGGTCACCGAAAACAGGGCGGCAGGAATGTTGTGGTACGTACTGAGACGAGAGGTGGCCTTTCAAGGTTTACAGTTTACATTGAAACACAACTCCACAGCACATTGTGAGAGCTGCCGGCTATATACTGTATGTCATATGACCCAGATTAAAATATTCATTTATAATTCATTTTAACCATCGTGATAAACAGTCTGATATAAATAAGTTATATGTCAATGTTTTTTTCTCTTACAATTAAAGAGAAACCTCTCCTAACACTGTACATTTGGAATAATATACCTTCATGTCATTCTAAATCTGTATGTATGACTCGTTTATCTTTTATGGAACACTTATTTTGAAAAATACAGTGAATGTCAGTGGGGTCCATTTTTCTAAATTCAGAATTATGAGATATAAACTCAATTCTGAGAAAAACTGCAAGCTTATTATAACAATTGACAGAAAAAAACGTCAGAATTGTATGTAAGGAATAAGAAATAATTAAGCTAATTGCATCTTTTCATCTCACAATTCTGATGTTTTTTCTTGCAATTCTCAGAATTGTGAGTTTATACCTCACATTAGCAAGTGAACATTAGCATCTTGCAATTCAGATTTGAGAGACTAAAAGAAGTCACAATTACGTTTTTTTAATTCTGTGATAATAAGCTTCCATACAAATGAACACTATAGTGACAATAAAACACCAACTTTTATTCCTTTTCACATGAATTATGATTATGGAGACAGATTATCGATTAATAAAGATTTTCACTTGTGTTAAGACCTCAAAATGCTTTTTCCGTAGCGCATGATTTTTAAACAAACACATTGTGATGTTTGCGTCACATAATCACCTGCATATGTATGGCTTTTCTGACATAGTAAACTTGCTTGGTAGCACACCTAGAGGCACTGCACTTGACGAGTCACGATAAAAGAGCTCAAAGATTTATAAAAGCAAGCTGAAATTACATGGTTGTTTTAGCAAATGTGTTATTATCTCACGTTTGCTTTTATAACAATATTGGTTAGGTTTAGGGTAGGGCTTAATTAACTTAATATGTTATTTTCAAATGTAATAGAGCATTTTAGCACATCATTCTTTACAATAAACAACCTGATAAAACATCAACGGTTCACGTTGACTGAAATTGAAAGTGCTTTTAGTGCCACTCACTGGACATTTCACTTTGCAAGTGTCGCGAAACGTCATTTCACAGAATTGTCGCCATAGGCACATTCTTCCACTGATCCTAGGTTGAAAAAGTCACACAGCTTTGGAACAAACATGAGGGTGAGTATGATGACAGAATTTTGGGGTGAACTATCTCTTCAAGAGGCTCTTTTTGAACCAGTGTGCTGTCCATTGCAAAATGAAGGACACGAGGACGGCATACGGGAGGAGAAACGGTCCAGCCTAAGGTTGAAGGCTAATCCCAAGGGAGTGGAGCAGAGCACATGCACATCCAATCAACAGACAATGCGACAAGGCCTGAGGTTTCCAGGTATAGACAGGGAGTTTCTAAAGACCGGTTTACCAGGTCCAGGGATTATCCTTCTGGGGTTACCCAACCCCTCAGTAACGTGACCTCCTTCTAGCCTGTGGTATTGTGGTCTACTCTGCCCAGAGCACTATGATTAACCATCTCGGCTTAGTCCATCTGTACGGCCAGCTTCTGCAAACCTGACATCTGTCTAAGCAAAACGAACACTTCCTGCACAGGAAACATGAGAAAGACATTCTCACTTATTTGAGTTTCAACAACGAACGCCTCTCTGTGACGACTGATACTTTAGACATCTTGAGACCCAATCGACGAATATGATTTTTCCATCCTTTCACTCCCACGAATCAAATATTAAGAAAGCGTCTGCCCCAAGGTCAAATCCCTCTCTCCAGAGCTCCTCAATAGGAACAAACCACCAGGATCAAGTTCAGCTCCTGACAAGAAGTCCCCGGCTCTATCAAGTGTTAAGTTCCATTGTGACCTACAATAGCACACAATGGCCCTCGCAGCACCCGGGCTGTCCCTGCTGCCTGATGAATAACACGGGAGCCCTGGATGTGGACAGGTTATCAGATCACTGAGATATGGAACCAAAGATCTGTCCCAGTTTTGAAAAGAACAATATTTTTACTAATTAATCAGAGATGATTACTAGAACGTTCTTCACTCAAAGTTGAATTTCATATTATTTTCTCGTTATTTTATTTTTAAGTTAAGATATTATATTATCACTCAAAAATCCAACCCCATAAATCAATACTTAGAGCGGTCAATTGAATGTATTCATTTAGAACAATTAACAAAATAAAGGAAATTAAAGGGATAGTTCACCCAAAAATGAAAATTCTGTCCCCATTTACTCGCCCTCAAGTTGTTCCAAACCTGTATGACATTCTTTGTTCTGTTGAACACCAAAGAAGATATTTTGAAGAATGTTGGTAACCAAACATTTGATGGTAGCCACTGACTTCCATAGCTACTACAGTTGGATTGTGTTCTGTGTGAACATTAGACTTGAATTAGACTTGGACATTGACTTGAAAATATATATTACTTGGAAGATATTTCAACTGGGCACCTTTGTGTTTACACCATTGGCTATTTATTGAAACATACAGTGATATGAAACCTCATTCTAAAGCTCCCTTTTCTATATTTAAACTGCTGTGAGTTCAATAAAGTCATTCAGGCTCTGGTGAGAATTATATATAATTTTAGATAATCATGCTTTAGGTAATCATGTTTTATGTCACAACTATGATATCAGCTTCATCAACCATTAATGCAATTATTTGGGATTTTTAGATTCCTGGTAGTACCTATACACCAAAATAATGACCAGATCTACTATGTTTAACACAGGTGTAATATGCAAAATATGGTTATTTTCACATATGATATTTTCATATCACAGTCAGAATAAAGGTGGAGCTGACATTTCAAATGTTCTTGTAATCTCAAGTCATTCTCAAAGCTGAATTTTGTCAATATTTGTAATGAATGGTTGACATGACAGCATACATTTTTGTCGTATCCCACAAACACCCACAAATGGAATAAGAAGGAAGCTGCACCTACATTTAGGTTAATATAATCTTAATAAAATTAACCAACGGTGGTAAAAAAAAAACAAACAAACAAAAAAAACAAGCAAAAAACAAAAACAAAAAACAAACAGATTATGCTTTGTTATATAACACGGGAAGGCATTCTGCCACAGACCACAGAACAGCATGTGCACCATAACGCTAAATACAGGGGCAAAATGTTCTTTCAACAAGGCAAACAGAACAATGAAAATAAATTGCAATGTTAAAGGTGTCTCCCATAACCTCGGGTGACTTTGTGATGGAGTGTCATATTTGAAAGCTTGTTTGCTAGGGCCCTGGGCAGAAGAAGAGGAGGAAGGAGAGAGGTGGTGCTATTCCCCTCCCTCTGCTCCTCTTTCTGTATATGCTAAGCGTCGGATTGTCTGCCATTTGAGGGACAACCGCTGACTTCAAAGGATCTGCAGTTTTGCCGCTGTCATATTTGAACGTCATGAGACACGCTTCAGACAACCTCCAAAGATACATCCGTCTTTTTCCACTTGTAAATATTAACTCTTTAAAACTTCAAGCACTAGAGTCTGACAGTATATGTAGGTTAAGTTCCAAAACCTAGTGAGGTGCCTATGTAGACAGCATTTTAAGCCTAATTATAATGTACGGACTGCTTCACAGTGAAGGCCAAAGATAAATAGCAATAATCCCAAAAATCCATTCAAGATAAGTGAAACAAATGTCAGTAACATATTTATAATAACACAATATAGTCAATAATATTGGCTATATTGTATTACTTAGTTATTATTTTTATGTAACATTTTTTAATAAATTGTAATTCTATTATCTGTAATTCAATAACATTTTAAAATAATATATAATAATAAAAAATACATCTTTAGTCAATTGTGTATGTATATATATATATATATATATATATATTTTAATAAATTAAATCTCTCTGTCTGTCTTTTATATAATTTGCATTTTTTCAATTTTCAAAATTAATTATTATTAATCTAATATACAAAATACATAATTATAATAATTAATTATAATAAAATGTAAATTTTACACACACACACACACACACACACACTTTATTTAAAAAAATAACTATTTCACCCAATATTTTTGCTATGTGAGTATTTGATGTGGTGCATTTTATGTGGTTATTGGGATGTTATCTTAGAAGGCAGCTGACTATTTAAAAAGCATCACAGCTCACAAGGTTTTGGAACAGAGTCGCAGTGTTTTGTTTATTGCAAAGGTAGATGTGCATCAAAACTAGGAATTTTGCACTGATTGATCTTTTATGATGTCTGAGTGAGTGTGTTCACTGTGATCTCCATGTCTCCACTGTCACATTTTAATATGTCCACACAAAGAACTGACTTATTGTTCAAGTGAAAGACAGCGCCCTCTACAGTGGCTCAGGGTCACATGAAGATTGATGTGAATGGAACAGTGACCTTTGAAGAAGATCAAAGCCGCACAGGTTACATACGTCTGCCTGTTTAACTCTTTCATCTTCGCGCAGCTCCGGGAGTCACGACCCGAGCCTGTTTATCTAGCCAGCCCACTGCTGGAAGCCCGAGAGATGCACCTGCATACTTTCTTTAAAGCCCGAGACACACTGCACGATTTTCGGCTGTCCCAGACGAAAAGACTGGCATCGTGAAATCTCCACGATTGTTTCACAATGCCAATCTTTTGTCTGGGACAGCCGGAAATCGTGCAGTGTGTCTCGGACTTAACAGAAATGAACATAAACCCAACTAGTTGAGGTGCTATTAAACAGGTTTAGAAGATAATCCAAAACGTTGGAAACACTCTCAAAAATAAAGGTTCTTTATTGCCATTTATGGTTCCATGAAGAACCTTTAATCTTTCCATTCCACAAAAGGATCTTTATAGTGGAAAATGGTTCTTTAGATTATTAAAAAGTTCTAAAAAATGGTTCTTTTACGAATTGTTTACTCAATGATTCTTTGGGGGACCAAAAATGGTTATTTAGTGTACAGCAGATTGTCAGCAAGCAATAAACCACAAATACATTAGAGTTCTTGCTGACTACATAACAGGAGCAACCTAAATGTGCGAAGATTTGGCCTCACGGGTGGGTAACAAAGAGCTATTGCATTCCAGCAGTGAGAGTGAGGTCAATTAAGCCATTTCCCCTCCAATTTATCTCCCCGCAGCACCTAGATCAATTGGACTGCAGCTGCAAGGGCCATGTGTGTCTGGGAAAATGAGAAGATTGAGGTAAACCTCGCCTGGCCCCTAGGAGAAAGACTGGCAAGATTGTCTTCATACCTGTTTCAGATGAATGGGGGTTTCAAGTCCGGCTGTCTTAAAGGTGTGGGTGGGTGTGTGTGTGTGTGTGTGTGTGTGTGAAGTTGGGATAAGAATGCGGTGTGGGTCAATACAGTATAGTTTTGTCATATTTTGTCATAAATGCAGAACATGCCATTATTTTTACTAGCCTTGTAATATTTATTCTTCTGACTATTCTCTACCTTCTCAAGTACGGAAGTTATGCAAGGAAATTAAACTATTGAACTGTGAAGCATTTTTTTAAAGTATAACTTTATGTAATAAGTGTGTTAACACACTTTGAATCAGTTTCAGTAATTAATGTTTGACTGTGCTGGAAAGAATGATGAAGACTATAACTCGACTATGCAAAAACTTTTATTTTAGAGTTCGCAGAAGGGATGCTAAATAATAATACCACAGATTGACAATATATCGAATATAAAGACACTTTCTGAAAATTACTTTTAAATGCATTTCATTCATTTTATTTCATTCATTTCAATTTAATATCATGTAATTCATTCCATTAAAATGTGTAATAAAAATTATATTGAATTCAAGTATAAGATTAACATCTGTTCAAATGCAAGATATCATCAGGCACTGACCTGAATTGACCACTGAATTTTACAGTTATACCCAGTTAACAATTTTGGGTCCCACTTTATATTAGGTGGCCTTAACTACTATGTACTTACATTTAAATTAATCATTTGATACAATGCACTTGTTACATACATGTTTTTACATTGTATTTATATATTTTTAAATACCTATATGTAATTAAATCTGTAATTAATTTCTGTAATTACATTTATAATTACACTGTTGATCCATCCCTTTCACCTAAACCCACCCTTAAACCTACCCAGACCACCAAATCTGTCCCTAACCTTACCCGTATCCCACCTCAATAGCAGCAAAAGTGTTTTGCAATACAATATGAACACAATAAGTACATTGTACTTATTTTTTGATGTAAGTACATAGTAGTAAAGGCCACCTAATATAAAGTGTGACCCAATTTTGATTACCAGAGCATTCTGAGAATGTTAAGCTGTGTTCGAAATCACCTAATGTAAGTACTACATTTGTTTTGAAACTTACTTTGCAACCATTCAAAAAAAGTTTGTTTGATGTAGTATGAATATGGAAAGCATGAACGTAATTTGGACGTACTATATCCGGTATGTCAAGTGACATGGGTCACTTCACTGCCTCTTCCATATCTTCATGGGATAGTAAAGTGTCCATCTAATGTGCACACCAGAATCTCGATGGAAGTAGTAGGTCATCTGGGTACTTTTTGCCTACTGTCAATGAATTTGGACATAGTACTCTTTTGGAGTACTGTTTTCAGCATACTATATAGTATGACAGTAGGCAAATTCTGATGCAGCGTTACTCTATAATTCTAAAATAAAACCTAAAAAGAAGGGTTCTAAAACACTAGGCATTGATTACAAAAGAAGTAACCAAAAGGGAACCATACACTAATGTTAGGGGAATGTTCTGTGTTTGCTGGGATATATTTATACAGTGAGAGTCATTCTTACAGCAAGTTAAAACATTTAATAAATCCCAAAGTATCATAAATCTTTATTTATGCCATGGTCTGTCTGAATACTCGATTCTGATTGGCTGGCAGGTGTTGATTAAATTCATTTAACTGCACAGGTAGTTCCAGGTCAGTTTAATCACGTTCTATATTAATGTGCTTCCTATAAACATTGGTAACCATAGTAACATACAGTGACAGTTGCATAGGAATACAGTAATAACATCTTTAATATGTGAATGCTGGCAAATGACCATGGCATAAACGGGATAATCAACAGCTAGCTGTACATTAAACGATTTGAATGCACGACGTGGAGGCGAACGTGGAGGCGAACATGGTTTCCTCCACAAAGTGCATTGATTATCCCTTACGAGTCGCATGTATCATGCACTCTCAGAAATAAAGGTACAAAAGCTGTCACTGACATCAAAATTGACCCTTTAGGTACAAACATGTACTTTTTGAAAAGGTACCGCCCCAGTGACAGCTTTTGTACCTTTACTTCTGAGAGTGTGACCCAACCATCTGAGCCAACATAGGCTCATTTGAAAAACAGGCCTCTAAATACATTTCTTCAATTTTACAGTACCTATACATACGAATCACTGCAGTTTCCAGTTGAAATAAATACTAGAGGCAGTAAAACTATTGACAACTTTTGTACCTTTTCACACAAAGTATGATTTGCAGTTACACAGTTTCGATCAATAAAGCCTAATTTTCGCACAATTACTTGAGGAATATCATGTTATGAATTCAAAACAATTTTAACATTCTGCAACATTTGAAAACTGATACTTTGGAACGTTAGCATCATATATCCAGCTTCATATGTATGGGTTTTTATATTCAGTAGGTTTGTTCGGTAGCTCACGCAGTATTGAGTTTGACTTGAGAGGTGAAGAGCTTGGGTATGAATCCCATGAAACTAAACCGTTCAAACCTGCATATAAGGAAGTTCAAATGGCACGGTTGCATCAACAAATCCATTTTTATACCAGTTTTGCATTTGTTAACACTATTGGGCAGGTTTAGGAGATATTTCCAACACGATAGAGGATTAATTTATAGCAAACCTCCCCGGATATTTGAATTATGAACCACCACAATATGTAACTGAAGCAACGTAATAAAACATAGCAATACGTGCCTATATCAACGTAACAAAAATGTATTGAACCTGCATTTTAGCGCCATTTAATGGACGTTTTACTTTGAAACTGCCTTGAAACGTGCAGTAAGGTACATAATAACGGTGTTGCAGAATAGTATTTTAGAGGCACATATTTCCAATGAGCCTGGGTTGATCTGAGCAGTCGTAAACATAGTTAGGAGTTTCATGAAAATGCACATGATGATCAAAATGATGTTGCATTTTTAAACCAACCTGAAAATATAAAGGTAAAGCCAAGGTAGAAATTTCACTTTAGAAGTGAACTTTGAAATCTCACATTTCTTTAGACTCTGTGGTCTGCAGACATTCAGCCATCTGGAGCATTTCCCCAAAGGCACTCTAGCCTTCCACTCCAAACCCAATTAGCCAAATCACATTTCAAAAGTGCTTGAGTTTACCTGCCAATGGTCAAATCCTTCAGGTGTCAAAAAGAAGGCTTAGACCTGGAGGAGAGAACCAGAGAGCAGAAAGGAGTGGGATTAACATGAACAAAAGGGCCACAGATATCCTCCAACACCTGTGCAGGTACTGTGGCCAGTGGAGTGTCTGCTAATGGGAAAAGCCTTTGGTCCAATTTGCAGGTGCTCAGAACCTAATCTCCCATCTCTTAGGATGGGCCGGGTATCTGTTTACCTCTGTACTAGTTCAACAGACTCAGTCTCACTTGATAGGCAGAAGACTTCCATCCACCCTTGCAGCGTAATCTAGGTGATCAATCATTTACATCAGTAATTAGGGCCTGGTGTCAAAACAGAAATGGAACATGAGCCTGGGGACTTGTGTGCAGCAGGTTGACATCAGACTTGGCAAGTGTTATGGGTGATGTGGGTCTGCGTGGGTGAGATTGAGGGGGGTGCACGTCAATGCAGAACTGTGGTCCAGAAGCCTGAGGTCAAGACATTCCACACAACTTGATCCATGTTTAAGAATACCATTTGTTCCGTGTCTTCCTATAGGCAATCGGGACAAAAAAACTGGAAGATCTATTAGTACTGCGAGATGAAAAAGCAGTGTCTCTTAGCCACAACTCCAGAGTAAAAGAATGACTAAGGTGCCACTGGCTCTTAAAAGTCAACGTCTCCAAAGGGGTTTTCACAGCAATTTCATAGAAGAACCAATTTTGGTTCCCAAAAGAACATTTCAGTCAACAGTTCTTAAAAGAACCACTCTTTCTTAGTGTGAAGGACATTTAAAAATCAAAATAACCTTTTCCAAGAACCTTTCATGCAGTGGAAATGTTAAAGGTTCTTCATGGAACCATGCCAATAAAGAACCTTTATTTTTAAGAGTGTAATAAAAACATTTAGGAGTCATATGACTGTATTCAGTTGACATATTACAGAACTACCTTATAAAAATGGTTGTTCCAATGCACTTTGTCATAATATTGGTAACACTTGAGTTTATGGACCAGTTCTATTAACTAGTTGCTTATTAGGTTGCATATTACTGGCATATTGGCTGTTTATTAGTAGGCCTACTTATAAAGCACATCGCAATGCCTAATTTTGCATGACCATATTTTAGATCTCTTAATCCTACTCCATATCTAAACTTAACAACTGTCTTACTATTAATAAACAGCAAATTGGGATAATAGTTAGTTGATAGTAAGAATTTCCCCCGAAACTAAAATGTGACCATTATATTTTTAAATAATGTTTTTTTTCTTTTCCTGATTTGTAGTTGTGAACTCAGCAATGGCTTTGAATGATTCACCGACAGAGTCTGATTCAACCTGACGCAAGCGCTGTTTCATGAATTGTTTTGACTGACTCTTTTAAAAATAATTATTTTTTTCATGAATCAAACATCACTCAGTGTTCGTTGTCATTTGCAGGAAACACTGGCAATGATCACCAAGTTTTTCTGAGGTTTGCTAAATATAACTAGATTCCTTATTACTGTGGCAAATTTGTAAGTTTCGTTAAATTTGAAACTATTTTTTATTCATAGTCTGGAGTCCTGAGTCTTTTTTTTTTTTTTTTTTTTTTGAGAAATATTGACAGATGGTAACTAGTTATAGAATTGAATGAAATCCGATGATACTTCAAAATCTGAAAAGTGAGCATCTGGAGGAAAAAAAAACTATTACAATGAGCCACAGATGTGAAGCTATGCAGAAATTTAGGATGACTTATGCAGAATATATTATATATATATATATATATATATACACACACACACACACATAAATTTATATATTTTGTTGAATTTAGAACCATTTTTTATTCAGTCTGTAGCCCTGTTAGGTGTCTTTTTATACAATATTATATTCAAGATATTAAAAGATACTGAGCTTTTGAAAAAAGAAAAAATAATTTAAAAAGAAATGACCAATGTGAAGCAATGCAGACCCAAAAATAAAACTAATAAAAATTATAGAAAATACGTTTTTAAAAAGCCACAAAGGGCAGGAACTTGGTTTTGTCCATTGATTAAGATGCTTTGCCACCCAAAATTAAGGCAAATCTCAATGCAAGCCCACAGTTAATAGCAAATGTAACTAGATATTGAGTGCAAATTTGCAAGTATTGTGGCAAATTTGAATGCTGAATAAAATCTAACTTCAAGATGTAAAAAGCTACCGAGTATCTGAAAAAACAAGGGTAAAAATAAAACAACGAGCAACCAATATGAAGCCAGGCAGGCTTAAAAATAAACGACAGAAAATGAAAAGTAAAAAAAAAAAAAAACAAGCTGTTCTGAAGCTGGAAGGTCAGCTGATTGAAGTTTATTACCCGTGGGAACGACGTAAACTCTGTTCTTACAATAATAACTCCACAACCTGAGGAACTGTAGGTGTTTCACTTTAACCTTTCACGTTAAATACCAGTCCTATAGCCCAAGGGAGGGCAAGCGTTTAAAAGTCTGTCTCAGAATGTAGAGTTTCTCAGCCGAACTAACAGGCCATGCTTTGAAGAGGTGGGCCAGAGCCATCGACTGGTCCAGTAATGAATTAGTCCATTGGAGGAGGCTGTGCATGGGTGGGGCAGCAGATCAAAGCATGTTTCTCTTATTGCCTGCACCTCAGGTGAAGTTGAGGCATGCAGCCAGTTGGGGTGATACACTGTCCCACACATCACCAGGAATGCAGAGAACTTCGTATCCTTCTAGAGTCGGGTTTCACGGTGAATGCTGTAGATATGATTACATGCATGCACTGAGATCAGTCATTATGAATAATGGCTGCATTCAAAATACACATTAAGCTACTGTAATAAAGAAAGGATTCTTTAATCCGGAGAGGATTGGCTTGGTGATTCTTTGGAATTAAAAAGTATTATATAGAATTATTAATAACATCTATAGTATTAAAGTATCATCTTACAACTAAAAGCTAGTGTCTGAATGCTAGGTAATGATTGCTTTTAAGTGTGATTGCATTAGAAATCCTACCATACAAATAGTAAGTTGCCCACAATGGCACAGTGGTCAAAACCACAAGGTTGCAATGAAATGAAGGACTTTCTCTTCTGAGTTGTGACGTACATCAAAGTATAACAGATTATCGAAAAAGGAGGGGGAAAAAATTCTGTCCGTTAGTCAAGCCATTGCACTCATAAATAGTTGCAAATCTGAAAGCTTGCAGTTGATTGCAACAAAGTGGCAACATTTTTAGTAAATGAAACATAGAAGCATGGATGAATTATTTGCAATAAATAACATGCATTGAGTGAATTTTCATTTTATGCTGACTTTAAAAAATATATTTTTTATGTATACTGCAGTGTACAATTATACAAAATGTTTATAATGTTGTTTTCTGTTCTGATTTGGACACAATATTTAAAAAATAATAATCCTGACTGTATTAATGTGATACATCATACCTGAAAAAAGACCCAGAAAAGCATAGAAAGAAAACCAAGCCTCCATTTGCCATAACTGGACATATTGCAGTGTGAATGAGAGGTAGCACAGATTTCTGTTTCATTTATGTTATTGATTTAAAAAGTGTATTTTTTAAGGTTGTTGTTTGTAATGTTTTCACATTTAGTCTGATGTTGCAAATAAAGCCTGGGCTTCATAAACCGGGAATGTATCTAGTGTTGTATTGAATAATTATATTATAAACTTGTAAAATGCACAATTCAAACCATTCAAATTCAATCATCCTGTCTTTATCAGGGAAACACTGAAGCTATGCTAATAGTTTTTGGTCATAAACATGGCCTAAAACCCACAAAACTTTAAACTCCAAATATTCAAACATTTAAGTTCCCTGTTTTTCTTTTTATGTAATGTATGAGAAAAAAAATAATAACATCCTATTTTCTTATCCCTCCACACGACCTCACTTATGATACACAGTTAGTGATTATCTCCTTTGTACTCTAATTTTGGCCAGAATAAGCAAAACCTTTTTGGTACCACCTTGGACTGAGGAATCATGCCAAGATTCAGTTGACTGTATAATTCGTTTAGCTAAACAAAAATTTGACAAACATAATTTGGTGTGCTTCGCCATTGCCTGCCAATCACCAGCTTTCTGTGGGTAAAGATAAAGCACTCATTTGGAATAATAGCTTCTCAAACGTGCACTGGGATATAATCCTAGTCAACAAAGAAGCACTTTGAGAAAATCCACTAAATAGCACAGAGGCTCTCCTGAGAACGTCCACTGTATGAAACAAACATCAGAACACATACAGAAGAGCCACTGAGACCTCATCTCGTTGAGCTGGATTAATTTCCTGTGGGAACAAGTCATCAAAGATCCATATTTGCCGGTCTCAATAGTTGCGCTGTGTTCACTGTGCAACCACCGAGTGTTAATGCCATAATCGAGCAGCTCTGCTGTTAGTCAGACAAAGTGGGCTGTCCTTTAAAGAGCTCGGCGATACAAGCAATGCAAACTGGGATATGTTTACATCATTCCAACACCTGTTTTTCCCACAAGTTCTTGTGAATGGTCTCTCTGTGATGCTGCCTGGGGAAACTTGTGAGACAAATGATCTTGGGTTGTGGGACCTGTTGTTGTCTGTTCCTCTTGAGTCAACACAATTATTTGTGGTAGATCAAGAAATCATTATCGCACACAATAGTGCGCTTAATTCATAAACATAACCTCATGGGCTTAGCATGGTGGAACAGAAGCCAGCACATTTCCTGGAATAGACATGTTAGAGAGTTCGGATTATACATCTAATGCTTTATATTCAAAAGAAATGAAGTTGTCTTTCATTATCTTCGTCAATAACCAAATCCTGAACGTCTGAAGATGTGAGGAATGTGGCTAGCCTTTGTGGCTTTTGATTAGCTTTAATTATCTACCAAGAGGGAAGATCTGTTGAGATCACAAGAGGATGTGGTGAAGACAATGAGAGAGAGTGAGCCACAAACCACAAACAAGACTAATGAGATAATACGTTTGCTAGCTAACAAGGTACCCGAGTCCTCTTCGGATTGAAGAGAAAAAAGCGTGAAGACACCCCAGGGTGTCATTTGAAAAAACGATGGAAAACCTCAAACTGCTAAATCATCAAGTAAGACACTGATTTAAACTTTGGACTGAGAAAAACTAAGACCTACTGTTACTTACCTTTTTTTAAAACTACAGAAAAGTACCTACACAGAAAATATGCAGTTTCCAGCTGAATTGAACACTAGTAGCTGAAATAAAACCCTATCAATTTTTACTTCTTTGAATAAATTGTGATTATGGGACAGATTTTGGATTAATAAACACTTAGTTTTGCACAGTTCCTTGTTATGAGCTCAAAACACTTACACTTACAATAGTCAAGGGTAGGGCTGGGTGATATGAGCAAAAATTCATATCTCGGTATTTTTTAGCTGATGTGTGCAGGGCCGCATTAATACCTCACTGGGCCCCGGGGCTATGATTTACTGCAGGGCCCCCCATCACAATAATTATATATATAGCTTTAAATAGTATTTTTATCCTATCAACATTTTTGATGCACTGAAATTTCATAATTCTTGTTACTAATTACAATATCACAAAAAATAATACTAGCCTAAGTAAAACCAAGCTTACTTAAGACAAGTATGAATGACAAGAGAACAAAGATACATAAATCGACCTACTTGAAAAGCACTGAATAAAAAAACATTATATTGTATAAAGTAAATGTACAAATAGACTGAATAGTCTTCACTGTATAAATTCAATGTAGATTAATTCTTATTTTACAAAAGTGATTCAGTCAAGGACATGGAGTGATTTTCTTTCTGATGTTTGATTCACATTATTGACACAAATGGCAACAGCAGCTATATCAGGCTGCTTTTGAGGAATAGTTCACCCAAAAATGAAAATTCTGTTGTTTTTCTTAACCTGTATGAGTTTCCTTCTGCTGTTGAACACAAAATAATATATTGGGAACAATACTGGTAACCAAACAGCTGCTGCATGACTTTCATAGTATGAAAAAAAAGGAAAATAAAGAAATAAAAATACACTATTGGAGTCAATGGGGCCCAGAAACCTTCTGGTTATGAACATTCTTCAAAATATTTTCTTTTATATTGAGGTGAACAAAGAAATTCATACAGGTTCAGAACAACTCGAGGCTGAGTAATTGATGACAGTATTTTCAGTTTTGGGTGATCTTTAAAATCTCATCATACAATGCCAGGAACTCGCATAGCCTACTACACTTCACATACATGCTTTATCTTTAACTATAATGTTCATGTAAGACACAAATTACTGTTTACGAGGATACTCGCAAGGACGGGCATTTTAACACATAACCATATTGGAACGTTTAAGCTCAGGGGCGAAAAAGAACTCAAGTTTAGGTAGGTGCTTAACGCGCCGTGCCGGCGGTTTTAGGCTGTAACGCATGCATTTGCCAAAATAAATTCTGCCCCGCTTCTTAATGTCCCTGAACAGTTAAATTTGTTTTTAAACCACAATGTTTAAAATGAGTTTAAATGATAAGCTAACATCATGACACGCTAAACGATTGACATATTTCTACTGGATTATTTTTCAACCCAAAAGCGAATATAGGCCTATAGAGGTTGTTCAACTACAACAAGCAACATCCATCAAGTTAATAATCAAACTAACCTAAAATCTGTGGCGACAATGACGCTATGTTTTTTTTCTACTCCATGTGTCCAGTCCACTTGCTGTTCCACAACTTCCACTCCATCATCAGCTTTAGTAAAATAAACTGATAGCTGGGAATTTTACTGACTAGCTCGTGTTTTTCCCTCTCTCCTTATTTTTTTTTTAGAATAGCCCCTCTCTCACATTTTATTTATTCATTTATTTATTTTTTTTGAATAGTTGACAATTTTACTTTTCGAAGATTGTTCTTTGCATGACCATTTCCAGATTACGCCAGAACGAAGCGAAGAGAGGTGAGTGCGGACGCAGCGGTCACCTGATAGATAGGCTACACAGGTCGTTCAAAAGCAATAGCCCATATAAAATAAATGCATTTGATTGGTAAAACAAATTCAAATGTGACGTTTCAATCTCTAATGGTACTGCACTGAAATTTATGGAAAAGCTCCACTAAACAATAGCGCTAATAAGTGGGGGGCGTGGTGGGGCTTTGGCGATCGGCGCTACCAATGACCAGTCAATCTACTCCACAGCCAGTCATGAGCCAATCTTTCTCTGCAGCAGTTCAGTCTGTGTCCTCCCTAGATATTTTTTCAGATGCGCTGGTATCAAACTACTATATCGATATTAACGGTATGGCTTCATACCGTATCGCTTATAAAGAATATATCGATATATCGTACAAACTCGATATACCGCCCAGCCCTAGTCAAGGGCATAGTTTTGGTGAGAACATTGGGGGGTGGGGGAGTCCTGGGTCATGCACCCTCGTAAGGTTTATTTATTTGTTTGTTTGCTTAAATATTATTTCTGTAAAATGGTCTTTGTACAATCATCCACACATGCAAAGTTGGTTGATAACATAACTGCAATAAAGTAACAGGATAGTTAACGATTACTTGTTTACATAGGATATATTTTACATGTATTTTATATTATTTAGGCACTCATTGGCTATAGTTTGGCAGAATGTTCTAATTCAATGTATATTTTCCGTTTACGTTTTTCCATCACTCATTATTAGAACCCATTTTACACATGGCTCTCGATTCTGACTTGTTCTTGCCACAGTTGTGATATAAATCTATAGGGAAATCTATATCCGCTCGCGCAAATCTTATTACACTTCGAGTGCACCGGTGAACGTGCACAGAGTATACATTAATTTGCACGCCGCTCATGAACTTCAGTCATATTGTGCTGATAACTGGTCCTTTCAATTCATACGTGAAGTGAAGCACTCATAAAAGTGCCGAAGGCGTGATTTAAATAATTAATTAATAGCCTGATTCTAGGTTTCCATTAATTAACCATGATAAACTTAAATATGGGGGCGTTATTATTGGTTATTCACCCACCCCCCATCCCCCTGCAAACTACGCTCCAGACCATAGTGCATGATTTGTAAACCAACAAATTTTTACAGCTATTGTACAACAATATGTACAGCTGTTCTAAAGTAGTAAACTTGCTCGGTAGCGCACCTGGTACAGCATTGTATTTGCAATGTGGCTCACATGAAGAGTAACCGTAAAAGAGCTCAAAGACTTGTTGAAGCACACATCTCATTTGCTTTTGTTAACAACTGGTCAGGTTTAGTGTAGGTGCTATGCTATTTTAAGTGTGGCTGAGTATTAACCTTTTAGCACCACTCACTAGACATTTCATTTTCAGACCTGCCCAAGACATACATCAACCAACGTAATAAAATGTTGCCATATTCATGTTTATCTATTCTAGATAAAAGCACAATTGACAGCATTTGTGGTATAATATTGAGTATCACAAAAATAATTTCAACTCATCACTTTTGTTTAAAAAATGAAATGTCAAGTTTAGAATGAAGCACTTACAATGAAAGTGAATGTGGACATTTTTTGGAGGATTTAAAAGCAGAAATGTGAAGCTTATAAATTGATAAAATCACATTCATAAAATCATGTATTATTTGAGCTGTAAAAGATGTTTTGGCCTTTTTAATGGTCTTTTTGGGGTTTCAGACATCATCATGGCAACAAAGTTATAAAACTGGATATAACAAAATGAATTAGCATAAGAATTTTTTTTCACAGAAAAATCATATACACAAGCTCATCTTTTGTGGCCATAATATTTAAACAGTGAGTAGTATAGCTTTTACAGATTGGTCACAATTTCTTTTTTGGACAGAGAAAAAAAATGTCTAATTGTTGTGGTAATGAACATTATGCCTATGTGATCTTAAAACATATTGGATCCACTCTTGTTCGATTGAAGATTTTTGATTTCTTTACAACTGTGCGTCTTCCACACAAAGATACAGTACACTGCCTACCCACACAGCAAAATAAGAAGTTGACAGGTGTGTTCTGCCCGTGATAATTATTCCAATCAAACCCAACACCTGTTTGCTGCTCTCCTCTCCCACATGTATGCTGTTAGCCCCTTGACATATGTCACCTCTCAATCTCACGAGGGCTAATTCAGCGCTTAGCACAAAGAAATAAACACAGATGCTTCAGGCAAACGAAAAAGATGACCAGCAACGGCTGGGACTGCGAATGTAATGTTTTCATATCAATACTTTCAGGTAAGCTAGTCTATTTCAAGGTGCAAATGTAAATTTGATTCTACTTTGTTTTTTTTTTTGGGGGGGGGGAGTGAAATCTTTGTATTGGCAAATAAACAATAGTTTGTGTGTGGTATCAGGGTCTTAGCTCCCTTTTCTAGCGTTGCCTGTGTTTACCATCAAGATATGTCCCTGATGTGACCAGAGGGTTTGCCTTTTTCCTCTTTCCGAGTCAGGCTACAGCAAGATCACTTGATAAGCTTTTGGTCTCCCCTTTGATGGCGGCTGCTCTCGGTCATATTAACACGGCCCCATTACCCATTATCGGCTCCCAAGGGCCAAACTTGAAAAACAACAGAGGGTAACTTAAAATCTGCTGGAGAAAACCTTCTATGTCTATAATTCTCAAGGAAGATGGAAAAAACTCTTATCTGATTGACTTTATTGTAGCAGTTCCTTAACTGAGAGGAGGGCTTTTTAATGCATTAAAACCTTGAACTTGGCTGAGAGAGAGAAAAAAAGGGTTAAATGATGCAGAACGGTTCAGTTTCACCCCATATTGCAGGTGATTATGACCTCTCGAAATTCAATTCTACAGCGACTGTACCTCCCAAATGAGCAAGTCCCTGCAGAAAGAACCATAATAAAGTACTCTGGAATGAGTACTGCAATGCAGCGCACATTACGCAAACATATTGTTTTAGCAAGTTTGTCTGTTTTAACAATTCAAGATCCCATGCAAAAAAAAGTGCCTGTGGCAGAGAGAGTTCATAAATTACACTAGAGAGTAATAGCAAGAACAATGTTTTTGAACCTTGAACATTGTATACCCCATGGCAATTTAGGCTGAGGAATTCAGCTTTGAGGTTTGTCAGAAATGATGGACTCTGCTGGTCTGAACTGCCAAGAGTCAGATGGGGCTTCTTTTGAGATTGTGAAGTTTTCTATCATCCACATAAGCATGTGTTTCAAACACATCCATCATCAGACTAAGGCAAAACCTTCAAAGAACACCACGTTGTTGATGAGAAATGCTGATCCTAGAGCAAAGGAAATGCCTGAGAGTCTGGAATTGAAGAAATGTTGATAAGACTTTGTATTTAGCCTGTATACTATACTAGAGTGACGTTACCCAGTTTACTTGTAATTTACTTGTGTATTTATTAAGTACACTTTCCTTTAGCTTAAAAGCTTTTTTGGGATTTAAAAATTTGTATTTTATTGTTCTTTCAAATTCAGATGCCTGATTTTTGTTGGATTCAACTTATAAAATGGGTGATTTTTTTTTTTAAATATCCTGACTATACAATGCTAAATCCAATATACTGAAACTGTAAGTATTTAAATACATCAGCATGGGATTTTTAGTTGTTTCACATTGGAGTGCACTTGAGTCGCATGAATCAGAAATTTCTAATTTCGCTCTAAAAACAATTTCTAAGTTTAAATATCGTGTTATGAGTGGCATCATTAATGAAAATAATGACAATACTGTCTGTTCACAAGGATGAATAATAATAGCAGAGGTCATTACATTTTATGTTGAGTTATTTCATTGACTGTGAAAGTAAAATTTGCATTAATGTAATTTTTTTGAAGTTGTAAATAAAACTTTTACTGGATTACTGGAGGATGTTTTACAAATAAACACTATTTCAGGCAATTTTCAGGTTTAAATCAATGGGTTACTTGCTGACTTTGTAATTTCAAATTATATATGAAAATACTAGCAAATTCTGAATGAAAAATTTCTACACCAGTTTTTTTTAGTGTAGTAAGATGGAAATAAATAAGTAAATAAGTGGATGGAAGGATAGATAGAAGCAGGAAAAAGTGTCATTTTTTCAGTTGTGCTTGAGTAAAGTAGCTACATATTCCTCAAAATCATACTCGCAAACATTATAATGAACAGACTTCATTCAAAGTTTCTATTAAATCCTGAAAGACAAGGTACGAAACCGCTTCACTTGAAATCAGGAACTGAGATATGTGTTTTTCAGCAGACTGTACACAGGTGTTAAAAGCAGTAGATTTGAAAAAACTATAGCTCATCTTTCTTCAGCTATCCTCAGGTAAGGCTTTAGTCCACCTACTACAGGTAAAGCACATGAATAGGTCTGATCTGCCCCTTCAACTAAATATCCGATACAAAGCACGAGGCTTAAGGGATTACAGAAAAATCTCCATCAGGCCTCGGAGCTGTGGTCAGGAAGGGTGGGGCTGCCGTGGCCTGCAACCGAAGCAAATAAACTCCCTAAAATCTCAGTATCATTACCCTCCATCATTTTGCATCCATGACATCATAGATGTTTGTACACTGGCCTTGCCATGCTCCAGTAACACCAGAGACGGCGGTAGGCCCGAATGACACAGATCTCGCCAATCTTTGTACTGCACATTCAAATATTCGACGGAAACCTGGCCTGGACCTCAGTTGGTGGCTTAGCCCGGGGCAACGGACCGCACAGTGGCCTTCTCATTGTCATGCATCAGTGAGTGCGAGGGCCCATGGGGTCACGTGGCTCAGAGGTTCATCCTCTATTGTTTTTGAGCTTCTGAAAACCTGACTTTTTCTCCCGGTCCTTCCACTCCTCCCCCGCTCGGCCATCTTGTTACCTTCCAGCACTGAGGGCTGGAATGTTTATTGAGCTTCGTCAACAATGATGACAACAACAAAACCGGGACTTGCCCACCTGTGTACCCGCCCCTTCTCAAACAATGCTGCCTCCGAATCACCAATCTAGGCCTGCCAGTTATTCTAACCCAACCCATGGCCCCCTGCGGACTTGGGAATGCCTGAAGAGCCACCTGATTTTTGTGTGTTTGCCACTCCTTGAGTTCTCAGGGAGATTAGCTATAAAACTGGAGGGGTGCTAGTCTCCTATCAAACTCTCCAGCTGTTTCTTACGTAAATATGAGGGGTGAGCCTAATTTAAACATTCATTAGTGACATCCACTTTAAGTAAATTACCCTGATGTAATCAAAAAGCTATGTTTTTATCAAATCATTATGAACTCTTGACAAGTGTTGATGAAATTTTATTTTTTATTCTTTTATTTATTTATTTTTTACAATAAAGGATTCTTTTTAAAGTCCAACAAAAGTCCAAATATATTTGGTATTATTATATTATAATATGTTGCATTATACACTACCGGTCAAAAGTTTGGATTCATTCATTCGTTCGTTCATTCATTCATTTATACAATATTTTATATATATATATATATATTTTTTTTTTTTTATTATTATATTATTTGTTCCTGTAATGGCAAAGCTGAATTCTGAATTTTCAGCACTAGTTTTAGTGTCACATGATCTTATTTTAATATGAACAAAAAAAAAACTTTTCATCATTGATAAGCATAAGCATATGCTCATTTTTGATACACTACCATTCAAATTACAGGTGCAAGTAAGACTTATTATTATTATTATTAATACTTTAATTCAGCAAGGATGCATTCAATTGTAACCAGAGTACCAAATAAGCACAAATCAGCATATTAAAATGATTTCTGGAGGATCATTTGAGAAATAAGACAAATAAGATGATTGTATTGTGTAAACAGCAGACTGTAATTTAAATCATTATTTATTGAAAAACTTTGTCAATGCTGTGTTTCTCAAATCAAATATGTATGTACTGTATGTATGTATTCCAGAACCAATGATATCTGACATCAATGACATCCAAGCTGTCAATCATAAAATCATTGTGCTGAAAAATAACATCATGATCATAATTGTGGCTCCCTAGACTGAAAATTGGTTTGCTGATAACCTTATAACTTGGAATGATGGCTTTAAAATTCAAATTTTGGTAATCAAAACTGTTCAAAAGTATTTTTATTGAAGCATTTTCTAGTTCAAACTATTTTTGACTAAACATTATGTTTAGGACACAAGGAACATAAGTGAGAATGTGCAGAGTGGATTGGTGGGAAAGCATCTTGGATCCGTGTCTATACTGTAGGTACATGTGCACGCCACATTTCAAGCATCGCCCTCCAGTAAAATCAAACTGTGTTACAGAGGAAATAACAAAACAACAGCAACAACAAAAGAAAACAACAAAAATGACTCCGTCGACCGAGGTCCACATAAACAAACAGGAAATTAGATCCCAGTCAGCTAAGTCAAGAAAGAAGAAACCTGTTTCTCTTTTTTTTTATTTCTTTTATTTTTATACAGGGACAATGCACAACAAAACTGTTGTGCCAGAGTTAGCTATAAAGCTAATTTGCATCTGCAGTCCCTGGGCAGGATGTTGTTACAAAATTACCAAGTTCAATCAAAACAATACAATACATACAACACATACAATATCACATCATACTCCATTAAATAAAAAATCAACTCAATGATCACATATTTGATTTTCCTTAAGCCATACTTTTAAAAATACTAAATGTTGCACACGCTCTAATATAAACAGGTATTAAATTCCATCTTTCTGCTGCTCTAACTGAAAAAACTGATTGTCCAAAAACAGTTTTCTTAAATTTAGTTGAACAATCACCTCTAACTGATGACCTAGTCTGCCTGATATTGTCCTTACAGAAAGTCACACATTGTTTAAGAGGCACAATGTCTTAAACACATTGAGATAACCTGACTTAATTTCACAGTCATAGGGCTGTGCAGTGATAGGGGTGTTGGGATAGGGACCACATGGTACAGGGCACACGGGGTGTCTGGGCTTTATCACTCTGACTGACAGCCGGGTGGGGGCACAGCCTCTGGCAGTTTAATAGCAGACCCTTAGCCCACCCACCTGACCCTGCCCAAAACCACCATCTTGAAACACCTATATTATGCTCTCAGGAAAAGGGTTAATGAGGGAAAAAGGTTCCGGAATCAGGAGCTATTTTTGGATTTAGAAATTTAGGCAGTCAATGCGTGAGCTATTGTTTGTAATATTGAAGTTTGTGTATTGCTGTACAAAATCTCTGTCATTATCTCATGTCAATGTTATTTTACTATGATGACATATTATTTAGTCCTTATCAGTATTTTGAATGACATTTTATTCAATACTTTATTTTTAGTTATTTATTTAAATGTTTTAGTTTTCATTTTTATTTATTTTTAAATGTGTTTTTATTCATTTTTTCAAGGTTTTTAAATTTTTGCTTTAGTGAAGACAGAGAATAACTGTCATTTTATTAATGAATACATATTAATATGTTAAAATAAACACATTGAATGTGGCCACTATTATAAACAGATTGCAGCTTAATGAGTAGTAGTACTATATTATCAAATATATTTAGATTGTTATTCATGAATTATTAGATTACTCACCATGCTTTTATGCCTTTGTGCAACACTAAAGTGCAATTCCCATGAGCCTGTGAATTAATAGCATTAATTAATTACTAAGCAATTCAGCAATTATGTAAGTTCAGTGTTCAGTGATCCATAGATCACTGCATGTAGAGGGCAATTTTCATAATGCGCCATATACAGTGGAGTCCAATAGTACATTGACTACACTGAAAATATGCCATTTAAAATCTAACATAACCTGGAAACAAACAGAAAGTGTTAAAAAAGCATACAAATTAAGTTCTGCACTTTTTCTAGGTCACCAATCAAATGTAAGCAAATTTGTGACACTGACCGTGTTAACATTTTCAAATCATGCTGCATGAACGGATCATCAGGTTTTCTCATGTTAGCTCAACTGATGCTGTAAGCAAAATAAACATTTCTTACATTTACATTTATGCATTTGGCAGATGCTTTTATCCAATGCGACTTACGTTGCCCTCAAGGTACACGCTTTATCAGTTCTTGCTTTCTCTAATACAAAAAAAATTATGTTCATTTTTGTTAATAATGTAATTTGTACTAAACAACGCAACTAAACTAGAAGAAAAGGAAAAAGACTAAACACACTTGCATGCTTGAATGGGATGTGTAGCTCTTGCAGGTGCACTTCTTGTATATCTCAAAGTCTGTGAAATAAACCGGCACCATTTATTTTGAATGTGCGAAGGCAACCATTACAAAACGTAGGGCAGGGTAACTTGGCAATGATAAATATCATGCCTGGAACGGCTGCTTTCCAGATGAAAACAGCTAATGAGGAAGCAAGGTGGAAAATCAGTCAAATCAGGTGGGTTCAAGGCGGGTGGGCTGGAGGTGTCCACCCATCACCAGCCTGATACAAACCAGAGCACCTCAGAGCTTGCAGTTTAAGTCATATTCTCTCTCATGCAAACACTCAAAATAGATGTTCCTTCACACACGTGCTGAAACAAACATGGTATACAACGTTATCGTTTCATATAAAAAATAAGAAACGAGTCAAAAAATGAACAGAAACAGAAAAGCAAAGGACGTTTGGCCAACTGGAGGAAAGCCACGTTTTGAAAGAAAGCCTGGCCGTTAAAGTCAAGTGCACAAACCTGTGATTACATTGCGTAAAATAAAGGCCATTAAGCAGTTAAAGCAGAAGATAACATCAGCTGCGCAAGTTCAAAATCTACTAAACCAAGTGTAAACTTTCTTTTCCATGTCTCCAGGTCAGAAGATCTCAAATTTTGTGATAAAAGGTCTGTTTAAAGTCCTTTTATGTTGATTTCTGTCGAAAATATAATCAAATTAGTCAAGACATTTAATAAACAATCACAAAAGGGACAAGGGATGCTTAGAACTTGAAGAACAACTGCTATTCGGATTCCATGCTTAAAACCTCCTAATAATCTGTTAAATTAAACAGAGCACACCTTGTGTTTGACCAACCACAATCATTATTGATAATGCTGTTTGTTTCACTCTAACTTTGACCACAAACAGGTCTGAATCAAACCAATTACTTAGTATGTCCAAAACCAGGCTCTAATCAAACCAATTACTTTACTTGTCCAAAACAGACGTTCCCAATCCTTTGATGCTTTCCAGCGCTAAATCCGTGATAACTGGTTTATTTGTATGTTCCGCTTCATAGCCAGTGTTGAAATAACAAGGCCTTCTCATTTACATAGTCGAGTGAGAAGCACAAATAACCAAATGAACAAGCAAAAGGTTGAATGAAATGCAAATGAGTCAATGACATATAAGAGTGTCTGGAATGAAAAAAGAAAAGAAAAACACATATGGCAAGATGTTAGAAATGTACTCATGCTGGGTTCATATTTTGCCAAAACTAATTATGAATTTAAATGACTGATTTAAATTATTCTAAAAAATGTAACGTCTATTTTATAATTGTTATTATATATTGACAGTTTGAGACAATTTTTTTAAATATGCAAAGATGATAAATCATTTCAAGAATTTCATGCATCTTATGAGACTTTACTTTCCTATAATATCAAGATTTTATACTTCATGATTTAGATCTAGATTTTCTTTTTACAACTTGACAATATTCAAAATATTCCCAAGTGAAAGTGAACTGGATGCAGAGAAGGTGATCGAAAAGACGTCTCGATGGGAACATATGGCAGCAATTGAGGAGAGAAAGCGCTGTCTGACCAGCTGCAATTAGCACACTGCCTCATGTTGGCCTTTCTTTTAATAGCTTGGATTGCCCTGTTTAGACTAAAAATAAATGGGCCAATTTAGGGCCGTGGGGACTGTCATTTCAGGAGCATGAACTCTGACCTTGGCCAAAACTGAATGTCCAGATGGAATGTAGCATTCGTGGCACAAAACCACATCCCTTCAAATCCAGAAGAAATGGCTTCCACACCTTCTGCACGAATCACTGCAAAAGACCTCACAATCTGTACACTACTAAAAAATAAAGGTTTCAAAAGTGAGTTTTCACAGAAAGTACCAATTCTGGTTCCCCTAAGAACCTTTCATTGAACAGTTCTTAAAAGCCCATTTTTCCTAGTGTGAAGAATATTTTAATAATCTAAAAGAACCTTTGCCCAGTGTTTGTGCACCTTTTTGCATTGGAAAAGCCCTATGGATGTTAAAGGTTCCTCTACAGATGCCAATAAAGAACCATTACTTTTAAGAAAAAAAACATTACTTTTGATAAGCTAAAAAACCATTGTAGAACCTTCTAAAAACGTTTATTTTTGAAATGGTTAAATTTATACATTAGAAACGAAATGTGTCCTTAAAGAGGAAAAAAGGCCCTTGAAAACCTGGGGAAAATATGGACAATGGTTCCTAAAGGGGGTTTTCACAGTAATGCCATAGAAGAACTCATTTTACTGAACAGTTCTTAAAAGAACCATTTTTCTTAAGTGTGAAGAACAATTAAAAAAATCGAATATATCATTTTTCCACAATAAAGAACCTTTATAGAATGGAAAGGTTCTATATATGGGTGTTAAAGGGATAGTTCACTCAAAAATGAAAATTACCCCATGATTTAAAGTGCCCCTATTATGGATTTTTGAAAATGACCTTTCATGCAGTGTGTAACACAGCTCTAAGTGAATGAAATCATCCTGCAAAGTTTTCAATCTGAAAGTGCACCGTGGGTAAAGTTATTGTCTCTCGAAAGAAAGAGTTGACTCTGAATCATTGAAACGAGTCATTTTTAAAACAAATCCCAAGCCATTTCATTTTTGACTTCAACATGAAACATTAGCATATTGCCCGCCCACTTGTTGGTCTTTTCCTTTTGGTCTGAATGAAAATGCAAATTCATTCTTTGCCACTAGGTGCCACTTTTGGAGCAGTAAAAATAGCGGTTTCCCAGGTAACGCTGTACACAAAGCAGCACTGCGCTCACAAACGCTGCTTTATCAGGCATTACATGCATGATGAAATGAAACAGACCAATCGGACCAATCACCGCAGATTAGCGTCATGCAAAGGAGGGGTTTGGAAAAATGAACTGTTGAGCGAATCGTTTGGGAGTCATTGAGCAAATAAGGTAAAAATAAATGCATATTATAATACAATGAAAGTGTTTTTTGACCTTGCATGCACGCCAACCTGCTGTTGGGGACCCCCAAAACCAAAATATGAACCTTTCATAACCCATAATATTGGCACTTTAATCACTCTCAAGTCATCCTAGGTATTTATGACTTTCGTCTTTCAGGCAAATACAATCTGAGTTATATTGAAAAATAGTGGTTCAGATTTTGAAGCATAAAATGCGTCCATACATTATAAAAAGTGCTCCACATGGCTCCGGGGGGTAAGCGAAGCAATGTGTTTGTGTAATAAAATATCCATATTTATAACTTTATAAACCTCTAGCTTCTGCTAACTGTGTTACACACGTACGTGAGAGAGTGGCGTTTCAGCAGATGACGAAGGATGCAGGCATAGCATAAACTCCAGTGAGAATTTGCTAGTCTCACAAGAATCAAGTTTTGTCTCCTCTTGGGTTATAACAAAATCCTCCAACATTTTTATTTACAAATCCTCATTTTGTACTTCGAATTCGTGACCGGTATTCGTCACATTGTTCGCCAACGTAATACATCATCCGCTGCACATACGACAGTTAGTGGAAGCTAGAGATTACAGTTTATAAAGTTGTAAATATGGATATTTTTTCTTACACAAACGCATCAATACTTAGCACTTTTTATGATGGATGAAGAGCAGTACATTTTTTAAGTCATATATACCTAGGATGGCTTGAGGGCGAGTAAATTTGGGGAACTTTTCATTTTTGGGCAAACTATCGCTTTAAAGGTTCTGGAACCATAAATGCCAAAGAACCACCTGGATTTCTAAGAGCACGCCAAGCTGTACATAACATTTTCAAAACAAAAATACAATGACTCTTTGTAGGTATGTTTGTTTTTCCATAGCAATTATGCTGGATTTCTCAAACTAGCATAGGCGTAATACTCTAAGGCCGGTTCCAGATCTCTATCTAGGGTTTGATGGGGTGTGAAGAGGAAACCCACTGCTCTTGGGACTCCAATAGCCAATCCCTAAGTCACCTTCCATGTCCGCCCTGAAACTTTCTTCTTCTAAATTACCCTCTTGTTTAAATGGAATTTGCAGCCAGATTCGGGCTGAATTTGTTCCAGAGCGCCGGGCCTGACCGGTAGTCCGACACAGATGTTCAAATAAGCCCAAGAACAACAAGGAGAACCCTTCACACCTGGCAAGTCTCAACGCAAAACTTGGCACCCCAGAACCTGTAGGCTTGTCCTGGCTCCACCTTTCACCCCTGCTGATGTCAATGCATCCATCGGCCAATCGGAGCGCTCCGGCCTGCCCTTGACTTTGTCGGCCCAGACACAAAGACAAATGAATCTATCCGATTAAATGTTTTTTAATGGCATACGGAGAAAGTCCGTGAGGACCCGGTTAGAAGCCATATGTGGATTTGCTCTGATAATCATTCAAAATGAGCTCTAATTTGTAATCCGCTCTGCCTCACAGGGGCCCGTGTGCAATCTGTGTTGTTTGTTTCTCCAGATGCACTGTATATAATGACAGCAGAGCTTTGTAGTGTTAGACAAAGTCCAACTCTTAGTGTTCTTGCCTAGGGCCAAGTCGTTTATTCCATCTGAAGCAGAGGAATACATTTGAAAATGTCAAGGAAAGGCAAACTGGAACTAAGACGCAAAAAGTCATGGTACTACTATTCCTTCCAGAATGAAATAAAGACCACGTGAGAATTACTGGGTCCAAATCATGTCACACTTAATTAAACTGGACTGATAATGGGGAGCGCATGAAAAGACCGTGAAATATTGCGTCTCCTGCGACACAATGTTCATAACTTGTTCTGCTTTGCAAAATCTACAGCCAAGTTCTTCTGAATCATACTGGAGAATATCAAATGCAGTCTGCACCGATGAATGTGTTAATGCTATTAGACGAGTCAAAAACATAGACTCTTTTGTATAAGTAGTAATGTTTTTTAAGGCAACCGTGAGTATTATTAATGCTCATACTTGAGCAAACCCCTGATCCTAAGTATTGCACTTTAGCACATAATTTGTCTTGAGCTGCTTGTGCTACGGACATGAATCATACGACTTTTGAGGTGTGGTATTGTTTTTCAGAGTGAACAGATTTATGATTTCTTATATACCTTTCAAAACCTTTCATTTGAATATAGTGAAACAGTAAATTTGTGAAATATTATTCAAATTTAAAATGTAAAATGTAATTCATTTTAATTTGTAATAATAAATTAAATATTATTAAGCAAAATATTATAAAATTAAATATTCTGAATTAAATAGGTTTATTCCTGCGATCCAAAGCTGAATTTTCAGCATCATTACTCCAGTTTTCAGTGTCGCATGATCCTTGAGAAATCATAATATGCTGATTTGGTGATTAAGACACGTTTCTTATAATTATCAATGCTGAAACAGTTCATATTTTTGTGGAAACTGTAATATATTTTTTCCAGGATTCTTTTTAAAGGTCAAAAGAATAGCATTTAATTGAAATATAAATATTTTGTAACATTATAAATGTTTTTATTGTCATTTTGTTTTTTATCTTAGTGTATTATATTAACATTTGTGTACCGTAATGATATTTAATAAAATTGCTTCTATCCTTTCACGAATCATTCAATGTTTTATATGTATAAGAGACAAAACCTACACCAAAATCCTGCAGCCCAAGAAGCTCCCAAGATCATCGGTGCAGCAAAAAAGAGGCTTTTGAAAAGCTGCGGAAAGGTCAAGTGATGCACCTACAAAGAGCTGTGGGTCATTTAGATCAGACAGACACTGTCCTCCAGTGGCGTTTCTTCATTAAACAGACACAGGTGAGAGGACAGTCTGGATTTGGGCCCAGTAAAACCAACCTCTACCTGTGATCACCCAAGCATGTGGAGTGGAGAGATAGAGAGACAGAAAGAGAGAGGGGAGGGGTTCAGGACCCTAGCCGAGGGGCAACCTCGTCACTCATCTGGGCCGTTGTCTTTGGACAGGACACTCGACTATCTGAAACAGCAAAGCACCCCCACACACGACTTATTAAGGGCAGGTTTGTTCTTCCTGACAGAGCTCAATTGTAGATAATTGTCTCTTTCAGATCACTGAGGGCTTGTGTGATCCTCCATCCATTGAAGTTGAAGGATCTTTTCGCATGTGGATGGATGGAGTTCCACTTCACATAACACAAACCAATAAGGAATCAAAGACCTTTTTTTTCCCCTCAAGGTTTAATTAGTGTTATATTCAGCATGTTTTATGGATTGGACATTTTTACTAGTTTACCATTATCATTGTTTAAATATATTAAATTGCAAGGGGTATATATTTAATATCAAGTGCCACATATTGCAACATTTTAAACCGCTACATTATAATAGTATTTACATAAAGAGCCCAAGAATTTATTTAAAAATATATGTAGATAATTTACATTTATATAAGTCTAATGATTCATTTTATACATTAAAACAATGTATGCAATTATGGATTATACTTTTTTAAAATTGTATTATAGTATATATATAATTATATAATATATTCATATAGTTTTTATTTAATTATAATTGAATTACTTTTGTCTAACATAATTAATAAAACTGCATACATCCTTAATTGAACAATAAATAAATAACATTTAAAACAAATCAAACTGAAACAAAAGCTTTCCCAATGCACAGAAGTTACAACCGGGTTAACACCCACACTAACCAACGGCACTGCACCTACAAATGATTCCAGTTACAACTTGTGATAACGTTTACCTCCAAACGTTTGACGTCATCTGAATAGAGAGGTTTCCCCTCATTGCAATTCCTTCAGCAGATCTCTCACACACATGCGCTTTCACACGCACAAATGCACACACATACATGCACACACACACACACACACACACACACCTGCAGCTGGTCTGATTAATAAACTCCCAATGGCAGTCCGTTAACAGGCCAGCTGTAGAACAGCAACAGAACCATGTGTGAAATTAGCATGCTACAGGTCCTCTTATGTGCCTAACGCGACCATTACTCACACACTAACACATATCCCTATAAACTGAGACCAAGCCTCGTTTATTTGGACTAGAGGGGACATTCATTAGGTCATTGCTAGCATAAGAGTTCTCAATCATACAATTTATAAAATATTTGTAAGATGGAAAAGGGTTGAATTTAAATGACTTTACTACTTTGGTTTGAGTGGACTATTTATTTGTTTATTTATTTGCAATGTTCTAGGTGCTGAACTTTTTTGTAACATGGAAAATGATGAATTATTAAGAAATATTTTAGTAAATATTATTTTTGGAATATTGTTTAAATTTGTAATAAATTCAAAAGCTTTTCAAATGTGTCTCCATACATTTTCAACTTTCGCAATATCCCATAAACGAACCTTTTTAATGAATAAAGCATGTTCCTATAATGACATCATTCTCCAGGAAGTGACAACAGTTTAAATATTATGGATCTGATATTCTGTGATATTTATGCTATCAGTTGCTTTTTCCCTTTTTCTTTAAAGCATTCCATTCTGATTTACGCAATTACAGAAATCTGTATGATATTACCAAAATGTCCAAAAAAAAAAGAATAAAAAATAAAAATAAATAAATAAATATATATATATATATATATATATATATATATATATATCAGGTACAGTATACAAACTCAAACGTTTTCATGATAAACCATCAAAAAAGAGTTTGCTTTAACTTGAAGCAACTGAAAACCAGAAAAAATGAATAAAAAACACATAAGTTTGGAAAAATAACATGAAACTTTATTTTCATAGGCCATTTTTGTTACAATTTTAATAAACTGTAGCTAAATTGTGTAGGTTTTATAATTTAAATTAATTAGACATCCTTTTTGATTGATATTTTTTTAACTATGAAAACAAAATATAGCTAAATTAAACCGGGGGAAAAACTAGAATCAAAAACAATTAAAATGAGTAAAAAAAAAATGTAATCCAATGCAATTTAACAACAACAACAACAACAACAACAACAAAACAGAATTTAGAAAAAAATAAAATGGAATTTAAGCAAAAAAACAAAGCAGATTTCATATGGCCCTACACTGTAAAAAAAAAATTCTGTAAAATCACGGCTGTGGTTACGGCTGTGCCGTAATTCTACCGTAAAAAATATGGTAACAACATTTTGGGTTTTACAGTTTTAACTTAAATTTACAGTTAAATACCGTAATTTCATTAACTGATACACCAACCTATTAAAGTACTGAAATCTGTTTTGTACCTTTGAAATACACTGATAACCACCAAAAGCAGGTGGTGATGAGAAAGTCACATGATGAAGCAAAGCCCATCACAAGCAGCTTTTAAATAATAACATATATAGAAGGTGCACAGGTCACATTAATTTAACAACATTAGATGTAACATACAACCCTAATAAATATAATTGATAAGAAAAAACTGAGAAGCAGCATAGTTATTTTAAAGAAAAAACATCAAATTCAAACAAAATTTGAAATGCAACGCAGGGAATTCTGGGAATGTCAATTTATGTTTTTTTCCTGTAAATTTTACAGGAACTTACCGTTAACAATTTCACAGTATTTTTTTTACTGTAGCATTTTCACAGTTTTTTACCATTAAAATCACGGTAATTTTTTACAGTGTACTTTAACTTTATCTATACGTTCCGCCCTGTTACTTTTCTTGAAATTGTATGATCAATCAAACAGAAATACTTCCTTGATGTATATTCATTACAAAACTATAAACCATTCAAATGGACACAATATTGTCTTCTTAAGCATCACTAGATCTTCCTAGCAGATAAGTCATGTGTATTGAGATCGATGACCCACACGTATCCCTCAGATAAGACTCTCTGTCCTGTTTTTGCCTTTTTTGCTCCATTCAAACCCATTCACAAAAACACACTCACATCCTCTGCCTCTGAAACACTCAACGCACCAACAAAGACGCTCCACACATCCTCTACGGTCATGTGGTGACAATGTGTGCGCTGTGGTGGAAGTCTGCGAGAGGAGGAAGCGAGCTGTTGCCCCGAGCGACTCGTCCTGGGGAGGAATGTTTATCGTGTCCAGTGTCTTTGATCTCGCCCACTTAATCACTTCCTGCACACTGTACGTGAACTGCTGCACTGCCACATAGGGGAAGCAGGGGGAGGCCATTAGATGTGGTTACTCCTCCACTACCTTCCACAAGTCATTAGATAGAGGCTGCGATAAGGTGCAAAAATCCCATGGTTTCAGGGTGTTGTGGCTGATTCCTTGAACATCTCTGAGGACCAAGCAAGACAGCCTTTAATTGCTGTCTGGCTTCGATTGGCGTCTCCAGTGCTGGGAACTTCGCTGTATGGGGGTGGACGAATGCCCGAGCCACGCTTTACGCGCTCTATGGCAGTCTTAGGCATGGGTGCCTACAGGATTTCATCTGATGGTTCGCAGAGAAAGGACATTTTTGGGCAAAAACAACACTAAAAAGTAAAAAAAGAAATACATGCACATATTAAACATTTAAGTTTTCATTTTCTTGACACACAAGTAGTAGTTTCATGTGTAGTACGCTATTCTATAAGACTTGAGCCTCTTTGGACTAAACGAGTAAAGACCCATTCATGAAAAGACAATAAGTATAATGATATAGTTTTAAGAATTGTTTTACATTTTTAAAAATTTCAGGGTCAACACCTAAACTTTAACAACAAACAACATCGTTGGAATCACTTTCAAAATTGTGTTTTTCTCAGCTGACGAACAACGAGACAACATACCTCCATCATGTGCTTATAATAAACAGAACGTTATCATGCATTGGTGTGGATGCTAATATAGCTATCATTATTGTACCTTCTAGTTGATATTCTTGGTGTGAACGGGTTTTAAAGGGATAGTGAATAATGAATTATGTCATCATTTACTCACCCTCAAGTTGCTCCGAATCTATATGAGTTTCTTTCTTCTGTTAAACACAAAATAACACATTTTGAAGAATGTTGGGAAACATACAGTTGGCGGTAGCCATTGACTTCCATACTATGGAAAAAATACTATAGAAGACAATGGCTACTGGCAATTGTTTTTTTCCCAACATTGTTCATGTTTGGAACAACTCAAGGGTGAGTAAATGAGAAAACTATATCTTTAATGGTACACTTGAGCAGAATCCAGGTGTCTAGATATGGGTTTTTAGAAAATCTATTTATGACATTATTTTTGACAGCATGATCATTTTACAGCATTTTTACACAAGTGCCAACAACTTTTAACAGTGCTGTAGCTTTGCAGATAGGTCTCTTAAAGCACCTTGGAGACGTTGCCCCAGTTCTTCTGGATTTAGTCTGTCTCAGTTTGTTCTGTTTCTTCATGTCATTCCAGACAGACTGGATGATGATGAACAGATCAGACCTCTGTGTGGAGCACTGGCTGTTGTCAGACAAAAAATCTCACTGGATTATTACAATTAATATCAAAATGAATGTTTGGAAATGTAAACTGATATTTACACTATAGCAAAAGATGAAAATAACTGACTTTAAACCATTTAGCTGGTGAAAATACTAGTGGCCTAAGACTTTTGCACAGTACTGTATATCCAAAATAATCTACATCAAACCGAATCGGAAATCAAATCAAACTGCAAGCTTGTGAATCAGAATCGAATCCTGAAATTTGTGTCAAAACCCAGCACTATTCAACAGGAAAACAACTGAAAAACTGTGCTTGCACTTGGAAAGTGTGGTAGAGAGACGAATGAATCCGAATTGACTCAGACCGTTTGGCAAACCCGTTTGGCCATTTCACTGAAAATAAAGAACCGCCTCCAAAAGAATGATTAATTCACAAATGATTGTCATCACTGGTTCAGTCGACAGAAATCCATGATACAGTAAACATGATTGCTGAAGATCATCGCATTGAAAACCTTTCTCAGGCTAGCTGTACGGCTGCAGGCGCCACAGGTGTCGGGCTTCGTTTATTTGAGCTCACATAGAGACCAAAGTTCACGATGCACTATAAAACCTGACGGAGAACCTTGGAAGAACTCTGCACATGCCGCGACAGGTTCGAGGTGTTCTGAAGCTAACCTCCCCCTACTGTTCTCGGGTTCTCACCTTGACTTTTTTTCTGGGCAATCCCGTCAGTCAAAAAGACAACATGCTGTTTCTGGGAACCGTGACTCAGTGCAGGCCAGCGGCCTCCCTTACAACCCCTCACCGACTCGCTCAGGTATCGGTGGAGAACTTTCTGTCCTACATACAACTCAAGCCCTCAGGTTAACTGGCTCCTCCCTATGCAAACCCAATTGCATGTAGGAGATTCTCACAAGCCTTAAAATAGGGATAAACCTGGCTCCACACCTGGGAGAGGCACAAGCAGGGACAACCTGTTGGCTCGCCCGTGAAGGATCGGCGATTCGGGGGATTTATGTTCTGTACTTCCTTATGCTCAGCTCTTATGTCATTCCACAAGGCGCTGTTGCTCTTTTGACTTCAGGCCAGGATTCAGTCTGTCAGTGGCGTGATGATGGCTGGGCAGTTGGCACGGCGTGTCGGCGCTCATGTACTCCTCTAGAGCCAACGGGTGTAGCCGATGAGTGTTACAGAAAACCTTTTGTTTCTCAGTGAGTGACGAGATCTACATAGGCAGGATTTGCAGAATGTTCCTGAATCCATTAGTTACCAAGGGTCATAAACTGTTGTTTCCCATTACAGCTTTCTGGGTGTTCTAGGATGAACAAATATGGCAATCTTCCAATATTTGGAGGCTATTCTTTAATTAAAAAAGAGGCCTGCATGAAATTCTGCTGAATTTGAATATATGTCATTTGCTAAATTATATGCATCAAGTTTGTTTAATAAATATTTTAGCTGATTTAATGTTACTTTCAGCTACCAGTGAGTGTGTAACTCCATTTAACACAGTTTCCAATATTCAAATCCACTGTGCAGTTAAACTAAAAATGTTAAAAAACGCACTGAAAGAGGCTTATTTTACAATTAAAATGCACTGTATAAACTGATATGGTTCTTCATAAAGACTCAATATACAAACCACAACGGCGCATTGTGAAGAATAATACATAAAAAACTTTTTAATAAAATAAAATAAAATAAAATAAAATAAAATAAAATAAAATAAAATAAAATAAAATAAAATAAAATAAAATAAAATAAAATAAAATAAAATAAAATAAAATAAAATAAAATAAAATAAAATAATAAAAGGGGTCTTCTATGTTCTGTACCAAAATGTATAATGATTTATAATAGGGCATGTCCAACATAAACAAAAACAATAAATATTTTAATAGAAATACATTCTAAATTATTTTCTAAATTACATTCTAAATCTTACAATTCTTCACATGTATTCTTTGCTGTTGAAAAAATATCTTTAAAAAGGTCTCAGTTTTATGACTGTTAAAGGGGTCATCGGATGCCCATTTTCCACAAGTTGATATGATTCTTTAGGGTCTTAATGAAAAGTCTACTGTATAACATACTTTGGATAACATTTCTCAATGGTAGTGTAAAAACACCTTTTTTTACCCTGTCAAAATCAGCTCTGTTTTCAGTGAGCTGTTTTTAGTCCATGTTGCTTTAAATGCTAATGAGCTCTGCTGGGGTGACGAGCAGACTGTAAACTTCAGCCGTGAAACTGGCTAACTAGCACATTATTAGGAAAAGCGATTTACAAAGATTCATAAAAACCCTTATACTCACTTCTTCTGTAGATGAAGCTGGATAACGAATGATTCGTGCAAACCAACACAGTCTCATCCCAACTCTTCACATATTGACGCTTGGTCAGGACCCTTTGGCGTCGTTTTTCGACGTGCAGGGTCCTCCATTGCTTTAAATAAGAAACCCTTAGCGTCAATATGCCGACGCAAAAGGCTTATCGTCATGATTAAATTATATATTGGGCAATAATATTGCTATTATTGCATATATGTTGGGGTTTTATTTACATTACACTATTTACACATTTATGAGCACGTAACCCAACCCCTGCCCCTTATTTGTCAATAAAGCACAAGATACAACAGGCAGATGCAACTACCGTCATAATTTTATTTTATTTTTTTATAATATTCCAAGTCTTTCGAGGCAAAACGATTTATTTGTGAAAGGAATAGACGAGATCGCCGTCTCCGTCCGCCCTAAAGCTCTTAATGTGTGCTGTCTCTGTGTGCGAATTCAAAAAATGCCGCCAGAAGTAGCCTTGCGTTAGCAATTGGCTCTTGTGTGTCTCGTAACCAATTGCATCATGCTGTTGTGAAATGCCATTGGCTACGGGAGTATCTTTTTGAATGAGATGTGAGCACGTTAGCGGAGCGGGATTTTCAGTGATTAAAACCTTATGTTTTGCTTTCTTCTTCGCATAAAGATATCGCATGGCTTCAGAAGACTTGGAATGCAACACGACATGTTTGTAATGCATTTATAATGCTTATTTATGGTTGTTTTTTGCAATAAATACCTGTGACTGCACTTATATTTGCCTGTGTGTGTTTTATATTGTTCAGAGGTGGGTAGGTTTAGGGTACGGGTGGGGTTAGGTGCTCCAATGAAAGTAAAAATTTATATAAAATTATTTATATTTTTTACAAATGCATGCAAACCATTAAATTAAGAAAACAACTGAAAACAATGGACTACCCTTCACGTAGAAAAGCGACGCCAAAACGGTCCTGACCACGCGTCAATATGTGACGAGTTGGGATGAGACTGTGTTGCGCAAACATAGACGCATTTATGTAGATCGGGATCGGTGCATTCCCTTCAAAACCAAAGTAACGTTAATCCTCTGCGTCTTCAGCGGCTCAGATGACGGGAGTAAATGACGACTGCTGTGTTCATTATTACATCTTACAACAAAACACCTCAATCGCTTAATCGGAGACATTCTTGTCTTCCCCCGCACCGGAGTCGACACAATGGCGGACAGCTCTCAGCTCACTCAGGGCGGGTCTAAGGTAAGACAGTCTTGTCAATCAACTATCGTGGGAGGGACCTGTGCAGAACTACGTCATTCTGACAGGAATCTCAGAACAGCCTGATTTGAGAAAGGGGATTTAAAAAAAAAAACACTGGGTGGATTTTTATCATTATAGTATGGATGTGTACACACACTTCCAACACACATTTATGTTCAAACAACTTGTAAAGTGAATTTTGCATCCGATGACTCCTTTAAAAAAAGTAAGTTGATGTAACCATCAACTAAAAAAAGTAATATTTATTATTATATTATTATATATCGTATATTCATTTATTCATTCATTCAAATATCTGGAATTATTTATTCATACCATACCACATGACATTTTATAACCTAAACCTAACCTAACCTTTTCATAAAAAGGCACATTATTTAGCCTAAAATGAAATATTATTAGAGACTTGCTGACTTTTTTTTTTTTTTTTTGCTTTGTTTTTTTCTTGCATGTTGGTTGGACCACATGACAAAACTGGTTGCACTATACTTTGCAAACAAGATTTTGCAAAGTGAAGTGAAGCAGTTTTTTTTTTCTAAGAAACAATAAAAAAAATTATGCAATAATATAATATAACAACTTTTGCAAACTACAAAAAGGCTTTATTTTGAAGATTTTATTATTATTATTATTATTATGATTTCAGGACAATTGTATTGCCCCAAAAATGTTTTATATTATGCTCAAGCAAAAAAAAAAAAGTTACTGTATGAATTGAATTTTCATGTGTTTCTGAATAAATTAATAGATAGATCAAGACTGAAAAATGTCACTGACCCATTAAACAAATGATACTAGGATGAAATAGTGGTAAGTATGAGAGATGTGCAAGCTCAGAACAGCAGTGGAGCACAAACGCTCTTATTATTCTACGACGTGTCATGGCAGTCATGGTGGAAGGGCCGGCATCTTTCATATTTCTCATTCAGCAATGCCCTCCAGCCTGTTTCTTTGCTGTCAAACTGTGCAGCTGGCACACACTCACAGCCGGCTCCGTTCCAAAGAACGTTTAGGATCTGTAGTCTCAGGAACCCGTCCAGCCCAGTTTCTATTGACTCACAAATATGGGAGTAAACATTCCTGCTCAGTTACATTCTGTTTGCAAAATATCATTTTTCAAAAGTGCTACAATATATAAAGTAAGTGGCACAACAAAATGGACAGAATATATGTTTCCATGACAGCATAATTTCTTCAACTGACAGGCCACTTGTTGGATAGTAACAAATGCTTTAACACTCCCATATTCTTTTTATGGCGGCACCACCCACATGTTTACAAACACAAGCCTAATTCTGGAGCACAGGAGACATCATTTCACCAGACAACAGTTAGGTGGATCTATCTTGATACCAAAATATACTGCATTAAATGAGGTGGCACAGGTCAGACCCCTCAAACATTCCCAAAACACTAATAACAGAACTACACTTTCAAAACTACACTTTTGAAATATTAACTCATTTTACTTCCGTAATGACACCTATTCATGAGTAAAACAGGATTTCAACCAGGAAAAAAAAGCAGGTATGATATTATCCATATCTATGACTAATGGTCTGTATTTAACAGGTGTTTGGAAGGCATGGGTTGATAACCAAGGGTTAAACTGATGTGGAATGATTCAGATACAGCATTCAAAATAAAAGGCTACAATTTAAAGAGCTATTAGTAGTTTAATGAGTAATAACAGAATTTGTGCTATATAAATAAATAAATATACGTTATATACATTATTCACAACCATTTTTGTTCTTTAATGACAATTAGTGAAACAGGATATTCAACCTGAATATTTTAAAATATTTAATTGTTATTTATAATCAAATAAATAAATAAATACAATATTTTATATAAGCAACACAAACCATTTTAGTTCCCTAAAAATAATGAATTATCTAAAATATTTTAATAATTATATGTAATGACTTTTAATAATTTTTTCGAATATTTTATTTTTATATACGCATGTGTGTGTGTTTTTTTTTCTCCTATTTTGTACTATATAAATATATATAGAATTTTTTAAATAAACAACACAACCCATTTTAGTTCCCTAATGACAGCTATTTATGAATGAAACAGAATATTCAACCAGACAAAATATACATTTATATATACATTTATACGTTCATATTTTTTTTTTTTTTTTTTTTTTCTTAGAAATTGCTTTGTATAGTCTTATTTGAATTGCTTTTATTGTGCAGCACATTGGTCAACCCATGGTTGTTTTTAATAGTGTTATATAAATAAAATTGACATTGACATTGACATTGACATATTAAAAAAATATATATATTATTGTTGTGATTTTTTTAACGATTATTTTAATTCCTTTTATGTAAAGCGCTTTGTTTATATATAGTGACACACATTTATGAGTGAAATAGGATATTCAACCAGGAAAAAATACATTTATATAAAATATTTATATTTATTTACATAGCACAAATCTGTTTACATATTTATATAACCAACTCATTTGAATGTATGTATTTATATGTATATAACTAATAGTATTATATACATTCACATGACGCTGTAAATGTATATGACGCTGTAAATATTTGATACATAAAATATAGATATATATTTATATATAACAAGTCTATGCTTTTATGTGCTTATTTATAGTGCAATAGTGAATAGATATATTTGGAATGTGTTACATAAGTAAACAGGTCGATTTTAATTTTAGGTTGACTTGACATAATTTTTTTTTTTTTTTTTTTAAAGTATCAAAGGCAAGGTTACATGGAGCCACAGCAATGTTAGCACAAGCAATTAGCATAAATGTGTGTAATGTTCATATAATTATGTCACTGAGGACTCAATTATCGATCAGAAGTTCACAATAGCCTTCAACAAATATTATAAGAAAGCCAGTAACCACAAAATACCAAGAGGAGCTGTTCTGGCACTGCGTGTACTTGTCTGTTGTGTCGGCTTGCGTGACTGGGGTGTGTGTGTGTAAAGGCTCCAGTCCTGCCTCAGGCTGCCGGCACACTGGGAGCAGCTCTTTACTTTTAATCCTTGAGAGTCTTAAAAAAAAGTCATATAAAACAACAAACACTTCAGCTTTGACATTGGGATGCCAACGATGCCCTGAACAACCACAAGCGGAGGTGACTTAGTGCGGAGTCTGCAAGCAAAGAACCAATGCACACAAACAAGGGCACCATTATTTAGGAGAAGAAATGCTGTGCCAAGCACTGAGGTTTTTGGAAATGTTTAGGTGCGATGGTCTAAATACAGGGAAAACGGTAAACGAAAGGTTCATAATAAACCTGGGTTTAACGTTATCAAAATTCAAGTTAGAAAGACGGCCGAGGCCTGATATGACACTAGCAATGCAGCTGTTAAGAAATGAGTCAGAGCAGACAGGAGTTTTGGAAACGCCTCATAAATATGTTGACATGTCATGTGCTGCTGAGTCACGCTGGCCAAATGCATCATCCCAGCCCAAACGACCTCCAGATACACAGAGGCATTTCCTCCTGAACCTGCCTCACCGTCGCTGCTATCTTCTGCTGGCTTGAAAAAAAAAAAAAAAACCTACCAAATTTAAAAAGAATTGGTCTTGCACAGCAAAATGTGGGTTAGAACCAGGGTTATTATAGTTCACTAACACTAAAACCATTAAAACATTTCCGTTACTTGAAATAAAATAAACATTAAATAAAATAAAATAAATATTTCGGTTTTATTTAGTTAACTTGATGTACTAAAATAACTAAAACTGAACCTAAAACAAAACTTATTAAAAACTGTATAGACATATATAAAAATGGAAAATTAAAAAAATATAACAAATCCAAAATAATAATAAAAACTGACATTAATATAAATAATGACAAAAATATCACTGGTAAGAACTCTAGTGTAAATATAGTGTAAATATTATCAGTAATATTGGTTAACATCGTCATAACAACAATAATTGGCTACAAAAATAATTTATCCATCAGTAAATGACAAAATAATTTATCAAAAAAATAAGCCATCATCATCAACAAAAAATGACAAGCCATGAATATATAACTACATGTACTAATATGTACTTTATTTAGCATTATTTCTTTATATATATATATATATATATATATATTAATATTATAATATTACATATTATTTATTTATTTTATGACAATTGGATTTAATTGTGCTTGTATCACTGTATTAAATCACAGAATAATATATAAAATGAGATTGTCCATTAAACAAAAATAAGCCATCAGTATCAACAAAATAATTACAAATATATAAATATATAAATACAAATATATAAACAAATATATAACTAGATGTACTACTATGTACTTTATTTAGCATTATTTATTTAAAAACAATTAAAAAGTATAATTTATATTAATATTATAAATATATATATATATATATATATATATATATATAATTTCTTTCTTTTATGACAATTGGATTATTTAGTAGAGATTGTGTCACTGTATTAAATCACAGAATTATGCATAAAATGAGATTGTTTCATTCTCTCTTTAAAGCTGTCATAAATACATGGAGTAGTAGTTTGTGTATTTGTGTTTGTGCCTTAAAACAAAGAATATTCCACACGAGGCATCACATATAAGGGGGACCTTGAGCATCTTAGGTCAACTTCCACTGAAGTTCCACTGAATGTATGAAGTCAGTGTAGATGTATTCTTCAGCAGACAGTTTGTTTGTCTTTGATTTCTATCATTTGCCACGTTTAAGTTACGTCTTTCAGTTTGATCTGTGTTCTTTTCTTCTGTTTACTCGCCAAAACTGCACTTCACTTGCATTTGGCACATGGTGAGGTTTCATTTTGGATCCTGTTTGCAGATTATAATAACGCATGCAATTTCAGAGGTTTGTCAATATGACAGTATATGAATCTAGCAGGACAACTGTGGGAAAGATGTTCCTCATCTTCTTCCTCAGACACTCCCAGGACTCTGAGCAGGTACGCAGCTGGTGCCGGCGCAGGCGGGAGTTCCCGTGAACGAGAGCGCACGTTTCTGAGAGCAGAAGGGTGGGAAGCGTGAGGAACCTGCTGTTTCCCATCCCAGGTGGAAGGCTTTATGTGAGGAGGAATACAGAGGGTCGGGGGGCTGGGCTCAATACCTGCTGTGCTGCTGAGACCCCCTCACCTGGTGGACTCGTGTCTGAACAGGCACAACCTGAGCCCATTGTGATCAACGGCTCTGTCTCTCACCAGGGGCCAATCTCTCCACAGGCCAACTGCCTGACACCCACAACACCAGGGATAAAGACTCCCATCTGCTGGCCTTGACTTGGTGCCAGATGGGCTGAAGACCCACTGCAGAGCCGAGGAACCAGGAAGAGGCCGGGAGGAAGGAGCTTTTTATTTTCCTTTCATTGGGTGCAAACGCAAGGGAACCCGTCCAAAATTGCGTAAGCGGTGAAATCTGGCACAGCTTTCGACTTGAAAACAATGGGGCGCCTTTAAAAGATGTCCATTGAATTTCTGACGAGCCCGAAATGGTGATACCTCTAAACGTCCTAATAAATGAACGAAGAACACTGAAACAGTCATAAGCCATAAATAAGGCTTAATGCATATTAAGTGACCCTGCAGGTTCAGGTGTTGTGACATTCCAGTCAGGCCATTGTGCTCCTGTCTTCTGTGCACGTGACAAGAAGTGGTTGTTTGGAAAACGAAAAGAAGAAAAAGAAAAGAAAGCTTTTGTTTACTGGACCTGGCCTCAGGTGCAGCTGACCTTTGACTCCTTCAGCTCGCAGGTGGAACAAAAGACCCTTGAGGTGGAAACATATTTCCCTCGAGCAAAACACCTACCGGTGCAGCGAGAACTAGTCAACAACTCCATCAAACACCAACAGAAGAAGCCAACACTGCTATAATTATATTTAAAAACAAATCAATGATTGGTAATACTAATATCAAAGAAACACTCACGAGTGCTTAAATATTTAGGAAAGCAAATTAAGGGATTACATATCATTTATAGCAGAACTTCAACGTGTGCCGACCAGTGGCCAACTAGTCTAGATTTTGGACTATACAGTGTTTATTATTATTATTATTATTATTAATATTATTATAGGCTCTGTTCCAGGTATTATATTATATTTTATTGTATTATATTATATTATATCATACTATATTATATTTCACATTTTATAGTTATTTAAGTGAAGATTTTATTAAACAATTTCGGGTCTTTTTATTTAATATAAATATTCTAATATAAAATTCTGGTCCTGGTCCTGGTCCTGATCTATTCTATTCTATTCTATTCTATTCTATTCTATTCTATTCTATTCTATTCTATTCTATTCTATTCTATTCTATTCTATTCTATTCTATTATTTCCCAACTACGCAGTCAATATTTTGGACTATACAAATGATTGTTTATTGATATTGTTCAGAAATAAACATATGTATAAATATTATAACATACTACATTTTATATGAACAATTTCAGGTAATTTTTTTAGATTAGATTAGATTAGATATTCAGACTTCTTGATATGTGGATTTGTTTGTGTGTAGACTACATGAGTCAGTTTGACAGTGGTACCGTTTCCCATCAGGAAGCATTACTGTTTCAGCAGTTTCCCAGAGGCGATGATGACCCTCCATCAACACTAGTGAATCCCTGTTTGGCAGATCGATGATTGATCATTTATCTCTTTGGAGATTATATTTTCTTGAGACTTCTCATCCTTCAACCCTGTCCCAGAAGCTAAACACAGGATACGGTTCAGTGACAAGTAAGTCTGGTTGAAAGAACAGGAACAATACTTCCTCTGATTGCCGGATGACAATAGGACCAGTGACAATGATTTAAAGTACAGGAATATATAAAAAAAAAAAAAAAAAAACTTTATGTTTTTCCAAAAAAAAAAGGAAAAAAAAAACAGAAAAGAAATCACAAACATCCTGCAAATATCCTCAACTGTACAAAAGAAGAGTTTGGGTGTCTCCAGTGGTTTTGCTGTGCATGCAGCTGTGTTTGGGTTTCAGACTGACACTGGCTCAACACTGCCACCAAGCGGTCTGTCCTCAAAAATCCCGAGTAAATAGTGCTTCTCTGCTTCTTGTCACTCTCTGGAGTGGGTGAGCTGTGGTTAGGCTGGTGAGATGACCTCACTGGAAGGGAAACACATAGAATGGGATGGGATTTTCCATTGCGCTGTGGTGTGAGAATGCTCAGACCCTCTTGTTACACCGCATGCTAATAAAAAAAATGCACTCGGCTGAATTACAGACAGAAACCTTTATAGCCCAAAGGGAAATCCTTGTAATCCTTTAGAATTTCATGTTCAACATATCTGCTTGTGTCAAAGCCACCGGACAGGGGAGACCTGTCTTTGTAGAACTGAAAAAAAAAAAAAACTTGCATTGCAATTAAAATAGTATTTTTCCAAAACAAGTCTGACAAAGATGTAAGTGACACATCGCTATTTAAAAATACAAGGATGGTGGACAGGAGGAAAAATCCAAGCCAGTGTTTTCCCAGTAGACTGTGATGCCAGTAAACGATGAAGAGCTGCAAAGAATTTGCATACTTGTCTTATGGGTGTGTGGGAATGTGTAGGCCTACCTGGCAATGCTCAAAGACTGCATACTATGACGGTTTATCAGCCGAGTTATATAAAATTGCGCACATCAGCTAAATGAAATGCACTAAAACACTTAAGACTAAAACACCATCAAACAGCCTACAAATCAGCGAAGTTTAGAGGAAACGTAGCATTTCACCAAGATGAAAAAAAATGAAAGTGATTGCGGTCTGAAAAAATGTTTGCATTCCTTTCTTTAATTTACTTGCTTTTTAAAGCTGCTGATAAAGATGCTCATTAGGTGTGTTATTAAGCTTTTTCTGTAAAGCAGCAGTAGTTTTGTCAATCAACCATGTTTCCTCATAAACCAGTTAAATTAGTATTATTTAGTATTATTTCATTTACAGCACAAATAAAATCTTCCAATAGACAAAAACTCCATAAAATAGTTATTAGGACCTATTATAAAATTAAGTGATGAAACAGTGTGTTTTCACACTCGTATTCACCCCCGTAAAATTAAATATGGTGTCTAACCTGACTAATTTCTATTATAACTAATATCAGCAATCCTTACGATTATGATTTTTTTAACTGAAACGCCCACAACTAAGAAAGTCAGTAAGAAACTCTTGATTACATAAATTTATGCTTTACTCATTTTGAAAATACAATTGCTCTGATATGACTTAATGTTAGCAGACGCTGTAATTATAGTCTGTTTACTGAGGGATTTTGATGCCCAAAGGACGCTTAATAATTCAAACGCAACCTAATCACATTAATAATCGCTACCTCTCTAAATTGGACAAGAACACATTAGCATTAGCATTAGCATACACAGAGAAAATCCATCCCAATCTGATCTGTTTAGATTTGTTAAATCTTGCCATACACTGAAACAACAAACACCTGAGTGCACAAACTTGCAAAAGCAAACAGAGATGCAAAGTTGTGCAGTGTGAAGTCGACGCACAAAGTGCCGGGATTAGTGGTGTTGGCTTTCTTTCCATCGTGTGAGAGTGTTACCACAGGAAACCTGATCTTCTTCAATAATTCACAGTAACACTGGACCACTACAGTGTTCTCCATTAGCCCTGCTCAAGACCCCTGGCCTTACACCTCTCATTTGCTGTCTTTCTGGCACACTGGATAGTCAACACTATGGAGAAGCACCAATATATAATGACTACAAGACAAGTAATGGAAAAATTTAACTAATGCATTTACTTCAGGTGGACTGTGTATTGTTCTCTCTTGTATTCAGAGAAAATATCTTAAATTGAGTCATTCTGATTTATCTTGAATTTGCCTTACCTCATCTGAGAACGGAGGAAGATTCAGGAAACTATTCTGTGATATCTTAAAGTACACTTTTTCTTCATTCTAGGATGCCTAATATATCCGGGACTTTAACATGATCTTTTTAAATGTTCATTGTCACTCTGATTTGGTCAATATTGGAAGCAGACTCATTAATATAGACATTTTATTTTCTAAAGACTTTATCCCTATACACCCATATAACAATATTTCCAATTTCTCAAAATAATATTAATATTTTGTTTAAAATAAAATAAATCAAAACATTTCTGTGATCTTTTTTTTTTTTTTCAGGCTTATGCATCAATCCTATTACATTCATATGTTTTCCCTTTTTAAAGTAATCACTTTTGAACAGAAAAACTCAATGGCATAAACATCCTTGCTGTTTTTCAAAAAGAGTCAATCTTAAATGTCAACCCTGTTACAATGCTTTTATATAGTAAACCAATTAAAATTGAAAAGTGAATATTTGTAGAATTACCAGTATGAATTTGACTTTCTAGGAAGAATTCTGCAGTGTCAAGCTCAAGGCTCATAATGTCAAATGAAACTATAAAACTGTCCATACTGCTACTTACATTCTGAAACCAGTCTTATTTTTATATATTTGAAATACTATTATAGTTTTTATTCGTATTTTGAATATATTTTCTGTTTTCATTACAATTTGAAAGTTTTAGTAATTTTGTTTTTGTCATTTTTATTTCTTTTTTTAAAAATCTATCTATATAGTTTTAATTTTTTATTTATTTATTTATTTATTTTTTTTGGTTTAGTTAAGTACATCAAACTCAACGAAATGAAAATGATCAAGTTAATAGCTAAAACAAAATACTTTTTTTATATATATATATATTTTCAGTTCAAATCATTTTAATATAATATAATAACCCTGTCTCAAACCATAATTATGTCCCAGCATATATTACAAGCTTAATGCAAGTGACTTACACCAGAAATTCAGACCAACCTCTGTTTCACAGAATGACCCAAATCACTCCAAGACACATGCTGTCATAAGAAGGAAAAAAGGTCTAGTAAAATGGGAAGACGGGACAGCACTCAAGTGGAGGCATATTAAGAAACGAGGTGAGACAAAAGTTGTGAAGTGCTGGAGAGGTATTGGTCCTGTTCAGAAGCTCTCATGTGCACTTTGTCTCCATTTACTTAATTAAGATGTGAGGCAGCGGCCCGTTCTGGGAGGGCATAAATCCTCCGGTTGTCCTGGAAGAGCCATAAACCACTCATCAATTATAGACACCAGCAGCATGAGCATGACTAATACCCACATGACATGCTTATTCACACCAGAGCCCAAGCCAATGAGCACCTACAGAGCCTTGACAAGACAAGTGCGTCACCTTTTTGACTAGTGATGCTCTTTGCAACCACTGGGATGACCTTATGTGCTCTGTCACAGCAGATCTTGAAAAACAAGGTCTCTGAATCCAATACTGGTGACATAAATTAAAAAAAAAAAACTTTTTGTCTGCTTGTCTGACAACTCTGTAGAAAGTTATACGAGTGGAAACCGAAGCCACGCTATCTGAGATATAAATTTTTAAGTAGGTCCTAAATTCACATGCCTGAATGGTGGAAATCCAAACTGTAGTTGTATGAATGAAGCTGCAGTACCGAGCTGTAAGGACACCCTGATAGTTCCAAGTGAAGTAATGATATGTTTAATGCCACAACACCCTGCTCCTGTTGTTAAGCTGCTGAGCCATGTGGAACAGCCAACTGTTTGCGTGAGAGAAACTTTATGGCTCGGTGCCCATGTGTGGCACGCTGGAAACCTAAGACAGCAGGACGACACTGATGCTGTTGTTCTTGACACACAACTCAAGTGGCACTTTCAACGTTTCATTTTTATGCACAGTTTTCACCATGTGTTTTGACTTGGCACTTTGGCAGGCTGAATTCGATCTCAAGATTCAATGCGGACTGTCTTTGTTGAGAAGCCGGTAGTGTGGAAAACTATGGTAGAAAATATAGCAATCATTCAATACAATGGCATGTATCATAACACAATGGTATTACCACCAGATACCATTACTCTGATGGTTCTACCATTGTACTATTTTGTAAGGGCTACTGCTTTCAAAAAACAAAAGTAATGTATTAAGAGACCATGTTAGGTTGGCAGATGTATTTAGGTAAATGTCAACATGAAATACCATTCACAAACCATTATACTTCCGTAATCTGATGTAAAGTGTTAATTTAGCAAGAAAAGAAAAAAAGTGCAGGATGGGACTTCATTTGATCCATTGGGATCATGAAAAGTGGGTGTAACAGTCTATTGGTGCCAATGGTCTCTATGATTTACTTACGATGCTTTCGGTAAAACGCAGGCCAGAATGAAGTCGAAGAAAGTATTATTAGAGTTATTAGATTTCAAATTTAAAAAAAAAAGTTCTGCACAATAGAAACAGGAAAGTACATAAAGAGGGTCACTTTTTCATTTATAATACTTCTAAAACCAGGTGAATAATGTAGAATTCCTATTTTGCTGCTTGTCAGTTTGTTGGATATTGACTGCGATGAGAAAGCCATGAAAACCATTGAAATTTCAAGTTTCATCAGTAACTGTGTTCCTATTTGTTCTCGAATAGACAGACGTCATGGAAGTATTCGCACTGCAGGACTGCAAAATTAGCGAATACAGCCAAATTAACTGTTGTCATTGAACAAGTCTAACAGACTCATGACAATTTGTTTTACGATTTGGTAAATTTGTCACAAATTTGTCAATTTCTGACCAATCTGCTCACTCCCCAGTCTTAGATTTAGAGGTGGACCATCATGGTGATGTTTTACCTACAAATTTGCCACCAAAATGGCCAACTAGTACAATAAATTGAATACAATATAAAAAAGTAAAGTTGCATTAGTAAGCAAAATATAAAAGCAAATCAAATGAAATAAAAGCAATAAAAGCAAGATTATTTTAGTACGTTCTGCAAAAAAATAATACTATTTTACTCTGTTTACTTCAAAATTCCATGTTTAATTCAATGCACTACTTCCCTATTCTTTGTAATTATTTGTGAAATTTACAAAAAAATTCTGTTAAAATTGTTTCTACACCAAATATTTCTCAGTATACTTTTGAAAAGTCACACTAAGCAAAGACTGTCAGTTTTGACTATATATGGCTAAATAAATCCTTTATTTGTCTAATATAGCAAAACTGTGTGCACAAGGCTTTACCTTATTTCAAAATAAAATCCTAAAACAGCCATTGAATCAATTGACTTAATCAGTCAAACACATTTATTCTTTAGAACAACTCAGAATCAAAACCACAATCAGGCACAACTTAAGTGCACACAGGTCTCGTCTTAAGAGCCATTTAGCCTCACAAGCACCTGAAGCGAGCTGTATCTACGTATATGACACTATCACCCAACAGCATGCCACTGTTTTGAATGGGAGAACCCCCCTGAAATGACAGTGTCAGCAATTATCCTCTCTGGGATATCTACTTATTCAGCTCTGGAAGAACCTGCTGTATCACAGTGCTAACATAGAAACTGGCACCCGGGGCCTTGTAACCGGCTTATCTTAATTATCATATCAGCTGTCCTTCAATTAGGGTTTACTTTAATGGATGCACCCATTGCATTCATGCACATGCGCCAAAACACAGACTAATGTAAATTATTGACAACTCGTGGCAAGGCAATTACAAGCTAATTACAGCTTTTGTGATTCAAATAACAAAACTGGTAAATGGGGCCTGTAACCTAAAACTAATTATTGTCCCCCCTTCCAGACACTTTTGCCTATACCTACTGTATGGCTCTCATTTCCCTTTTCTCATTTGTTAGATCGCTATCGCAGCATTGTGAAATGCGGCTGTCAGTGTCTGTTAGCTGTCGGTGGAATAAAAGACCGACCAGACGTAACAAAGCAGGTAAAGAGAAGTACAAGAATGTGCAAGCGGCCTCTTCCTTCTGTCTCGGTCTGTCTTGTGCAACCTTTTGACAGACGGCTGCAATCATTCCCATTGTGTGTCACGCAACATCAGACTCGAAACGCCTCTGAGCTTCACCTTTCACAGAGCGATGATTCTTTGATGTCGGCCGGGATGCGGAAATGATACAGAATATTCGCTGTTAGCTGCAGAAGGAGCTGTAAGGCTGTAAGCCGTGGTGGCTTTGCACCAGCAGTTTACTAGAGAGCATTTTATGTGATTAGCATTGGTATGAATTATTATTATAACATTATACTATTACAACACATTTTATGGCTATAAACTACATAACAAAATCTGAGCTTGTGCTTGATCTAATTTAGGCCTCTAATAATTTTCATATGTCTTCGGAATGTCTGCCAGCACAGCGCTCCGTTTGCAAATGTGACCTCTTAAAACGCACACGCAGTCATTTGTTAATATGATTTTTGCACAGCCAGACTTTTAAGTATTGGCATAAAGTCTGGTCCAGTTTGCAGACTGGCCAAGAGCCGCCCAACAGAAAAAGTGACTAATCACAGTTTGTTTTTTTCTGTGCACAGTAGTAAATGGGTGTGGATTCTAATTTGCATAATTACAGTGCAGTATCAGTTCAAGACTGTACACAAAATGCAAAGAGTTAAAGTCCACGTGAACCGGAAGATGCTGCCGACTTTTTTTCAACATAGTGACGTATTTCTAACTGAAAAGGAATATTGATTAGAGGGCGAGGTTTTATTTTAGCGCTCCTCCTCTCCATCTCTCGCTCGTGGCAAAATAACGGTTGGAGGGGAGTGGTTAAGGATGTTCTGCCCAAGCCGTCAAACTGACATCATCAGAAAAGGAATGCCATTCCAGAGCGAAAGCAAATGTTCAGATTTTGATTAAAGATTACCAAGGAAAATTTAACTTTTTTTTTTTTCAGTGGATTAAACTGTTCACCCAAAATGTGCGCTGCCAAAGTAAATAGTGTAAATTTTGATTTAATGCGGACTTAAACAGAAAATATGTGGACATTGTAAAAGCAAATGAAAACTCAAATAGCATTAGCAACATTACCAAAATGTATTATTTAAAAAAAATAAATAAATAAAAGTATTTTACAGAATATTTCTACAATTAGCATTAATTTTAATAAAAACCGTAAATATCTGGCTTAAATAAAAAATCACTTTACTGACTGTATGATTTTTTTTTCTTCTTTTTTTGGAAGCTATGTTTTCTTATGTCAATGAATTTGCACTCCAAAAAAATTTCATCACATTTAATTTTTTAATCACAATTTTTTTACATTTAATTTTTAATTCAAATATAAAAAAAACAAAAAAACTTGCTTTTGTCAGCCTTTTAATGAGACTTTTTAACTGTAGGTCCCTCACACGCATAACAATAATGAACATCAAAACTGCTTTTAACGCATGTAGTGTGTTGTTGAATAACTTAATAAAATAAAAAAAAGGTCTGCAAAAGCAAATAAAACTTTATGTCACTGACCCAACAGCCAACACAGTAATCTGACTGCAGGACTTTTGTAAGCCTTCATCTCATATCCTATTATGAAGGTGACAATCATGGTGAGTGCTTGGTGCCAGTTGTATTATCCATTCTTTGTGACGTGCAGAATACAGTATAGTCACACAGACATCATAGAGCATTAAGACCTGCCTCCCTAACTACCACCCACAAACTCATGAGAAAAACAAGACCTCTAAAGCGAGCCGCAGTCAGCAGCAGCCCACACAAACATGATGCAGAGAGGGAAAAAAAAAACCTAGAAGAATGTGAAGGTGTTGCTGGTTGACGCCACTCTAAGCCAGTGTGGCTCAGGTGAGCACAGTGCTCTCGTAGGCCTGTTGTCTGGGCTTGGCTCATCACACTCATGAGAAACTCCCATCGTGCCTTCAGGGCCTTCTCTGCACGGCAACAGGTATGCATGTTGATGCATGCCGAATCCTTCTCTTTTCTTCTGTTTTTTCTCTGAAAAGTTCTCGTGAACGTCGTGTAACGCCCTGTCTAAACCGCAGACATCAGTAAAACCACCTGAGCAAAGCTGTGACTTGTTTGACTGCACAGGCTCACACCCTGGTTTCTCCCGCTTCACCCCCTCCCCATTCCCAACCAGCCCCATCCCAAAAACACACAAGTAAACACATACACACATGCACACGAAAATATCTCTAATGGCATCGTGGTGCCACATGTCAATCACAAAGCATTCCCCGAGGCCTGATCCGGCCTGGGCTGCTGCCATGCGCTGGGAGAGGAGACATGCTGATGGATGGAGGAGGAGGTGGATTCCAGGGACAGGTGAAGGATGTGCCGCCTTTGATCTGCTTCAAGTGTAGAGCGAGCAGGAAGAGAGAAAAAAACAAGTGACAATGCACATCTTAAAGGTCAGACACTTTGTCGTCATGTCAAGTAGTTGAGGAACGATGTGTTGTCCTCTAAATATGGTGGCCTTATGGGACGCATTTGGTTGTTATTACATGATATATGGCAAATAATCACTCCCACACTAAAAAAGTTCTTAAATTATATACATTTTTATTTTAAAAGTTCCAAATTTTAATTTTTTTCAATTTAGAAGTTGCAAACATTATCTTCCAAATGTTCCTTTAATTTAGAAATCCAAAAGTTTTTTTTTTTTTTTTAATTTAGAAGTTCCAAAATTGGTCCAAAATAAGTTCTAAAGGTTTTCTTAATTAAAAGCTGCAAACTTTTTTTTCGAAGTTCTAGAATTGACAATCCAAAGTTTTTCAATTTAGAAATTGCAAAACTGAAGTTCTAAAAGTTTTATTTAAGCTTACGAACTTGACGTTCCAAAATTGTTTTTTTTTTATTTAGAAGTTCCAAAATTTAAGTTCTAAAGGTCTTTTTATTTAGAAGTTGCAAACTTGTTTCTACTTTTTTATTTAGAATTTACAAAATTGACATTCCAAAGTCTTTTCAATTAAGAAGTTGCAAACTTGAAGTTCCAAAATCTTTTTTTTCCCAAGTAGTTTCCAAATTTTTATTTTTTTTGTTTAGTTAGTTTCATTTAGTTAAATTTAAAATTAAGTTAAATTTACAACATTAAAGTTTCAGTTTTTTTTTTTCAATTTAGAAGCTGCAAACTTATTCCAGAAGTTTTTTTAAAGAAATTCTTTCAAAATTGAACTTCCAAAAATGTTGTTAAATTTAGAAACAATGCTACATTTTCTTTCTGTATTAAAACTATGATGCGGTACCTTTAAACAATGTGTGACACCTATTTTGACTAGCAGACATTGAAATGATTTGTTATGCTGCTGTGGCAACCATATCTGCAAAGAAAGATGAGCAAACAAAGTTGTAGGTGTCAAGGTGACGATATATTAGCATTGCAAAAGAGCCAAAGAGCAAATAGTCCGAGTTACTGTGCCAACACTTCACCGTTAATAGGTTACAGACTGCTGAGACATCCATCAACATAAACACATGTTCCGCAAAGTGCAATCCGTCTCACAAACAGAAAGTGATATCAAAAGCAACCTGACTCCCCATTAAGCCTTTGACAGACTCCCAATAGAGTCGTTCTGTATATTGGTTTCAGAACAAGGAAGAACATTAACATCACACGAGCTTATAGTTAAACTGCTGAAGCATACAAAATGTTTACATGCTATAACTGCTCAAGGAAATTAAAGTCATGATCATTTTGATCATTTTTCAAAGACATGATCACCACAATTCAATAGAGCTCAAGAGAGGTCATTTGTAGGCTAATTAAGGCTAATTTGTTTCCTCTGATTTTTAAAAAAATTTAGATTATTTGGAAGTAAAATTTGGTCTTATTTTAGACATTACTTGAAGAGACTTTAATTTAGGTCAAAAAGAAATTATACACAGTCTTATCTCAAACTTATAGTATGGAAGCCCGTTTTGTGTTAGAATAAAAGAAAATAATAATAAATAAGGAAAAGCCACATTGTGATATTCCTATGAAGTAACACTGTGAGTTACAAAGTCACAATTTAGAGGAAAAACATGAGAGTACAAAGTTGTGAGATATTGAAATCACCATAAATTTTAAGACTAATTTTACTCTTTTATTGAATATTGCGGTGATATTCCTGCCCTACATTTTTCTTCTTCCAGAAGTCATTTCACTCGGATATGACACTAAAAATGATCACAATTTCTATTTCATGCTGACTTAGTCATATTGTTAGTGAGAAAAAGTCACCCTGTGAAATACGGAGTTCCATATAAATGTTTTGAAACCATTGTAACTATAACTCAATAAGCATGTAAACTCACATCCTTGTGGTAGCTGTAATCCTTATTTTAGCAACTTACATTTTTGAAGCACAGAAAATAAAACTGTAAACTCTAAACAAACCGACAATGCCTCTTCAAGTTATATTCAACATGGACCTTACTGTGCTCATAAATTGAAAACTACTATTCTAAAAAGCCATTAGAATCTCCCAAGGGAACCCTTGGCTCAAAAACGCTAACTCTCTTCTGGGTTTTAGGACTACAAACTCAACAGCTTTACATAAAACACATTACAGTCCTTTAAGGACATTTAAAACTTTTACTGGTGAAATTTGGGTCTTCTGTAATCCCTGCTGCAGCTGCGAATGCTGACGCTACAGGCAGCACTGAAAGATGTCTGCCTCAAAGGCACCAGTCGGTCCAGTGCAGGCAGCATTGCATCACACACTGTACTCATAAACAAGGCTGTCTTGTATTTCCTGTTGCTTTGCACGCCATCTTCTTGGCTGCCCTAGACGGGCTTGGCTGCAGTGACATACAGTTGAGGTGGAGCGCCGCTGGTGAAGCTGGGACATTGGGCACATGGCCAGTGGAGAGAAGGTGGTTCAGACACCACCCTGGCTTCAGGCACTCCCACCAAACCACAAAACCCCAGCCCCCTGAAAAAACATCAAGCATACTGGATACATCAACCCCCAAAACCATCATACAAAACCAACACCGGATCCCAAAGTCCAAGACATGCAACAGTCTTCACAGAGCAAACCTGAGGGGTGGCCTCAACCACGGGACAATTCTCATAACGTAATAAAAGAATAATGTACACATAAATACATTTCTATTTAAATAAATAAGTAAATACAAGTCTTTTAAAAAATTAAAAACTACAAGCGTATCCTGCAATTTTCTATTACTGAGTTCCCATATTACTCTACAAAGATCAAATAAGAATGATGGGAGTATTTCATTGCTGTTTTCTGCCAGAGGTGTGCTGATTGGTCATTATCATAGGCTAACTACAGGTGTACCCTGTTTTACAAGTATATTTTGTTTCTGGAAACACACTTGTTAAACAGATTCTTGTAAAACGAGTCCTCAATCTGTAGTGTGTATGAGGATTAAATAGTTGTAAACAAGGCCTCAAGTTTTGCTATGAATAAACATCAAAACAACCCAACCTTTCATGATAAGCCTGTATGGCTTTCTTTCTTCCATGGGACACAAAAGGAGAAATTGTAAAGAATTGTACGGGTTGTTCTTTTCTATGCATCTGCAATGAATGAGGCCTGAGGTTTCAAACTTCAAAAACTGACGCAAAAGCATCATAAATGTATCATTAAGTGGTCTATGCAACATATACTGTATTATACAGTCTTCTCAAGTCATATGACATTACTGTAACTTTTTTTTTTTTGAGTTGATTCATGATGATTTCACCCACTGATTCAGTTAAATGATCGCTGGATCATTATCAATGAAAAGCAACTTAAATTTCAAGCTGTTTTGTCATATTTTTGTCCTTTTCAAAAAGCTTGCATTTGCACTTGCACTAAACAGAGCAACCAGTACATTCTCCAAAATTTGCCTATTGTATCTCGGAACAAAGTTATACCGAGGCTGAGTAAATTTTCATTTATGAGTGAATTATCACTTAAAAATTTTAGTTTTGTCAATAAATAAATACATTAATGCACAATGTATTTCTGAGATGTCCCTTGATGTCCCCACAGGGTCCCCTCTTGTCCCGCTGTCCCCCTCCTTTCATCTCGCTACACCTCCCTCCATCCCTCTATCCCTCCCTCTTCAGAGTCTGGGATGAACAGTCTGTAATTGTGGAGAGGCCGCAGCACACAGCCAGGGATATAAATACCCATTTCTCCTGTTCCTGTCAAAATAAAGGACCTTACGAAAATAGAAACAGTGACTCTTTTTTTGTGGCATCCGCCTGCCAGTGTAAGGGTTTATTTTGGCTGCTTATGTGTGCTGTGTACCTACAGCATCCTCAGACTGGTTTCCTTTAAAAAAGATGTGCTCAGTTGCTAAGAGAAGTCCACATACAAATAAATGCATAACATAAGGGTTAAGTTTGTCTGTGGGTCAAACCCATTACAACATGCCCACGTCATATTTTACCCCAGAAAAAGATAAAAAGAGATACAAAAATTTATAAAACATTATAAGCCTATTTTTTTAGATTTGTGGATTTTCATTTAATGTCATTTTTTTCCCTTTCCCAATCAAATAATTTTCATTACATTAATGCTAAAAAAACACAAATTATCTAAATTTATAAAGTATTTATACATCATGGCCTATACATCATATATTCTAATACCTTTAATGTTATAAATACTGCAGTATATACGTGAGAACTGAAATTACCGAAAAATAAATCATTTGCATTATGTTAATTTGGAGGGAAATGTACTGAATTATCTTGAATATTTTCATTTCATTAATGCTAAAAACATGCATTATTTAAATGTATAATGTAATATGCTAATATATATTCTTTAATGCTGATATATTATAAAATCTGTAGTATGCAGACCTTTAAAAATAACTCAAATTACAAAAAAAATAAATAAACAAAACAGTCATGTGTATTACAGTAATTTGGAGTGAAATGTGCTTAATTATAATGAAAAGGACTTGATTGGGAAATCATTTTCTAAATGCATGTTATAGATATGCTAAACGATTCATCCATGTAGGCTATATTTTTCATTTAAAAAAAGACATCCTACATTTTTTATTTTTCAATAATTCATTACATTTAGATGTGCATCACAATACAGAAGACAAGATCTGTCTTAATTGTTTCCAAGCAAAATATGATTCTTTATTGAGTAAAACAACTCCTGTATAAGGCCTAATGTATAAATACAGTTTCAGGCCATGTAAGAAGTCAGGAAGCAGCATATTGTTTAAATTCATCCCTTGTGCAAATGTATCCGAAAACACAATGTGATGTGCAATTAACTGTTTACTCATTTACAATAGATTATCTATTGACTATAATGACTAGGCATTCGGGGAAAGCAGCCAGTGTGCTAATGCGATTTAGCGCAATGCAGTTCTTTCAGTGTTGTTTTCAAGAATGCAACTGAGCTGTGCCTCTACACAGGCGGTAAGGAATCCATTTTACCAACAGCCTTGTGACTGTTCCACTCCGACCTTTTTCCATATCAGTGAGACCACACAATGTGCAGAGAAAGGAAAAGGTACGTGACTACATCAGTGGAGTCTCATTTCTTCATTTCTTATCTAGTACAGTGACTCCCAACCAGGGGTTCTTAGGTGGGTTTCAGGGGTACTTTTGCCACAGAAAAATAAACAGATAAAAATACATAATAGTTAATCAATTATTTTTGTTAATTTTTAAAGGTAGCCACTGACTTCAATAGTATTTTCTTTCATACTATAAAAGTCAATGGCTACTGTCAACTGTCTGGTTATCAACATATCCTCATTTGTGTTCAACAAAAGAAAAACTTATACAGGTTTGGAATATGAGGGTGAGTATACGATGACAGAATTTTCATTTTTGGGTGAACTGAAGGAAAGAAAAATTAAATAATGCGTAACGTTTCTATTTGATCTATTTTCTCTATTACACAGGTTTGGGAAATGGATGGGATGCAAGTGACTTTGATCATATAAATTATAAAGCTTAATTATATTCAGAATACTGTTTGTTAAAAGGAACTTGTTTCTGGAGCATTACTGATAAAGGTTTTTGGGTACCTAAGACAACAACGTAAATAAATGCTGCTCTAGTGTAAAAATGTATTTTTTCTCTCTCTGTATTATGTACTAGGCTCTGAATAAAAACAATATTTATATGTACATAATACCCCATATCTTCATAGTCATCAGATCTCCTGATGATGGACCACAAAATGTATTACTGAACGGACTGTAGTGTTGCTACTATTGCCACAACAAATGATATGGATCACTGACTCATGCTGGTGTAACCTGCATAAATATGTGCTTGAACTAAGGACAGTGTATTCTGAGCTGTACGCTGTGCACAATTTACTGCCGCTTGCTTTATTTATTAATTTCTCCCTCATCGACAACAACAAAGTACGAAACACGTTGTTGGAAAGTTTACAAGATAATATCTGCCCAGTTTTATCCACGCTTTCTCCTACTCTCCCACCATGAACTGTAATATTTTTCTTTTGCTACACCATGTTGCCACAACCCTAATAAAGATTCAAGATGACAAGCCCATCCAGAAGATCCAGTGGAGAGCTTTTGGCTGGATTTTTGATCTCAACCTTGAAGTTTATCCAAGATTGGTAAACCACAACCTCCTGAAACTCTCAGATAACCTGAGATTACCTCAGCAGAATTGAGTTTTTTGGGTTGTATACTTTTCCCACAGGCTTACACGTTTAAAGAATAAGATGAACAACGTGTCTGTGTGCTGGTATTACGGGATGGAGAAGGTGTTGATAAGAATGCTGTGAGCTGTGCACGCATAGATGACTGTTGATGGGCCACCTTGTTTGATCTTGTTTTTGGCGTGTAGAATGAAACCAAGCTTCATGGCCCACACACCTGCCACATAGGTTTGCTGCACTCTACATTTTCAGCCCACACACACTTGAACTTCACCATGTTTATAATCATTTGTGAAAATTACAAAAAAATATATTATGAAATATATGCATTTACTATATATATAACCTTACTCATGAGAGTTTTAAGGTTAAATATTGTCCCCATTTCTTTTCTTTTTTTTTCATAGCTGATTAGGTACTTATGGGCCTCATGCCTCATGGGATAGTAAAGTGTCTTCGGAATATTGTAGAAAGCAGTAGGAAATCTAGCAATTTTGCCTACTGTTGAATATTGTGAATTCAGACAAACCACTCTTCACACACTGATTTTCCACTTACTATATTAGGCAAGTATGCCTATCTGGATGCAGCATTAGTCTTCTTGCTACCCTTTTCACATTTCCAGGGTTCTCAGAAGTAGAAGTTGCCATAGTTGGGTAAACTTCTATCTTGGTAAATGAAAACTACAACAAATATAATTTTAGCATTTTCATTTACCCCAATAGCAACAGAAAATTATTACACATTTCTATTACTTTCTAAAACAAAACCAAAAAATAAATAAATAAAAAACAAGAAATTTATTAATTTGGTTAGAAGAAAGAAAGATGTCAAATTTGATGTCACTTCCTCAGTCACACAACACAGCAGCGAGATTTATTTAATTCGTCAAGGTTATAAAACAATATATAGATAGTGCTATAAATGTAGATTAATCTTTCTAAAAAAAAAAAAAGTAAAAAAAAAAAACATAGCTAGATTAACGATGTTACTTTCATGCCGTTAGAACAGGGTCCATTAGTGTAAGTTATCGCAAATAAATAAATAAACCTTTCTTTTCAGCTGGTGTCACCACGGCCTTTTATTTTTCAGCCCCTCCCCTTTTATACCATCTTTTTTACCATCCAAAAAATTCCAGACAAATAAAACAAGGCCCCTGCTTGCATTTGATCATATTGAATAACTTTAGAAATGACACATCACTGAATTAAAATGCAAATACCATTTCTTGTTGACTTCACCAGAATCCATTTGTATGGTCTGTTCTACCATGGTCCCAGAAAACTCCCCATAAAATTCAGGCAAGTCTAGATCTAAATCCCAAAGAAAACATGTGACACATATTCTTCAAAAACAGGCATGCAAAAAAAACTATGTACACACACATAAAAACATTCACACCTGCATGCCAAAACACACACATAAATGTTCATCATCGCGCACAAACACACACACACGCAGCAGAATTCCCTGTCTGGTATGGCTGGGAAGGGCTGGGATGAGAGAAGAGGAAGGAGGAGGGTTATGTGTGGAATGCTCCAAACCCAGGCTGGTGTTGCGACTCGTCCCAGACTCTGTGCCGTCACCGCTGGGGTCTGTGGCCAGACCTCCCTGTGCCAGACCCACTGGCTCCAGAGACCGCCCAGGCCAGTTTAGCTGCAGCACAGGGCCCATAATTACACAGCTCTACCCCCTACTCTCTCTCTCTTTCTCTCTCTCTCTCTCCATGATCCCTCCAGCAGGGGCTCATTCATCTCTGTTTTAAAACCTAGTGATCTGCATACATAGGCAGCATTTGAAGGCATCATACAAGTGCTTTAGTCAAACTCTGAGGCAACTTCGCATGTAATCTTTAAAAAGAAGTTAATCTCATTATACTGTAAAAAATGACATTTATATACAGTATGTATAATATACATTTTCAATAATTTTTTAAAGGTGACATATCATGAAAATCTGACTTTTTCTGCGTTTAAGTGCTATAATCAGGTCTGCAGTGCATCTACCAAGATAGAAAATGTGAAAAAGAACCTCCCAGTACATTTTTTTTTGGTCAGCCTTTCTCTGCAAGCTTGTGAAAAAACGAGTGCTCACATTTTGCTCTGTAGAAACGAAACCTTATTATAATATTACCGCCCCTTAATCTGCAAGTTTCCACCCACGATGCCGCCATTGTGTTTTCGCAAGCAACAACGGTGTACCAGTTCTAATGCCATGGTGAAAGTTTGAGCAAAGCATGCTAACTGTTCTGTCATTGGCTGCACTGACGAGCACAGAAAACTATTTTTAGAGTCGCAGAAGGCACAGCCCTATTCTGGAAACTAGGCATTTTCAAAATGATATAATAAATGATCTATGGCGTATTTTGAGCTGAAACTTCACAGACACATTCTGGGGACACCTGAGACTTACATATTGTAAAAGGGGCATAATAGGTCTCCTTTAAAATAATTTAACCAATTTCAACTTCATTTTTTAAGTTAAAAGATTCAACTTCATTTTTTTAAAAGTGAAAATTTAAGAAATTTAAGGCAGGAACTGACCTGAAGTTTTTAAGCTGAAGTAGATTTAATTTTTTAGTCTATGTATTGCAATAATCTCAGTGGAAAAGAAAAAGAAGCCCAGAACAAAATGTATTTTTATTTCTATTTTTATTTTTATGCTTATAAGAATGTGTATAACAAGGTGCAACGCGAAGTTGCATTGTGGTACTCTTGTGAACGTGTGTCAACTGACATGGAAGAGAAGAAATTGTTGAATAAAGTCACTTTTTTGTTTTCTTTACGCACAAAACGTATTCTCGTAGCTTCATAAAATTAAGGTTGAACCACTGATGTCAGATGGACTATTTTACCGATGTCCCCACTACCTTTCTGGGCCTTGAACGTGGTTGTTGCGTTGCTGTCTATGCAGGGTAAGAAGGCTCTCGGATTTCATCAAAAATATCTTAATTTGTGTTCCGAAGATGACTTTTGATCATTTTTGAGTGAACTGCCCCTTAAATGTCTCTGACAACCTCTGAAGTCCCATTTAGCTGCTTGTTATCAATCGGCTAAAAGTAAAAGCTTTTGAAAAATCACAAGGGGGAATTAGTGATGTATTTTACGTCATAAAATAAAATGTGAAAATATCTTGAGCTTGTGTTAACCACAGACTTTATTTCAAACATTTAACAAAATTCCATTAAAAAAACCCCACTGATGATGGAACTAGAATAGCTAAACTACTAACTCATTTCCAGGTTTAGGGCTACAAATATAACTGAATTCAGCTGTTAGTCAAAGCTCACATGAAAAGCACTATTCATGTGCCACTATTTGTGTTGTTGCCTATGTAGAATGTTTTAAATCAGTCAAAGGCAGCTTGCTAGATTTGGAATCAACCCAAAGACATGCAGTACTCATTATTAATGTCATTCACTGCTGTTTTATAGATGTGCTACTGGGAATCACATAGCACAGTGTGTGGTGGGGTGGAGAAAAGACTCGTTAAAATAACTGCTTATAAGTTTTTGTTTGCCAAAACACTGCTCTGCATTGTAGAAACAGAGTTCGACAGCACAAATGATCTCATACATCTCCTGCAGCAATAGTTCTCAACTGGTGGGTCATGGCCAAAAAAATGTGTCGCAGGTTTGGTCTGAGAAGCAACAATAAATGCTCATATTAAATGCAACAAACTATAAAATCAAATATGATTTTATCATATTTTTAAAAGGAAAGATGAAACACTTCCCCTATATTTTGTCTTTGTCGTTGGCTGTGCGACCAAACAAATGGTATCTACTGTATTTTACCACAAATTCATCAGCATAAGAAGAGGAACTATTGCAAGCAGAATTCAAAGGAATGTAGCCTGCATAAACACCAAGGCTCAATGTTTCTGAACATGTATGCTAACAAATGGACAATGCCCGACTTCTCTTTTAGATTAAGAGTGAAATTTATGTTTCTTACAGTGGCATTCGAGAGACTGAAGAGCTTAATTCCAGCTGTCATAGAGATCAAAGCAAAACCTGAGTAAAAATTGGAGAAAATCTCCAAAAAGAAGCCGCTTTTGCATTACATTACTGAAAAAGAGACAGAACGTAAACCCTGTAAAGGCTATGATTAAAGCTGAAAGAGACACAGAGACAGCATAATGATGCGAAGTGATCAAGGAATGTTCCAGGTTCATTATAACTTAAGCTCTAGCAACATTTGGAGCATTATTACGTTATGAAAATTATTTCTACTTGTGCCTCAGTTTCTTTACAAAAGTAAAAGTGCCAGCTTCTTCTTGTGGTAAAACATAATATGCCAAAATTCAAAATGCATTCACGCCTCTCGAGAGTAGTTAGCAGGCTGCATGACTGTGCAGCATTGCATAAAATGATAGCACAATGATGATAAAACGACCTTATGAGCTACCATGATGCTAACTGCTCATTTGTGGCCTCTAAGCTTTCCATGGAAATGGCTGCACTGGTAAATAGTGTTGACAGTTTTACAATACAAGATGAAGTTTAGATAACATGTACGCAAGCGTGCAGAAAGGGTTACAGCAGGAGACACCGAGCCCCCCACCACGGTCTCCACAGCCTAAAGAAGACCAACGTTGTTTATCTGGGGTCAGAGGGCTGGGTTAGAGGCTTCATAAATCAAATGAAGCCTTCTCGAGGAATACCTCATCCTCCATGAGAGCAATGAGAAAATTATACACTTTTCTGACCGCCTGTTCTTTACTCCCCTCTTCTCTCTCTCTTCGTTTTACCACTGCTGCTATAATTTCCTCTAAAGCAAAGCTACCTAAAATAACTTTAACCTAAAAATCTCCATCCGGAGACTTACAGGACTTCCTGGAGGTCCTCCTGGGTGGCTTGCCTGCTTCATTCAGGACTTTAAAGCTGCGAGGTGACTATACAGATGCATAGAAACCAAAAGCCTCTGGTTTCCATGATCATTGCCATGGGTCTGTCGCCGACTTGCACACTGCAAAAACAAATAAATAGATAGAAAATATGTAAAATATCTATACATCCCTTAAACTTGTTTTAAATGTCAACAATTCACTCAATTTTTATATTGTATCTTCCACAGAATTTTAAGTAGCAACATTTGAGACAAAGTTGAAACTTTAAATGAAACATTACCGCGACTTCTGTAGACTTCTGAGACGTCTGAAAGTTCTGAATTATAAAAAGAATAACCTCTGGCTCGAAGCAAAAACATTTTCTTCTGCTGACAAAGAACTGAAAATGTCTTTTTGGCAGTGTTTTCAACATTTTCAAATTGTAGGTCTGTCAGTCACATCCTTGTTTTCATTCATTTGAAATCTAATTTGCTATCTAGGTTGCCAACTACTCACCCAGTGAAATTCTCTTAAATTAGTCTCTTACATTATTTTTTCTTAAATCTCTATATATTAAACTATGTTAGTATCTTTCATTAGAAATGTTAATGAGAAATGAGAAGACTTACAAGCTCTTGATCTGATTCGATATTGATTCATTTGGATCCACTAAAGAACATGCCAATTTTTCCTATACAAAAAGAATCTCTCAACTAACGCTGTAAACTATACAAGGAACCTTGCCAGTTAGCACATTACTAAAACATTAAAGGTTAAAAGTTCAATTGCTATTTATGATATTACATTTAATAATCAACACTCAAATAAAAATTTAAAAACGGGTTGTATACGAGCGTTTAAATTGCACATAAGGCAGTTTTTATAATATAACTTATGATACAATTCTATACTATTCCAGTTCGTTGTTGAAATATAAACATAAATGGTGCTATGGTGACAAGAAACATTTAAACACATCATATAAACATCACAAAGGAAAAAAATATAATGAATGTCATTTAGTGTACATATTTAACAAAAAGCTCCTCGAGTTATTTTTCTAGCTAACTATTGGAAATTGGCTTTCCTGAGGTAACTTACATTACCTGGCATTGTTTGCAAGCTGTTGTTGACATATCTACGCTGTTTAAACATGAACTGAGTAATTACATGAGACGCCATACATTTCAGTTAATTGTACTGTTTCTTTCAACATACCTTCCGATGTTCATTGGTATTTATGTCCGTGCTGTAACTAATAGTAATGAGAAAGAGATACAGACATGGCTATCTGCTGTGCCTCATTAAATCAACTGTATGTAGGTTTGTCAACTTTGGCGCCACTTGCAGTTAAAAGAGTGAAGTCAACTGTCGTAAATATATCACAGTCGTAATTACAGTAGAGAGTGCATTGTTGCTGCCATAAAGAAATCCACTTTTTTCGCAGAATTTGGTACCTGCTCACCAAACTTACAAACACAGACGTTTAGAAAGAAACAAAAGCCATTCACCTTATTGGAAGTCAGTGAACCATCATAATGATTTTGAAACTGAAATTTCAAAGTAAAACAATACATAAACAAAACAAACCTACATACAGTGCTTTAAAGAGCACCAGAACGACATTTATCGTTTGACATGCATGATAAAACTGACAGAATTTGATTCACAATAGAGACTTTGTTTCATATTAAATAACAAAGCAAAGTTTTGTTTACATGTAAACTGAAAGTAGCATAAATGTCAAGCTTGGGATTTAAGAATTGATTTAAAAATGAATAATTGCGATTGATAGCCCATTGCTCTGTAGTTGCTGTCACTGTAGCCCACGTTTTTGTCAAAAAGCATACTCAGCCTTTTCAGTCTCTAACTACAGCTTCACAGTTAGACTGCCACTGATTATAAAAAGGTAGTTCTTAGAAGTAACCACAAAACCACAGCATACGATTGATGTCTGTTGAAACAGAGATGCCCATGAGCTCATCTGAACCAAACGTTGTGCCTCTCTGAATCTAGCTCGTGCACTATAACACAAGCCTCATATTTCTCTTCATGATCTCCCCTTATGCATATCCATCAACAGTAGCGACCAGCGGCTGCTTATACAGTTGTGGAAAAGAAAATACAAACCTACAAATTTAGGTTAAGGTATGCAGACTAAAACGTGGCATCAAAAAAGACTGTGATTTATGATTTAGGGTTACTTGCTGAGACTCACTTTGTGGTTTTGTTGTTACAGTATGTGCGAGTGAAACGACAGAGGACTGAGTCTCAGTATATTCGGCATGGAGAGTATGACAACTTACGCTTAGCAGAACTTACAGGTGCTGGTCATATAATTAGAATATCATCAAAAAGTTGATTTATTTCACTAATTCCATTCAAAAAGTGAAACTTGTATATTATATTCATTCATTACACACAGACTGATATATTTCAAATGTTTATTTATTTTAATTTTGATGATTAGAGCTTACAGCTCATGAAAGTCAAAAATCAGTATCTCAAAATATTAGAATATTTACATTTGAGTTTGAATAAATGACCATCCCTACAGTAGAAATTCTGGGTATCTCTTGTTCTTTGAAACCACAATAATGGGGAAGACTGCTGACTTGGCAATGATCCAGAAGACGAACATTGACACCCTCCACAAAGAGGGTAAGTCACAGAAGGTCATTACTGAAAGGTGTGGCTGTTTACAGAGTGCTGTATCAAAGCATATTAAATGCAAAGTTGACTGGAAGGAAGAATTTGGGTAGGAAAAGGTGCACAAGCAACAGGGATGACCGCAAGCTTGAGAATACAGTCAAGCAAAGCCGATTCAAACACTTGTGAGAGCTTCACAAGGAGAGAACTGAAGCTGGAGTCAGTGCATCAAGAGTCACCACGCTCAGACGTCTTCAGGAAAAGGGCTACCAAGCCACTTCTGAACCAGAGACAACGTCAGAAGCATCTTAACTGGGCTGTGGAGAAAAAGAACTGGACTGTTGCTCAGTTGTCCAAAGTCCTCTTTTCAGATGAAAGTAAATTTTACATTTCATTTGGAAATCAAGGTCCCAGAGTCTGGAGGAAGAGTGGAGAGGCACAGAATCCATGTTGCTTGAAGTCCAGTGTGAAGTTTCCACAGTCAGTGATGATTTGGGCTGCCATGTCATCTGCTGGTGTTGGTCCACTGTGTTTTCTGAAGTCCACAGTCAACGCAGCCATCTACCAGGACATTTTAGAGCACTTCATGCTTCCTTCTGTTGACAAGCTTTATGGAGATGCTGATTTCATTTTCCAGCAGGACTTGGCACCTGCCCACACTGCCAAAGGTACCAAAAGCTGGTTCAATGACCATAGTGTTACTGTGCTTGATTGGCCAGCAAACTCTCCTGACCTGAACCCCAGAGAGAATCTATGGGGTATTGTCAAGAGGAAGATGAGAGACACCAGACCCAACAATGCAGAAGAGCTGAAGGCCACTATCAGAGCAACCTGGGCTCTCATAACACCTGAGCAGTGCCACAGACTGATCGACTCCATGCCACGCCGCATTGCTGCAGTAATTCAGGCAAAAGGAGCCCCAACTAAGTATTGAGTGCTGTACATGCTCATACTTTTCATTTTCATACTTTTCAGTTGGCCAAGATTTCTAAAAATCCTTTCTTTGTATTGGTCTTAAGTAATATTCTAATATTTTGAGATACTGATTTTTGACTTTCATGAGCTGTAAGCTCTAATCATCAAAATGAAAAGAAATAAACATTTGAAATATATCAGTCTGTGTGTAATGAATGAATATAATATACAAGTTTCACTTTTTGAATGGAATTAGTGAAATAAATAAACTTTTTGATGATATTCTAATTATATGACCAGCACCTGTAGTACTAGGCAATGGTAAAAATGGGAATATGAATAAAATATTGCACACCAACTAATTTTTAGTAACTATGAAAGTGTGCTCACAAAGCATATTAATTGTGCAATTGGGATATCCTTACATAAGAGAAAAACAGCCTTTTTGCATTATGCTTAATTTTACACTGGCAAGACTTCTGTTCTAAAATATCCTACTGCATGATTGACTTTTGCTTTTATACACTGTCCAGTGAACAAGAAGTTAATATTAAGCTACTTACATTTTAGACATGATTAGTTTTGCTCTGACCATGAAAACACCTTTCAAGCAATACACAATACAAACGTTTCCTTGAATAAATCAGTATTTTTGTACAAATTGGTTGAGTAAATGATTTACTCATACTTGTTTTGATACTGAATTAATCAAGGTTTTAAATCAGTGGATTAGATGAATTAATAACTCACAGCTTTGTTAAGTTGTGGCTAGAAGGGATACAGCTAAAACTGGAAACTAACAATAAATTTAATTTTCTGCCTTTTAGATTGTGTTTTATTAACGTCTACTACACCTACCCCTACCCCAACCCAAAACCTACCCCTTACAATAATACAAAAACAACAATTATTGTTGTACAGTGTGACAAAAATGACTCTGTATTGATGTGCGCATGCCCAGTAGATGAATCTGTATACCATCTAGCCATAACCCTTTTGTTTCTGATGAACATATCTGTGTCTTTAAATGAATTGGTCGACGATGATTCAGTTACTCAAAGACAGTTTTCGCCACCTATAATGTCACAACGTCAGAAAAAAGGTAAAATTTATTAGGAAAATTTATTTTTAATGATAACTTGTGTGTGTGTGTGTGTATATATATATATATATATAAAGCAATACACTTAAAATAAATTGTTTAAAATATAATCAACAACTTTAAATGTCTAGGTTTATGTTTCCATCATTTTTTATTTGATTGTCATTCGCAAAGCCTCTTAGGATTGTAGTTTTTCCCTCATTAAAGCCATTAAGTGCAAATAAAAACATGCTTCAAATACAATTTTGTAATGTTGTGATTCACCTCATAGCTGGTTGGCTTGGATTATGGCTAATAATGCTTTAACAAAGACTTTAAAATCCCTATGGGAAAAATAAATGGAAAAAACACTGATGAAAAATTGGACTGGCTTTTTTATAAACCACCTGGGTAAATTCTGTTTTATAGGTTTATCAGATTCAAAATCGTATCCTGCTGATGTACATATGCAAGTGTACTTACATATAATTTTTATCGTAAAACTCGACACACACACACACACACACACACCCTCAGACTCTTCCTCTGTCATATGGAATCTCGTGGGTGGCACTGGATAGGCAGAGCACTCTGAAAATAACTCAGGAGCAACCCCTCTGTTTCTCCAACCCAGATTTCCTTTTCTGAGGTCAGCGCAAGGGCTGGAAGTGCTGTGCTGCAAACCTCCAGTCGCCATGGCCGACCGCAGCGGCTTCTCTCACAGCACTTCAAGGGCCCGGCGGCAGTGACCAGATGGCCCACCTCGCTGGAGCATCCCGAAGACTCTACACTCATTCACCAAGACTGTTAGACACACTCAATACAGCTGGGAACACAGAGCGAGGCTATATGTGACATGTGTGAAGCGTGAGAGGAACTGTGTGAATGACGTCTGATTAAGCCATGAAAGGAATAAATCATGATTTGGTCACCCTAAAAAGACAATTCTGTCATCATTTACTCATCCACGTGTCATTCCAGACAGTTATGACTTACTTTCTTCTGTGAAACACAAGAGAAGGTGTTTTGAAAAATATTCGTGCTGCTCTTTTCCATGCAATGGATACATGGATGGGGACTATTAAAAAAAAAAACATGTATAATTAAACTATAATACGTTTTTCTGAAGCCAATATATTGCCCTGAAAAGGTTTTTAACAGTCGTGGTGAAAGTTCCCTTTTACTGGATTTATAAATAATTATTTTTGTGCTCCATTGAAGAAAGACAGTCATGGCAATCAAAAAGGGTGAGTAAATGATAATATAATTTCTCTGAAAAGTGAGTTAAGCTAAACAAATGTAAAAGGAGGACACATTATCAAGAAAAAAGGCAGTCTGCCTGGATGTTAAAATTTGAAAATGTTATTATAAACTGGATGTTTCCATTTTTACAGCCATTTTTACTCAGGCCAATGTTTTTCAAGCTTTCAGAGGACTTTACATTTCCTTTTCCTGTGGTTTTCGCAGACAAGAACAGCCAAACCCAAATGTAGATGCTCAGCTTGGCACACTGAGGACTTGAGTGTGTTGGACAGACAAAGGCACAGAAGACAAATCAGGAACATTTATTTGTATTTATTTCTTCTCAGTGGTTTTGCATTTTGCGGCCCAGACATACGGACCCCGGGGAGGATATTCCTACTAGACAGCTGATTTTTTTTATTTCTTTTTTTGACAGCTGACTGACGTCGTGGTGAAGGTAGAGAACACTAATGTCATTCCCATGTGTCTAAAGAGCAGTGAACACTGTGACTTAGGTAGAGATGGTACTATTTTCTGCACAAAGCATCTACAAATGCCCTTACTCACCTTTTTAAGCTGCAATGTGCAATACTGGCACTAAACAAAAAAACACTACCCATGCCTTTAATTGTATTCACAAACAGATCTCTACTTATAATTCAGGGTCAATGATGTGACACTCAATTTTTGTCCTATCCCTTATTTATTAAAAAATAAATAAATAAAATGCAAATCACGAAAACAGTAACCTGAATACACTCATTTCTGTAATAACATCTGTCTGTCTGTCTGTCTATCTATCTATTTATCTATCTATCTATTTATCTATATAAACTGTTATATTAATTTTATATTATTACAATGATATAAAAGTCACAATGTTTTGTTTTGTGGTGTCACAATACATAACATTTATGAACTAATCAGCTAACCATACATTATAATTGTAAACATAGATAAATAAATAAATAAATATATAAATAAATAAATAACTTTGCAAATCATTTTGGGAAAAAAAAGACTTACATTTTAAAACCTAAAATGATCAAAATAATTTGTTTTTGAAAATAATCATAAATTCTTTACTTGATGGTTCCACCAGAGTCATGCATTTTAAAATAAATTACATTTTTCTTTATCATGGGAACTCTGAAAATGGCCTTGCAAGCAACCATGCAGAACACCTTAACAAATGCATAGCAATTGCCTGGCAAGCACCCAAATTCTCTAGTATTGAAGCCGCCACATAGTCTCTGAAGATGAAGATTCATCCCCCCACCACCCGACTACGACACACTGTCACCCGTGTAACGCAGTGTAATGACCTCACTGTCAGTGAAACGTATGGAACCAATTTCACGCGCTCCCCTCTCGTCTTCCTGTGTGGATGGGTCAAATCTGCGAACATCTGGACCCTCCTCCAGCTTTACAACAACCAGACCCCTGCATATCGAGATGAAACGACAAAAACTGAGAAACCATAACCGCCTGACGCAGGCAGCAAATATGAGACACAAACATGGGCAGGAACACCTCAACTGGACAAAAATCCCAGGCATGTGTTCAAGCGCACGTCACATCACACTTTCGGACAATTATGATTCTTTTACGGTAGTACAGGTCTAAGTGTACAGGTCAAAGACTTAATCAGTTATAACAGTCACTCTTTCCAAATGCAGATCAGCCGGACAACTAATGCATGCAAACGTAAATCAAGGACAGACAGGTTCTGCTGTTTGGCACACCTTAGATTCAGTTCTTGCCCCGAGGTAGATTCCCTCACACACACACACACACACGGCTCATTCTTTGGCCTGCTCTCACATGCTGTGGGGAGTGCTGGCTGCCTGGCCTCTTTGGTCAGGTCCGTTGCCAAGCCTCAGCCCAGAACTGTGAGGCCTGTGTTTGCCGCACGGAGCCTGAGCGCTCTCCCTCAACCTTGTTTCTAAATACACTGCGGCTTCAAGGAACAGCTCTCTCAGCAGCTGGGCCGGCAGCCATGGAAAATGTAGACGCAACTAGAAAGACCAGGAAGAGGGAGGTGTGGAGGTGTTATTTTGTTTTCGGAGGTTTTTAAACCCCCCTCGCGAGGGGTTATTTTCATGCGCTCATATAAGCATTTCTGACAGCTTGTGATTTTCTTAAAGGTTTTAACACGTTGTTAAAGCCTGCCGTCCCTTGAGGAATCTGTAACTGTCATTTCTGCTTATTTGGTTTCTTTGTTTGCTGTAGTCGCGTTTTGCTGTTAAAGCTGAGTCATTTGTCCAGGTGCTCCATTCATGGTCAAATTCACCTGATCGAACCAAACCGAAACCAAACGCAGCGCGCCGTCACGTTGGACGACATGTAAAGTAGCCAGCCCGAGAGCCGCGCTCAGCGTAACTGACATAGTATGTCATAGTTAAGCTCTTGAGTGCTATAATTATCTAATGAAATTACATACTGCTGATCTGGCAGAGTGGGTGAGTTAGATTTTGACACCCCACCTGACTTTCAGTCGTATAATGACAGCCTTTCACTCTAATGATGTGTGTAATGTGTTTATTTACTACGGCCCTTTCAATTTAATGACATAACAGAGCACTTCAGCAATGCTACGACAATACGCACTCCAGGATTAAATCTGGCATATAGAATGATGACGTAAAAAGTATGTAAAAGTATGATTTTGAATTTGTCAGTGGTGTTTGCCAAAAATGCAAAACTCTCTACCATGATGTTAGGTTATAAAGCCATTTAAATAAATAAATACGAAAAGAAAGAAAGAACAGCTAACAATTTATAATAAAAATCAAACAATTAAACGCTAAAATGACTATAAATAAATAAATCAAAGAAAAGCTTATCATTTATAATAAACAACCAAATGAACACTGAATAATAACTCAATAAATAAAGATTGAAAACAAAAAGAAAGACAGAATTCTAATAGTTTAAAATAAATAAATACATACATACAACCAAAAAACAAATACTCATAACTAAGAAAGAAAGAAAGATAATAATTTATTTATAATAATACATAAACAAACAGATAAACTTTGAATGAATAAATAAATAAATAACGCTTTTAGTTTATAAATAGTTTATAAATAAATAAATATCAATAACAACTTCAATAAATAAATAAAAGAATGCTATTAGTTTGTAATAAATAAATAAACAAAAAACAAAAAAAAGCTGATAACAACTGAGAACAAAGAAATATTTTATAATAAATACGGAGAAGAACCATTCGGTTTGTGTAACACATGCTTGTTTTAACATGGCCAAACTGGTTGAAGGTTTCATATTTAATGATTTTACATCTGTATGAACCGTCTGAACTTTTTGCGTAGGCATAGGTTTAGAATAATATGTTGTAATAAAAGTAAACTGTTATGAAGAAGCCATTTAAATACGAGGCTTGTTTATGATGGAGTTTACAGATGAGGTCACTCCAGATCCTGATTAAAGAACCTTCAGACTCACAGTAATTGCAGGTGCAGACAGAGCAGTCTGGGATTCTGTGGCCAGTCAAAGAGCGATTCGTTCAGTTAAGAAACTGACGGAGCCATCAGGCAAAATTCTAATGCAACAAGTTGACGGTGAGCCGAGATCACAAGCCTCCCGGGCCTCCTCTTGGCAGCTTATCAAAATGTTTGATGGTGATGGCAATCAAAATCTAATCAACACAGTTTGGAGGTCATCCAACAGAACTCCTTAATCGCTCAATGCCAAATCAAAATAAAAGCAGCACTAAACCACAGCTAATCAAACAGGTATCTGAAGTCAATCAGAAACCGACTAAAATATATTTCTACAGACGTTTTCCAATACTGTAGAATTTCTCTGGTGTTTTGTTAACACAGATATTGAGTGTTTGGAATAGCCAACCCAGATTTCATGAGAAAACCTAACTATTTAACGAGGTGGTGAATTCATACGAATTCGTATGATGTAATTTGTATGAAAACATTCAGAAAAAAACCTGAACCCAGCTAAAAGGGAACGTTCTCAGAATGTTCTGGCAAGGCTTTCTCAAAGTTATGAACAAACATTCTTCCAGTAACTTTGATAGGACATTCGTTAAAAGTTCTCTGGTCTTTAATATTGTTCTCAAAAACAATATTTATACATCATTCACACGACATTTTATCGTGAAACATTTTAGAAAAAAACATTTTAAAAACTGGACGATTTGAATGTTCAGAAAATCTTTATAAATTAAAGGGGTGGTTGATTGTGATTTCACTTTTTTAACTTTAGTCAGTGTGTAATGTTGCTGTTTGAGCATAAACAATATCTGCAAAGTTACAAGTTCAATGCAAACGGAGATATTGTCTTTTAAAATTCTGGCAGTTTAATGCCTACAAAAATGGCTCGTAGGGACTACAATGAGTTACTTCCTGGGTTGGTGACATCACAAACACTGAAATTTACATAAACCCCGCCCCCAGGAACATGCAACAAAGGGGGCGGGACCATGTTGTTGCCACACAACACATTAGACTGCACCCCATAAACACAATCAAGCCTAGAAAAGAAAAAAAAACAGTCAACCACCTCTTTAATGTGAACATTATCAAAATGTTCTTAGAATATTTCTTTGCTGGGAAGGTCCACCACTAATCTGGGAGGCATAATTGTATGAATACATATGAAACCATACAAATTCCTACAAATTAGCCAGCAATTCATATATTTCTTCATTTATGTGACAAATAACAAGGAAGTAATATCAACCAACATTTTTTTTTAACATTCTCTCAGACTAACAAAATTTAAGACATTTTTACACAAAATTAGCCACCAATTTGCCAAAAACCTAAATAGTTATGAATTTCCATATGAGTGTGTTGGAATATATACCATATAACAAAACTCAACTGCTTGATTGTTTATATCTTTACAAAATATAAGCTATATTATCATCCAGCTCTAATAAAGCAAAACATGGCTATAAGGCATGAAGATATTAAGAAATTATAAACATTAGCATCATGATTGTAAAGCTTCTCTGAAATGATGTGTATTGTGAAAACCATAATGAACTGGGAAAAAAAAAAAAGGTTCTTAGCGCCACTCACTTTGCATTAATGAAAAATGAATGCAAAGTGACAAGGTCATGTGACAGTAGTTTAGCATATTACGGTTTAAAACGTATCTTTGCATAATGCGTTCGGTTTCACCTGTTTAACCAAAGCAACTTACAAATGAGGAACATTACAAGCAATTTATCATATCAATCAAGCTAAAGCAGAATTACAGCAGAAGTTAAATGCACAAAATGTATGCAGCGTGTTAGCCTGGCCTTCTGAGTCTTTGCTGCTCTGTGCATAAACGTCTGGTGGCTTATTTGTCTAGGAGTGTGCGGTTCAAACTGTGCACCGACTCCTTGTAACCCTGACTGCAGCGCTGCATGAGACGTGGGTTTGGCACTGTTTGATCTCTATAGGAGGGATGCAGAGGGCTTCCTCTCTAATCTCTGTCTCTAAATGAAGGTCGGCACTTCAGACAGGAGATCCAAGCGGACATAAACCCTGCAGGAGGTGCGCTGGTGGCACGGCTGAGGGAGGTGCGCTTCTCTGTCTAGTGTCTCGGCGTACAGGTGTACCCACATCCAACTCACCACAAGCAAACATGCATGTTTCTACACTCATATAGTAGAAATACAGTTTTATTAAAGAGATGATCTAAAATCCGTGAAATAAACCCAGTGTTGTATTACTAAAATATTATTTCATTTTATTATTTTATCATGTGTTGTATTATTTTTATTATATATTATATTTAATATATTATATTTTTATTTTGTATATATATATATATATATATATATTTATTTATACAAAATAAAAATATAATATATTAAATATAATATATAATAAAAATAATACAACACATGATGTGTGTGTGTGTGTGTGTGTGTGTGTGTGTGTGTGTGTATATATATATATATATATATACTGTATGTATAGCTTTTGCATAATGCTGCATCCACACCATAGGTGTCAGTATAAAAGGCCATTCACACCAAGGACGATAACTATAACAATAACAGTAACTACATTACAGACTATACCAATGGATTATAATGTTCAGTTTATTATAAGCACGTCATGTCATCTGATTTTTTCTAGATTTCTAGCCATTTCAGTCTCAAAACAGCACTACTCGGCTAATCCATTCTAACGGCTCATTTAAAAACCGTTTGCATGAATCAAGTATTACAGTCAGCCATTGCAACAAAAAAATCAAGTCCTCTATGGATACTTTTAATGGATACTTTCTTTATTGCCTGATCGCCTTTTACTGTGCACTATATAGTAAGCAGTTTACATACAAATTTTAGATTAATATCATTTGTATGTACTTGTTAACTATAAACGGATAGTTAACAGAGACCTAATTCGAGGGAGGACCTGATTTGTGATGACATTAAATACATATTTATACAGAGGCCGCACTTTATATCACTTTTCTGAGCATCTGTGCAGTTTCTAACCACAAGAACGCCAGCAAACGGCTGAAATACCCAAAACAATGACTTCACAAGTGCGACAAACAGACACGCTCACACACAGAAAGCATTGTGCTATACTTAAGAAGAATTTGTGTTTGTCCTGGTGTCTTTATTTATTTTGGTGTAGGTGCTGCGGGTGGGTGGATCGTCTGGGTCTGTTTGTGCTGTGTCTCTTTTTTGTTTGGTGTATTTAAAGAGACTCAACATTCCAAGTGTTTCTGTTCTCTCTCTCTCTCTCTTTCTTAAAGGAACTGTGATGTGTTACAGCAGTTCTGAACATTAGGTGTGGGTTCTGGCACAGCTTTGAGCTGACAGCAATGCTGACAAACAGCACAACTCAGACAGGGTAGGTATGACGGAAATATGGCACTGCAGATTTTAGGAGTTTTTAATTGTGTGTGTGTGAGAGAGAGAGAGAGAGAGAGAGAGAGAGAGAGAGTTGTACTTCCTGTCTACATTTCTCCGGCCCACTTAGACAGTGAGGGAATCTGGGCGGACTGCTGGCCACATGACATTTCTGTGCTCTCGCAGAGTGATGTGTTCAGTCCTTCCCTCCCTCCCTCCGCTGCTCTTCAAAGCTTCGACATGTCATCTCCCACCACAAAAACAGAGGTGGGAAGACTCACTGGCGCTACCGCTGCCTCAGGGTGTCTGGCGCTAAAGCCGCCTGCAAATACAGCAGGCAGCGGAGGAGGGGAAGAAATGTACCGTATGTATTAAACAAGCCTCGTAAAGTCAACGGCATCAAACTCTGTGTGAATTTCTGCGCGATAGCTAGCTATCAGGTAGTTTTCAGTACACTTGGTGTCCTGGTTGTTTTTATTAGTCAGAACTACTAGATATGGTAGATAATCTATTATCCAACCGTTACCACAGCATGAAAAGTAGCTCGTTTTAAACACATGAACGTCTGTATAAGACTATAATTTAGACTCTTTCTACGTAATGTTGAGAAGATGGTGTCATTCTACACTACTACACTATCTTTTATGTTATTGAAAGAAGTCTCTTCTGCTCAACAAGGCTGCATTTATTTGATTAAAAATACAGTAAAAATAGTTATATTCTGAAATATTATTACAATTCAAAAGAACTCTTTTCTGTTTTAAAATATTTTAAAATGTAATTTATTCCTGTGAGTCAAAGCTGAATTTTTGAGCATCGTTACTCCAGTCTTCAGTGCCACATGATCCTTCAGAAATCATTCTAATATGCTGACCTGCTGCTAAGGAAACATCTGTCGTTATTATAAGTGTAAAAATCGTTTTTGTGGTATAATATTTTGTGGAAACCTAGATACACTACCATTCAAAGGTTTGTGCCATTGAACTTTCTAATTAAAGTGTTGAAAAACGATCATGGCTTCCACAAAAATATTAAGCGGCAAAAACTGTTTTCAACATTGATAATAATAAGAAATATTTCTTGAGCAGCAAATCAGCATATTAGTATGATTTCTGAAAGATATTATTTCAAAATATTACAAATATTGTTGTGTGCATTCATCAAGAGCAACTACTCATCACTGTTAAATTATATTATAATTTAATATGATAATATAAATATAATATACTGTATAAATGATCATTTTTTAAAATATTTATAATATTATATCATAATTTTGTATATTTTAATTTGATGTTTATTTAATGTTTAATTACATAAGCACACTAATCAAGGTTTTAAATATTATCCGATAGGTCATAAAATGTAGTTGTAGGCTTTATATAGATTAGCTTTTCTAAAGGTTACTTCCATATGTTGAAAAAAAAAAAAAAAAACAGTTTCAGGACGTATCTATTTATAGAAACTGCAACTGAAGTAAAAAGACAGCATATAAATCAAATATTAATCCGTGACATACATCCAGGCTTATTATAATAGGCTAAATAGTCCATAGCAACATCCACCTAGCAGCAAGACAAACACTTCAATCATATGATGTTGACACTAGTTATTATTAATATAGAAGTCAGTATAGCTAACTGCTGTCATACACAATTTAGCATTACCTAGCAAAGCTATAGCTACTCTAAAGATGCTATAGATGTGAGAAATATGGTGGAAAAGTATTCAATTGCATTGAACATGCACTTGTAGTGTAAAACTGTTCTTTCAGATAATATAATATTAATTAAATAAAAGGCCACTTAAGTGTACTTAACACACTTAAATACACATTAAAAAGTGCACTTTGTAGTAATTTCAAATTAAACATACATTTTAAATCTTTATGTTTAAATAATCTTTTAATTTTGATGTGTTGGCTAACATACACTGTAAAAGTGATAAGTTGACAACTTAAAAAAATTGAGGAAACCTGTTGCCTTAAAATTATTAAGTAAATAATAATAATTAAAAAAAAAAGTTAAGTGAACTTGACAATTCACGTTTTTTTAAATTATCATTTACTTAAAAATTTTAAGGCAACGGGTTTCCTCAATTTTTTTAAGTTGTCAACTTATCACTTTTTACAGTGTACTAAAACACATCTTATGTGGATCAAAAGAGCTCTCAAGTTCAACTAATTGCATTAATACATTTTCATTTAATTGCAAATATGCAAAAAAGTGTCCGAAAACATTACAATCAATATCAGTGTAAATTTCTACACTGTAAAAAGTGATAAGCTGACTTAACTTAAAAAAAAATTAGGAAACCCGTTGCCTTAAAATTTTTAAGTAAATGATAATTAAAAAAATAAGTTATTTGAATTGTCAAGTTCACTTAACTTTTTTTTTTAATTATTATGTATAATAATTTTAAGGCAACGGTTTCAATTTTTAAGTTGTCAACTTATCACTTTACAGTGTATCTTGATTGATAGCTAGCTAACAAACTAGTGCACTGTAAACATAACACAGTTAGTCAGAAGGTGAAATGAAATATAAACAAAATGAAAGACGTATAAATCAGTGACATGCACGCAGGCTCATTTGAACTGCTGTTGTGCGGTAGTAACTGTAGGAACGCATTAAAGCACACCAGATCTGATAATTACAGAGGAGGACAAATAGACATGAGGGATACGTCAAATCCTGATCTATTCTGACATGACTGACACAATGCCACATTATGAATTGACTGCCATTTTCCTCACTGACATTTGTCCAGTTGTACGACGCTCCCAGTCTACCCATTATGCTCTTGGCTTTTGCACCTCTGTGGTTCACCAGAGGAGCTAGATATTGGCTGGAAGACAAAGTAAGCAAATTTGACCATGCAAAGCAGAGCACTGCAGGGTGTTCTGAGCAGTGTTGCCACAAGATTGGACTAAAAAAACATTTTACTGCATTCATTATGTATGCCGTTGTAATTTCAAACTGCTGAAAGGAAAAATGTTAGGACATAACCATGATAACAAGCTTGCAGGTTTGGTTTCTGTGTGCAGCCATGTGATCAGCTGTCTAACAGGCGAACACAATGCACTACCAAGAGCATTCCTGACAAATGTAAGTCAGTGACTGTTAAAAATGGTAAATAACTGCTTGTGATGACCGTTATGTTGTTGGCAAGAGAGCTCGCTCTTAATTACATAGTGTACGAGTGTGTATATCAATGCATGTGGGTTATTGTTTATAAGGGACCCACATCAACACACAAGGTCTGTGAGAAAATGTCAATGTGTCCATGACCGATGTTTGTTTGAATTGGCAACCGCTCACTGCACAAAATGCTGGTTGGCACCTAATAAAGTGGTGGGCATATAAATACTAATGTAAAAATAACTGTTGCCAATAAACCATTGTTATTTTAATGCTGGATATAATTTTATTATGTTTTATTTATACATTATATATATATATATTGTATTTTATTTAAATCTATCTATCTATCTATCTACAGTATCTATCTATCTCTTATTAATATCTTATTAATTATCTTATTTAACAAATATAATATATATTATATACAATATTAATTTAATAATTCTTTATTATATTATTAATTGTGTGTGTATCAAGCACCACTTCACTGACAAAATGTGACACTAAGAGTTCAGTACGGTATATAGTATACTGTATGCTAAATATATACTACAAAATGCCATTTATTATCAAAAGACTGCTTGCTTGTCTTGGATCTGCTTCGTGCGAGGCAAATGTTTCTCAGGCACAATATATTTTTGTGCTTTGCAACATCAATAAGTTGTAGTCTCATGTGACGACAAAAATTCAAATAAAAAATGACAGCTGTCTCATAGGATCTGGTGGTTTTTTTGGCTTGCATTGGTGAAAGTGTGAGAGAAGAGATTAAAAAAAATAGAAATAAAAAACCAAAGTTACTGCCTCAATGTCTCCTTCTGCTCTCGTAGGCCACATAATGTGCCATGGGCCTCAAAATCACAGAAAAATGACTCAAGGAACATGAGAATCAGGCCTTTGGGACCAAATATGCAATAGAACACTCTCTCTCACTGACAATTTATAGCTCTGTGCAAGTCTGCATGTTACGCCCGCTATTGTGACTTTCTAAGACTTTATTTCAGAGTCTATCTGTGCCATGCTAGCAACCCAGAATGTTATATAACATGGTGCTGAGAGGATTTTGGCACTGTTATCTGACATAACATCATGTAGTTGTTATCCATGGGGTGAAACACTACAATCAGTTTTTGGTGTGAAATTACATCAATGTGAGTAAAAGCGTGAATTGGGTCTTTAAAAACAAAAAGATCCAATGAGTCTTAAGAGTAAGCTGTTTTTTACGTACAAGTGTGGATGTACTACATTTACACTCATCACATTTTAGCCTCTTGCCAAGTATATTAGTGTTTGTGTCAAAGGCCTGTGAATGTGAAAGGACAAAAATATGCTGATGCTATGGAGCCAGTAAAATCGCAAACAACTACAACAACCACAAATAAGCCATAACTGTACAGTTAACACTGTACGGCCACTGTAGTCATTTTCTTATGAAAGCTGTGCTAGATATTTCCACACGTCCTTTAACAGTTACATGTATCATGGAGATGGTCCAAACATGAACGTCTAATATATCAAAATGTTGGGTTGGTGCCACTGTTGTCACAGAAGTAGTTTGACTGGGAATTACACAAGTATTTATACTTTAGCCGAAGGTAATCACATGCAATCCGTATTTCTTTTAAAACGCAAAATCCATTTGAAGTGTTTCCTTAACATTTATGCAAGATATTGATTGGTTATTACTTTGCAACTGTAGATAGAAAAAAGTGTTAAATGTGTTAAAGTCAAGTTAATGTTGGTAAGCAGAGCATGGCTTGTCTAGGAAAAGAAGCAAACGGGGACCTGTCAGGACACTTTTAATGTTTCACAGATGATACAATACTACCCTCTAATGGCAGAATGAGAATCTGTTACCTCTGAGCAGATCAATTTTTAAAGGGTTTAAAAGGTAAAAAAAAAAAAAAGGTATAGGCATGTTTGAGAGGCAAGTATGATGTTTTCAAAGTTTTCATTTATGTTTTTTATAATTATTTCATGATGCATGCAATGGAGATTTGCATAAAACTAAGTATATCAGCATGGAGGAGTTAATTTGCATGTGGTGACCTGAAATGCACTGCCATTTGAAAGTCTACTGTAGTTATATATTTTGTTTAGTTCAAATTTCATCCCGTTTTTCAAAATTGGTGTTATTTAACAGTGGTAACCCAATATTTTTCAAACAAAAGTATGATAACCAAAAGTACAGTATAACTAATGCAACAAAATGCTGACTTGGAAAACTTACAATAAACAACAGTAAAAGTGTGATTTACTAGCCAAAAACATGGGATGTACACTGCGTATATAAGCATATATATTTTGAAAATAGGGATCTCTAGTTCATGAGTTAAAACACTTCGTTTGCTACGAGCAGGTGAAACCATGTAATCTGGTGCAAACAGAAAATTTAAAAAAAGGCCTAGTACTGAACCCTGTGGGACTCTGGGATAGCGATACTGTTCAATGTGGAAACCCAACCTTTCTATATGACTTAATGTAGTCCATGTATGACATAATCCAAGAATATGTAGTTCCAAAGACAGCCATCAATTTAGACATCAATAGTTTGTGTTCGACACTGTTAAATACGGCTGCTATTACTGAAGCACAAGTCAAGACAATAACAAATTGCGTGACTAAAACAAAGTATCATCTCTGAAGAGATACTGGCCTCACCCTGGTAAGATCACACCTGAGATAAAAGGTATTGGTTGAAGCTACTCAGACCGTTCGGTCTGGTTATGTGATGACTCCATGGGAGGAGACCTCAGGAATCTTGGAAGGTCAAGGACCAAGTAAACTTGTCAGACAGGAATTGTCCCAAAGCAAAGGTTTACAATCCTGGCTTCGTACACAACAGCTGCATCTGAGTGGTGTCTGATTTCCATGAAAGGCACAAAAAATCTTGTTAACAATAGTACCTGGCCAAATCAAACAAATTAAAGCAAACCTACCACCACAAAACACACACCCAAGTTGAAGTATTCGGCATTTTAAGAGCAAAACAAAAAGTCATTTACCAACCGGCTTAGCAGGTCTAATAACGATTATATGCAAATTATGTGTTTATTTCATGTCAAGTGTTGTCATTTTTGGTTGTTTACATTATATGCATGGGAGTTTTGTTGGTGTTGTTTGTGTTTTTTAGAGACTAACCTAAAGCAAATGTTTATTGAAGGTTTTAAGTGGGTTGCAAGAGCTGGATAATGATGCTAATATTAAATCAGAAATAAATCTATTAAATAAATACAGAAAATTGAAAGAAATCACAATTAAAATGTATTTGAAATTAGCACTATCATCTATTTTAGGAGCAATAGTTAATCAGACTGATGTAAAATTTTGTATTTCAGCCATGTAAATGCTTCTCATTTTAATGACCGTGGGATTAAAATTACGTGTTTATATGGATTGAATAGGCTTAATGGGATAAAAGTGATCAATTCTAAGAGCCTGTCAAATTTCAGAAAGATCAGCCATACTGATTTATATGATGCTACACTCCAATAGCTAGTAAAACAGCAAATGTGATCGCAGACTCACAATTGCTACAATTAAAGTAACAGTATAAGACATGAAATCTACAAGGACGTTAAATGAAGTTTGTCGGACTCAATGATTGTTCTTGCACACATGCAGAAACTGGCATTTGGCCAATCTGACGGGGAATCTGTCATCACAGGATTAGAGGACAATCATTTAACTGTGACTTCTTTAACAAAGGAGGCGTTTGGAGAGCTGAGAGCCTGTCCGCAGGGTTCCTGTCTTTATTCTGCATAGACACAGTCAATAGTCTCTCTCTAAGTAAAGTAGTAAAGAACTTTATTCAAAGTAATCATGTTCACTTAAAGCACAAACCATTCTAAATGGTTTAATAGAATTTGTCTAAATCTGTCCTTAACACTAAATAAACACACACAAAATTTACTCATAGTTGTTTTTTTTAGCTCACATCTAACCCTAACCCTAATCTTAAAATAAAATAAAATAAAATAAAATAAAATAAAATAAAATAAAATAAAATAAAATAAAATAAAATAAAATAAAATAAAATAAAATAAAATAAAATAAAATAAAATAAAATAAAATAAAATAAAATAAAATAAAATAAAATAAAATAAAATAAAATAAATGTTGCTGATATTTATATGGCCAAAAAGTGAGAAATTTTGACAGCTTATAATGTAAATCAATTAAATTTTTAAATTGTATAGCAGACTACTTACATAAAACGGCTTTAAATATCAGTTGTCACTCTATGTCTCCTAATAATAAGTCTAAGTAGGATGATATTTAAATTCTTAGGTTCTACTGTGGGGGCAAAACATATAATTCAATTAAATACAGTGAGGATTGAGAAATGAGCAAATAAACGTCCATTAAAAACCTGATGTATAATATTTGATTCTCACTTTTTAACATGATTTTTTAAAAATATTACGTATGGATAATCAAGTAAACTTCTGTTGCTTCTATCCAGTAAATAATCATCTTGAAATATTACTAACAATATAAAAGTTATTCTTACGTTTATAAAAACCAATAAAGAAAAAAAGTCATCATTATCTGAAGATTGACATTTTTATGATGATACTAAAACATCAATCAGACAACAAGGCATGTAGTTGATTGTGTACAACACATTTGATCATGTTGATAAATTAGAGCCTTAGAAATTTGTGTATCAGATATGATACAGTAGGCTGTGGTAAAGACATTTCATGTGATTTTTTTCCCCCAGTGGGGTTGTTTAACTGACCGTAGCTAATTATTTCCCTGAAAACATAATAAACGGTTAATGAACAAACGTCATATTTCAAAGAAATCTGATATACTTTTGCACAGTGTGACACTCAAATTGAGTTAGCAGAAGATATTCAGATCAAACTGCTAGTACATTTCTTTAAAGCTTTCGATAACCTTCATTCTGACATATAAATTGAACATGAACCATTTTAAAGGCTGACAAAACCTGTTCCAGCACACGCTGTTCCGCTCCTCTAAATGCAAACCAGGACCTGCAATGGCAAAAAAAACTCTTTACTTTAACTTTACCAGATTTCAAATATCAGTTTCATCTGTCTGGTTTGAAAAAGGGTGCAGAAATTACAGGACAAGCTGAACTGCTGATAAAAAAGCAAGACATGTCTCATCACATCTATTAAAAACAACAATATCAGCAATCAGATGATGCACAAAGGAAGTTGAAAGAGCTTCAGGAAATGTCATGAGGTCAAAGTGGATGCAATCAAGACATACAGATTCCCAGTCACGATTTCTCACCAAGATCACGACACTCCTTAAGAGAGCAAGAAAAGCTGACCTCCACATGTGTGTGTGCTGTATAAGCATTACTTTGAGACTACGCATACTTTCAGTTGCTTTAACAGGGCTTTACAAATGTACAGATAAATCCAATCAAATCAAGTATTTGAATTGCATATAAAATTTCCATCCATTCAGATTACAGTTTTGACATAAATGAATAAACTTAATGTGATGCATAATTGTCACATTAATGAAATAGATAATATTTCTGCAATGAAAAAAAAAACTATTTGCATTTGTTTGATTTTATTTAAATAATTACATTTTCAAAATGCATTTATCATTCAAATCTGCATAAATCTGTTCACTGTGAAATCAATAACATTTATTCAGTTAAAAATTACAAACGTGGTTAAATCTCCTACAACATTTTTTTTTCTTGCCAAAATGTAAATTAAATATATAATACATATGTGACCCTGGACCACAAAACCAGTCTTAAGTCGCTGGGGTATATTTGTAGCAATAGCCAAAAATACATTGTATGGGTCAAAATTATCCATTTTTCTTTTATGCCAAAAATCATTAGGATATTAAGTAAAGATCATGTTCCATGAAGATATTTTGTAAATTTCTTACCGTAAATATATCAAAACTTAATTTTTGATCAGTAATATGCATTGAACTTCATTTGGACAACTTTAAAAGCAGAGGAAGACAAAGTACACAACTTCCTTACTTGAGTGAAAGTACAGATACTGCTGGTCAAATACTACTCCACTACAAGTGAAAGTTGTAAAGACAGATTTTTACTTAAGTAAAAGTACGGAAGTACATGTTTTTAAAAGTACTTAAGTATCAAAAGTAAAAAGTAAATGCATTGTTTTATTGTCGCATTGTTGTATACTTACAATACCTTATGCCACTAATGCAACCTACTGAATAAACTTATTAGCTTGTATTATCTTTGGAATTAAGAGCTTTTATGTTACCAAACCTATAGAAAATGGAACAGCTGAATGAAGATAATCATCTTTATTTTTTTATTTAACACTCCTACAACTACATTTTAATACTTGTTTAAAAGTTACAAAGTTCTTTTTCAAAGAGATATTGAAGTCTATGATATGGTTTATTTTAGGCAAACAAAGCAAACATTGAAAAGAAAACAAACCTTTAGTCTCTTCAGAAAACTGGATCATACTCTCTCAGTATGTCTCATGGGTGTGGACGTTGCGCCAAAGAACCGTCTTTTTTAATTTTGCCATCAACTGATCAGTGTTCATAAAATGCTCAGAAATCAGTGAACTTCACAACATGTGGCTAGGGTTGGGTATTGTTTGAATTTTATCCATTCAGATTCTGCTAATTGATTTAAATTCTTTTTGATCCCCAGTTTAGATTCCAAAGTTTTCATTTAGCCTACTTTTTGATCATTAGATAGATAGATAGATAGATAGATAGATAGATAGATAGATAGATAGATAGATAGATAGATAGATAGATAGATAGATAGATAGATAGATAGATAGATAGATAGATATAAATATAGTGGGGAATATATATATTTATTTATTTATATATATAGTAAAGTGAGGGCAGCGATTTTTGACAGATATATTAGCCTACCATTTGTATTGCCATAGTTTAACTACAAAAATCAAACTATAGTTAATATAATGAAACTATGGTAAATTTGTGGTTACTGAAGTTTTACTACAAATAGCATATGGTTACTATAGTGAGTGGATACTGTGATTTTACTGCAAATACCATAGTTATGGTTACTATAGTAAAAACATGGTTAATTTTCCAAAGGGCTTTAAAGAGTTAACATGCCTTTTTAGAGCACTTTTAGCTGTGCAGTAGCGTGGACGTTTACATTAGTTTAGTGGGGAAGATCCCGAGGTTGCCAGATTTGCATAAAACAAATCAGCCAAATGTCCATTCAAAGCTAGGCGGAAAACTGCAGTCAGAAATACTGTAACACTTGGCAACACAGGAAGGTCCTGGCAGATCGCAGGCCGGATTTTCGCAGAAAAAAAGGGGTTCAGTGAATCTGAAAATGCACACACTTTAAAAACTGCTACATATAACGACTTTCTACTTGGGGACCTTGCTATAAATGTAGTTGAGTAAAAAGTACGATATTTGTTTTTCAAATGTAGTGAAGTTAAAGTCGCAAGTTTCCAGAAAAAATAATACTCAAGTAAAGTACAGATACTCAAAAAGTGTACTTAAGTACAACACTCAAGTAAATTTACTTCGTTACTGTCCACCTCTGTTTAAAAGTGATTTTCTCAGTATTTTGATTTTTTTTGCACCCTCAGATTCCAGATTTTCAAATAGTTGTATCTTGGCCAAATATTGTCTGATCCTAACAAACCATACATCAACAGAAAGCTCATTTATTCCGCTTTCAGATGATGCATAAATCTCAATTTCGAAAAATTGACACTTGTGACTGGTTTTGTGGTCCAGGGTCACATATATGATGTAAACAATGTAAATCCTTACCTGTTTCATGTATGCTTTACGTTTATTAGTTTGTTTTTTGTTGGAAATTTTATATGCAATTCAAATACATCAGATACACACAATCTTAAATCCAGGCCAACATTTTTCTCATAATGCTGATCAACTAATATCAATGGTATATTCCATCATAAATCTATGCCTAATATGGGCAAACAGTTGAGTATAACATGGTAATATGGTGTCAGCATTGTCAGACCCCATTGAATGAAGCAGTTTTCATATGCAAATGAAGAGCCTCTGGATCTTTTTGATTCAGCACTCAACATTAGACCTCTGTGGGCTTGGAAGCGCATGAGTGGCGTTCAGGTGAAATTATCGAAAATTGGTTTCTTGCTTTGTTAAGCACCTGTGGTGAGATCAAAGAGCACAAATCCTGTGTGTCATCTAGGTTTCAATGAGAGGTGTTTGTGTGAAGCTTGATAGCTTAGTCATTTGGAATTAAAAAAAAAAAAAAACTTTCAAATTTAATTGTCGGACGAACGTAAACAATGCATTGAGCTTTTGAAGTACTTCTGAATAAGTGAATTTTAATTGCTTCAAAGAAGCACAATTAATGCTTTCCCGAAGGATTCTCAGACGTTGACGTAATCAAACACTCATTTTTAATTGTAATACAAGTTTATACTCTTGCACTCTCAGAAACAAAGGTACAAAACTGTACCTGTACTGTTTTTTTTTTTTTTTTTGTCGTTGTTTTTTAACCTTGGAATGTCATTTTAAAAATCATCCTGATGGTTCACTTACTTCTAATAGCTACGTAGAACGGCTTCCGTTTCTTTCCAAACGTCTATCTGGTGAGCGGGTACGAAATTGCGCGAAAATGGCTGATTGCTTTACAGCAGCAATAAATGCAGGTATAGAGCTATCCACTGCAATTATGACAGTGGTTTGTTTACGACAGCAAATTCCACTCACTTAACTATAGAGGACTCCAGAGTAGCTTAAATACACAAAACTACATAAGATGCTGTAAGGTGCTGGGCGTAATTCATGTTGTAGAGCAAAAAGTATCTCAATTTGTATTTACCACAAACATTGGTTTACTCGTATTTTGGGAAGGAAAAAACAGTAAATCATAAAATAGGGAAATCTCAAAGGAACCAATGGGCCAATGACGCCAACCATTTCATAATGCCACAGTCATTTCTATTTATTAGTACAGTTCTTTTTTTAGTCAGTTCTCTTATATTTTTTAAAAGAAGAACAAAACGATCTTGTGCCTCTATCATCAGGTCACACCAGGGATGTTAAAAGCCTTTCTAAACCTTCTTCTCGAGAAGAAACCCTCACATTTCAACCCTCAGCACAAATCTATCATCCAAAAGGGTCTTGCAAGCTATCAAAAAGCAAGTTTCATCATAAACGTTTAGAAGATCTATTATATTTTGAAAATCATGTACCTAGTTTGGTGATCCATGGTCAAAAATGAAAATTGCTTGTACATCTCTCATTATGCTATATTATTACCAAATCTTGGATGACATCTTTCCAGCAACTTGTTTTGGGAACCAATTGACTGTAGCCCTCATTGATCTGAGCTTGTGCACCAGTTTTTGAGTGAAAAAAAATAAAAAATAAAATACACCTTGTTTATGGATAATTTTACCAATGTTCACTTAAAAGCTGAAGTGCTTAAATTCAGATAAACAAGGACTATGAACAATCAGTTCCAGAAGAAAAGAAAAAAAAAAAGAGCCATCTAAATCACTTTTAGGCAAAATATATAATTTAAACCTATTTTCAACAGATCACAGAGTGGTATAATAACACAAGTTACAGTGAGCAGCAATACTTCAATGGCAAAAATATGACTTGAGCAATTAGAGTTTACTGATTTTGTAAATCCAGGCTTATTTGAAAGCAATAGGTTTTTGCTTACAGGGAGACAACTGTAATTTAGTATATGAATAGAATTTACTGAACAATTAAGTACTTAGTGAGTTAGTCACTACTTGCGCAACAGAAGGGATTGTTTGCCAAGCCCTGTGAAATTATAAGACACTTTAGTCAATCTGTTTGGCTCTGAAAACAAAGATTGAAATGTCAGAAATTGAATTTGAAATGGGTAAAATCCTCTATACCAGATATATATCTTTTACGAACATAAATATTTGCTAACGTCATTTCAAACATAAGGCTGTAATGTAAGTTTGATGTACTGCTTTTGTCATAAGTATAATTTTTAAATTATATCCATGATTCTAATCTACCAATCTTCCATAAAAGGGCCTAATAATGGATTAAATAAATAATAATAATAAAATAAAACATTGTTTCATGAATTATTTTGCATCTTCATTGTTGTGTGATGGGTCGATTAATCAAAACCTGGGAATGGAAATGGAGTCATTGATCACTCAAGTCAAGTGGACGTCATTTTGCAATAAATGCATTATATGAATTGATTATGGCAGAGAGATGGTGCGACGAGGGTGGTTTTGGAATCTGAGAGCTGGGAGGGGGTTGGCAGCCGTATGGCTATAAATGCAGCCGCCACTATGTGAAGAACAGAAAAGACCCTCCTGCTGGCTGGACAGACTGTACTGACGGAGAAAATCTCTTAGCTGAGAAAGATTTTGCCTTTGTATTTTAAGCTCATTATCAGTATATATATTTTTTCTTTTTACTTAATATAAAAGTTTTATTTGCACATTTTGGTTCCTTATGGAGATTTGGAAACTCTCAGTGTTAATGCTCACCATACTTGCTTTTGCTTGTAGTGTTCAAGGATTGTCTTTTACTCTAAACAGAGACCCCTGGATTTCAGATAACTGGGAGGTGAGAAATGTTTTGTTTGTGTGTGTGTGTGTGTGTGTGCGCGCAAGTAACCAGTTTATATGTTTTTATCCATTACAAATGTCTTTCCATCATAAAACCAAAACATGCGATGCTGTGCATTCATCAAAATGCTTTGGTTGTTTGGTCAGGCTGAACCAGTGGAGGAGACACTAGCCAGCCAAGTGGCCAGTCTACTAAAGAGATCGAAATCTCATCAGTTCTATGGACTAATGGGAAAACGCTCTGGTAAGATTTGCTTTTGCTGACTCCAGGATACAAAACACCTACAATAATTATGTTCTGTTTACCTTGTTGTATTACAGTTATTAATACTTGATTATTACCACAAAATACAGTGGATTCTAATTGACATAAAATTAAACCTAAAAAAGTTTAAGATTTTACAATTAAGCAGAAACATGGACAACATCTTTACAATTCTAGTGCACTATTTCAGTTGTTCTTGCATAATTCAGTCTTTAATCAAATTATATTAGCAAAGATGGTTAATGACATTAACAATAAATAAAAAAATCACTGTATATTCATGATGTTATTTCCCTTACTTGTTCTAGAATTCATCCAGCCTGTGAAAATGGAACGAAGAAGTGAGTAAATTCACTTAAGTATCTAAATGAAATAATTCCTTAGATAAATGTATATATTTTTATATAGAATAATGTTTATAACATGCAAATCTACATCCAGTGTTTCAGCAGGTTTTATAAAGGGAAATGTTGGACTTAAGTGCTTTTTAAACAATAAATTCAAGGGAACAAAATATATCAGCATGTTCTCCAAATGTAAACATCTAGGGAGCACACTTTGGGTTTTATTAGCAACACTTTGTTGGAAAATATAACTTACATTGTTTTCCACGACAATTTTGTCTTGTTTTCCAGCACTAATGTCTAAAGATCCTTACATCAATATTCATACAAAATTATACAACAAATATTTGTTAATTTTTTTAAACATAAACTTCTTGTGCAATTTCTTGTGTTAGACACAAGACAAACATATATTATAGAGGAAGTTATTAAAGTTTGCAATGTATTCAACATTTAATGCCATGACTATGAATTAAAGACTTTCTGCTCCTATTTAAAAGCTTTCTAAAGCTTGCAGTTGTGGAAGGGCGAATTAAGAAACCCTGTATCCCAACAGATTGATTTTTTTGCCACTGTCTAAATGTCTTGGTTTTAAAAACACGCATTAAAGACTATAGCTCTGTTTCCTCAAAGGGCATAAGGGAGACATGTTTGTGGGACTAATGGGCAAGAGATCTTCAGGAGGTATGTCTTTACACTGCTCTACTTACACCAGCAGTTCATGTTTTGTGTTGGTAATTAAAGGTCACTAGCTTTCTCTCTTCTTTTTATTTATTAGTTAAAAAAAAGACCCTCCAAAACTAGTGTTCACTATTCTATCTACGTTTTTTATTATATAGATTAAAAATAGTACTGTTAAGCTAACCGAGACTTGTCATAGTACTTGGATATTATTGCTCTTTTGTTGGTTTTGATTGCTTCTATTGTCCTTATTTCGAAGCAGATAAAAGCATCTACTAAATGACTAAATGTAAATGTAAAATAAAAACTGCTAGGCTATACTGCAACAGTTTAAACAAGGTGAAAAACTGATTTTCATATTAACCTGCAGGTGATTTCAGAAAAACAATCCCAGAGACCAGCACAGCGATGGACAAATCTGGAGATCTGAACAAACAAGCAGGTACAACACTGAAAGTAGAACTGTATTTATGCAAAAATGATGAAAAACCAGCAGTTTATGAATGTGAAATCATGTTGTTGTTCACACAGCAGATTTGCAAGAGGAATGGGACAGACTGCAGTACTACTGATGACATTATCCAGTGCTCCGTGAATCAATACACAAATATTCTCCACTCTTAGCTGGCACCAACATAATTCATGAGACCATCATTTGGGAGCATTAAGCAAGTAAATGTCTTGCTTCAGGTATCAAATGTGATGTAATAAAAGTATGTATCAAACATGAGTTTTTTTTACCCAGTTCTGATTTAAATGAAAACATTTTCACAAATCTTTCAACACTAAGAAATCAGGGAACACACGTGTGTAAATCCAAATGTAAATCTAAAAATTTTTTTTGTAAGGCCTCATTTTTCACAATATTCTACTGATGAGAAACAATTTTTTGCTTTAAAAAAAAAACTTTAAAAATAACTTTAAAAATATTTGCTGGGGCATAGACAATACTTTGGCCAGAGAAAAATATGAATGAAACACGATTTCAAAAAATAAATAGCACTGTATAAACAAAAGTGAGAGATTCCAGAGATACAAAGGGCACATAAAAAGAGACAAAAATGACACTAACAGCTGAAGCCATTGCAAAAGACACTGTTGACAGAGTCATTAAAAAAAAAAAAAAAAAAAGATATAACAGCAGTACAAAATGTAACGTGTAAGTCCATTAGGTTCCTTTGGGAGGGGTCCATTTCAGAGAGCTGGGGTCTATGGTCTTGTTGTTGTTGCCTCTTTTGGTCTCTTTGGCCTTCCACTCGTCAATCAGGTCCTGTGCCATTCAGGAAAAAAAAGAGAACCAGAGAGAGGGAAAAAAAACAATTAATTTAAAGAAACAAAAAAACAAAAAGAGAGGCGTTTTCCTCCAGCACGCAAGTTACATTTTCATGTAATATTATCCTTTCAAAATCATGCACGTTTTCCAAAAAATCTGAATACTTAAAAGCTAGGGAAATGCCATTGAATTTCCATTATTATTCCATAGAGCAGGCACATACATGCAAACAACAGTCTAAATATTCCTTTTGAAAAATTATTGGTTAGACCAAAAAAAGTCTACTTAAATGTCTATTTAAATCTATTTTAATGCAATAATATTTTTGCAAGAACAACAATGCAATTACTACTAAATTAGCATTTTTTTTTTACAATAAGTAATATTGTAGAGGAATAACTAAAAGATTAATGAATTATCATCAGCATAGTTCAGTCCATGGAAATAGCAGCGCAATAATAAAATATTAGAACAAAAAACAAACAAAGGCCACAGACATTTGTGCTGTTAAAAAAAAAAAAAAAAAAAAAGTATTTTCTGATACCTGTCGCTTCAAGACCAGATGCTTCCCTTTCCAGTACTTGAGCATCTGAAGTGACTGCAGAGTACTGACAATATCCACAGGATTCACTGCCGTCTCTTGACTGATCTCTGAACAGGACAAAACAAAAAAACAAGGCTAAACCCACAGTGATTTCACAGGGATGTCACCGTGAACGTGCCTACAAACGCTCCCTTGCATGGCAGGGGCAACTAATCTTACCCTTGATGGAGATCTCTTTGCCCTTGAAGTTGTACATGTACCGCAGCAGCACTTCCTTCCAGTAGCTGCGATAACTGATGAGGCCCAAATCTGAGAGAGGGCGCTCTGGAGAACCTACCTTCTCCTCAACCTTTGACAGGAGGTAACCTAGAACCATGCCAAACAAAGACAGTGATGCACGTGTTGAAGAATAACAGCATCAGAGATAATGACATTACAACTACAACTGTTCTGAAATAACTCCAATATCAATGGGAACGGTTACAGTTTTAACATGTAAATGGTTATGATGTCAAAGTACTGATGCCATATACAGCATAAAGGTCTATGATTTCTGTGTTCTTGAAAACACAGGTGGTATTGCAGAATGCAGTTATAAAAAAATGGAACTTACAATATAACGTAGAATATCGCAGAATTTTACATTTTAATAGTAAACCCACTTGGGTGGCACTTAGTTTGCCAAAACAAAATTGTTACATTTTTATTTGATTACATTTTAAAATGGACGCTATGATTGTAACAATTTTATAATACAATAAATAAATTATTAAATTGTTAAAGTTTTATTATTTTGACTGATTACACATGCTTTTTGGTTATTAAAATATAATTAAACCAATAAAGCGGAATTCAGAAACATTAAATTAGTAAACAAAATAAAATTCGGGGACAAAAAAAAAAAAGGGGGCCCTAAAAATTAGTTTGCATCAGTTTAATGATTTTGATTAAACATGCTTGCAGATTACCATCTAGATCTTCATATTACTAGTCTGCAAACTCGCATAGACATAACACAGGCACTCACTGAAATCAATCAGCATCTTGCCGTAGCCCTGCCTCATGTACTGTGGCATAGTCAGGATACAGGACACATTGTAATTCAGGAACGAGTTCTTCTCCTGCACAAAATGAAGAAGCAATTTAGCCAGTGTGCATATGACGTGACAACTCCTCTGTCTCGACTCGAAAGACACTATAGACTAACATTTCTCAATATTGTTCATAAAAGTTTCATTATATTTGCATGTTTTGCCAGGTCATGAGGTTTTCAGTACTCGAAAGGGTGAAGTGCTCTTCAGACTTGGTTAGTAGCCCCACAAAACACTTAAGCCTGGTTCAGATTTTTTTTTAATTCACATAATTAGACCCTTAGAAAGACACTCCATGCAAGCCAACAGAAAACAGCAAAGAACAAAACAGCTGTCTTAAATTCAATCAGTCTCTACTTCCCTAGCTTAAAGAGGCATCCTACTGAAGCTAAACTAAACTCAAAGCTGTTACAGCTAAGAACAGTTTTTGCACACACCCTCTGATTCTCCAATAACTACATAAAATAAGCTTTCAAAAATTAGTCAAAAAAATTGGTTTGTGGGACACTGGCATTAAATGCAAATATGTTGACAGTAGGGATGTCAATTTTCGGTCACTTCCATTATCAATTGTCGTTTAAATGAACGATCGATTAATTGTTACCTTAATACTGCAAAATGCGTCTATTGCAGTGGCATATTCACCGGCATGACAGGAGGTGCATATGCCACTCAAAACACCAGCTTCCTCACCCAAATTAAATGGGGTTTTAGTCTAAAAAAATGCTAGTAGCAGGATTATAAAATGAATAGATATGATTATGATCATTTGATAAAATGAAGAGAGCAAGCTGCAGTTACGTTTGGGATCATTTTACTTTGTTGGCTGTTTCATATCCCATCACGGAGACTGCTGAATGTGCCTCTTTAAATGGTTTCATGGTGCTTGTTGTATTTTAAAACACAAATCGCAATTGACATTATTGGCTTTTAAAATAAAATGATCCCAAACATAACTGTGGCTGTGCCGTGTGGTCAGAGAACCGCTTCCACCGGCAGTGCTGAGGCAAAACACATGGTTGCTCACATGAAACATTTTAATGTGAGTATCATTTTAATGTGAGTATTGTGCACACAAGTGATGCACAAAACTTTGATTATATGAGAAATAATAGGTTAGCAGGCAAATGTTGCATCGTGTATATTAGGGATGGGTCAAAAAAAATTAATATTCGATTAGTTGATTTAATAATAGAATATCAAATAGCCAGTGCGATTTTTTGGATAATAATTCTCCATGTTTTCGGTGCTGATGTGGTGGTGATGCGTTCATGTAACCAAAGGGTGGCGCTGCCGATAACGCACCTTAAAAGTGTCATAGACAACAGAAGAACAACAGTTTCATGCACACAGTGTAGATTTGCATAAAGATTTAACTGCCAAAACTTCTTCTCAGACGGCTGATATCCTTAATCTAGCACTAGCAGTGGCTCCCCTGTGACAAAACGAACACGGGCCGAGGGTAAATACTAGGGGTGCTCCGATTGATCGGCTACCGATCACTATTGGCTGATAATCGCGTTGGGATGTTTGATCGGCAGTCTCTAAAAAGGCCGATCTCAAGCTGATGCCGCGCCTGCCGTGAGAGGATTGACAAGACATGCAGTGGCACCGTCTCAGTCTCTGTCCGGCACGGGTGAAATAATTATAATGCTGTACAATTCATATTTCTTCATTAAATAACATAGTAATTTGAAAAGTTTCTGTGAGACATAATTTCACAAACAGCGTGAAGAGAATCAGCGCACGCTCCCTCTCAAAATGCGCATATGGCTTCAAATCACATCTGCACTATAAGCGAGCTGCTGAGATTCTTGACACAGGAATAGATTGTTTGCAATCACGTGATTTTGATGGAGCGCGAAATGCAGCTGGAGGGCAGGAAGCGATTTTTCTCCATAGGAATCAGTAGCAGAAACTCAAAATGCCTGTGTTTTACGTTGTTTATGGATGCTCAAATCGGTCAAATGGAGAAAACAAAAGGAGCTTTTATCGTGAACGAAAATATGTTGTTCATATGGGGGGGGGGGGGTCAAGAAATTGAAAAACGCAGGAAAAACTGGCTTGTAAACCTGCTTCTGCAAGTCGGGAGGAGCGAGTCGGATAATGCTCGTATGTGCAAATGGTTAATATAAGATAATATATTAAGGTATTAATAAAGACATATAAATAAATACAAGGTGACACAGCCAGAATTCACTCAATGCTAAACGCCACACGTAGACACAATGTAAATAAGATATTATTTGCAATTCAGAGAGCTTCACTGATTATAAAGGAACCGTGAGATTGCGATAAATTGAAGTGAGTGACAGCTTTTTAGTGATTACATGGAAGCGCTATTTACTCGCTTTCTTGGCTATAAGCAAAATTTCAGCAGTGACATACATTGCACAGCATAAATGAGTACACTCCCTCTGAATAAATATAAAAGATGTATTTTCTTAATGATCACTAATATTATTCATGAAAAGATGGTAAAATTGAAATGTATTAAACATATACTTAATAAAAACAACAAAATATATGCCAATATTTCTGTAAGATAAGTAAATTAGCCAATTTTGTTTAAATGAAGGATTGCAGAAATGAGTACACCCTAGATTTAATTCAGCAAATGTATAATATTCTAGTACTTAGTATGTCCTACAGAACTTTAAGTATACTGCTCTGACCCTTCTTAGCGCTGAGTGTACAAGTTCATGACAAATTTTCACATATGTCCTGTTTAACTCCTGGAGGACGACCTCCTTGAATGCTCTGGTTTTTAATGGGGAGTTTTGCTCAGCTCGTCTCTACAGAATTCCCCACAACTGCTCAAGAGTGCTAAGATTGACTGAAATACATGTCCACTGAAAAATTTTCACCTTAGGAGAATGAATATCTTCATTGTCATGCTGAAAAATGCCCAATAATGCAGGGAATGAGGGGAGGGTAGCATCTTCTTTTTCAAGTTTTTGTATTACCTCACAGTAGTGTGTGAATTCATAACAGCTTTGATAAAGCACAACTCCCTCACATCTTCAGCACTCATTCATCCCTATATAAAAGCTTTACTACCACTGAATGTCACTGTGGGAACCAAGCACTTCTAGCTGTACTCTTCCTCTTGCAACACCAGAACATTTTGGATGTTTTTGGATCTGAAATTATTGACTTGGTCTCTTGAGACCAGAGTATGGATTCCCAGAAGTCTCTGTTTTGTAAATATGGGCCTTGGAAGAGGTTAAATTAGTTTATTTTGCTTTGGCTACAGTAGGTAATTCTAGTAGTAACAACAACCATGCATGTCACTTCTGCAGGCTGCGTCATACTCTGTGAGAGAAAGTGTCACTTTTTTCATAGCTTTTGCCGGCTCTGAGACACTTGCATGTTATTTCTCCAAAAATTCACTCATCACTAAATGAAAACTTAAAGTGAAGACCTGATTATTTCAAGAGCCTTGTCACCAGTCCATTGTTTTTGAATGTCGGTGCTACTTCTGCTATATTTTCACACTTAAAACAATAATTTGGTATTCTTCTTGTACCACTGACCTCTTTTATGCTTAGAAATAAGTCACCTGGCAGTTCTCTCCCAAGTGGTTCCACTGCTGCCAGCATTAAGTCGGAGTATGATTCAGTGGGCTATAACACTTTTATTTGTCAGGAAATTACTTGTCTTTAAGAGTTTTGGTTCAATATACTTACCTATTGATCAAAAATAGCCTTAATCTACACACATTTTTGTATTTAGTAATTTTCAGGAGGGTGTACTCATTTTTGCAACACAACATTTTATCACTTTGATAAGAAAATCTTATTTTGCTGAATAATTTTGACATTCTTCTTTGGTAATTGATCAAGCAGGCTTGTTGGAACATTATATCTCCAAAGAAACCTAACATGTCATCTAAATAAAGAGTAATACCGTATTGTCCCGAATATAAGACGACCCTGATTATAAGACGACCCCCCTTTTTCCAGATGTACCTGTTGGAAAAAGGCTTTTTGAAAACCAAATCTTGTTTTGTTTTGTTTTTTTTCTCTCTCTGTAAAACACATTTATTCTTAAATTATTTTCATATTGCATATTTTTCCAATTCTAATTTTTGTTTTGAAAGTATGGTAAATACTGGTAAAATGTACCAACAATGACATTGGAAAATTTTGATATACCATTGAAATAACAGGTAGCCCATCTAAATTATATAACAATTAGGCTATCCAACTCATAGTAGCCTACCAAAATGTTATTATCAGTAGACGTGAAATCTTATTGTAGTCTTCAAATCTGGGTACTGTCTTATGTTTTAAAATCACTTACAGAGGAAGTTTGGTCCCATCAGGCTAACATGACAGTCACGACCATGCTGCTGTAAGCTTTTCTTTTTCATTTGTTTTCATTCGCGATCTTTACAACACACATTACATTACATATTTCATGGCACACTCGTTTTATGCATTTTTGGCGCCACCTATTGTTGTAGGTGTATTATTGACATGTCAAAGTCTAGACCCTGAATATAAGACGAACGCGTTTTTTCAGATGCATTTCCAAGGAAAAAACATCGTCTTATATTCGGGTCAATACGGTACTCATTTATGCTGTGCACTGTATATCCCACATCCCTCATATAAATACGGGATTCACTTTTGAAATAGCCTGTTTGCAATCAAGGTAAGTTGCTTAGCCTATATTCGCCGCCTCAATGGCATGGAAGTATTTCAATTTAGTTTAAAAAAAAAAAAATCTCTCCTCTTTATAACATAAGAATCACGTAACATATGTTGTGTTTTTCTGTTTATACCTTTCTCTTGTTATAGCACCAGTACCGTAAGGACTTTCCTCCATCTCATCCGTTCTCTTTTTCAGTCACTCCTGAAACTTTGCTGCATACAGGGTTTGTGCATGTTGGTCCTGTTAGCAGCATGTAAAGCAAAACTTTTATTCAGCCTAGAAAGCGAGTAAATAGCGCTTCTGTATATTCACTAAAAAGCTGTCACTCACTTCAATTTATTGCAATCTCACAATGTTCCGTTTCAATCAGTGAAGCTCTCTAAACTGCAAATAATATCTTATTTACATCGTGTCTATGTGTGGCGTTTAGCACTGAGTGAATTCTGACTGTCTCACGCTGAATGCTAGAGAGTTGGCAGCCCTGGATTATCTATTTATATCTGTATTAATATCTTAATGCATTATATCTTATATTAACCATTAGCACACATCCGACTCGCTCCTCCCGACCGCAGACGCAGGTTTACAAGCCACTTTTCCTGCGTTTTTCAGTCAATTTCTTGACTTTTCCTCCCTTATAAAAGCTACTTGTGTTTTCTCGATTTGAGCAATCATAAACAAAGCAAAACACTGGCATCTTGAGTTTCTGCTACTGATTTCTATGGAGAAAAAACACTTCCTGCCCTCCAGCTGCATTTCGCGCCACAGCAATGACATCATGTGCAAACAACGTATTGTGACTTGCACAATCGAGGCAGTGTCGCATCGTCACTAAAGTTTATAAATTGCATTTCTTTTTAATTCTTGCCAGTGTTTCAACCATTCAAATTAAACTGACTTCTTAAAAAATCTTTGTTCAGGCTACTTTTTTTTTTTTGTTACATTGGTTAGTAGAACTTTTCGAAAGTTGGATTTTTTACAGTGCAGTCAGTGCTTCTGCACCGCTTACGTGTGAACCACACTGTTAAAAAAAAAAATGTTGAGCCAACTTAAAATTAAGGCAACCAGCTTCAGCAGATTTTTGAGTTCTCAACTTGTCGTTTTAAGTTTATACAACAAAAATTTGAGAATCTCCCCCAAAAATCTGCTGAAGCTGGTTGCCTCAATTTTTTTTTTTTTTTTTTACAGTGCAGGTGTAAAAGGCCCATCTCACATACAGCTCATGAAATCAGGCTTGTGCTATGTGTAAGTTATTGTGCAACAATTGCACGATTGTCAAAACAAAAATGCAGTGCATGATCAAATGTTTAGGTGAGATAAATATATATTTTTGAAAAATGTCAAAAAAAAAATGCCCTCCTTCACCCCTCAAATTAAAAAATCCTCTCTCGCAAGAGTTACCTAAGAGGGGAATTCATTTTCAAAAATGAAATCCAGGACCAAACGTGATATTGCATAGCTTGTCAGTGAACTACGTATTAAATGGCGCTCTATTTGAAAACAGGTGATGGAGATTTACCGCTAATCACGGAACCGGCTTTACTGACTAGATGTGCATGAATAAGACGTTCGATATATCGCCCAACCCTATTGCACGTGTTTTGCACATGAGCTGCACGCAGCCCAAAATTAAATTGCCTAATCGACCATCGATAACTTTAATCGATTGCATCTCTTATTGACAATTAATCGATCGCCAATTAATCTTTGACATCTCTAGTTGACAGTTTAGTGCTTATGTTTTTGTGATCATGTAATTCACAACATGTAGCCTCAAGGACCTAATTACCTTTGAGAAATATCCCACGAGGTGACAGCCTGTGTTATCAGCTTCAGTCATGACATAAAACAGGAAAGGCTCCACATCATAGTACAGTGTTTTATGGTCCAGAAACAGTTTGGCCAGCAAACAGAGGTTCTGGCAATAGATCTGTTGGGGCGGGGATGAATACATTTCATATGTTTATCAAACAAACTCATCAACCGCTTAGAATTGGATATAAGAAGGAAAACAGTCCATGCCACAAAGCAACCCACACATTCAAAACTCTTTGTATTCATACAGCCACAAAAAATGAGTACATTAACAACCAAAGCTTACCTTGTTCTTTTTCCCATCAACCTCAAATACAGAGATGGCACCTTTTCTGTAGACTTCATCACCAGGAGGGTGTTTCCACACACATTTAGCCTGCATAGATCATGACAACATGTCACATTTAACATTTAACATTCCATATAGACTTGGCCAGTACTAACATTTGACTAAATGTTTGGATATGCAATCATAACAGAGATTATTAAGGGAAGTTTGATTTCATACCATGTGTCTGCGCAGGATGGTCTGACTCTTCATATACTTGAGGCAGAACTCACAGATGTACAGACGCCCCAGACGGGCGTATTCCTCAGGGTAGGGAGAATGGTACCAAGTGTCGAGCTCATAACGGCCAAACAGAATGGTCTTGATCATGTTACTGCCCTCTGTGATCTGACCCTGCAGACGCAGTTTCTCCTGCAAACAACGAAACCTTAGACATCAAATTTCTACATAGGATTGAGCAGTAAAACCAAAATCTCAGTTAATTCAATTAATTTCATCACAGTAACAGTATACCATCATATGGTAGGGCTGGGCAATTTGACCTAAAATCAAAACCTCGGTTAATTGAACACTTTACCTCGATTACGATTATTTTTTATTTTATTTTTAACATTTAATTGTTTTGGTCCTCATAATTCATTAAAGGGTTGTAGTGTAAAAATAGCCTGGTAATACCAAACTCTGCTACTTCACTTTGCTTCGTAGATAGAGTCTGGAAGGGCATAATTGACAAGCGTTTCCTTTTTTTACTTACAAGCGTCGCTTGTCTGAAGTTTAAAATCATTGGTGTACCCATAAGCCAATCACATAACGTTTGGTTATGATGCATGTTATGCGCTGGCTCAGCCGCCTCGAACTTCCGCTGTAAACACAGGTAAGCTGCGAAAACAAAACCATCGAGCGAAATACCGGAGTGAATATTCTCCACACCAGAGCAAATAGCATCCCGTGTCTCCATGTCCGCTGTTGTTATAGATTTTCCTAACCTAAACTACAATCTTAAATTCGACTCTTAGCGTCTACGTCACGGCTCTCAGCCCACCCTCTGTTCGTTGGTTGGACGGCTGGTGCGGAGCCAGAGCTAATCTAGGAGCTGGTTTGCTATATCAGACTGAGTACAGAAGCGAACTGAAATTGAGCGGAAGTACGAAGTCCGACATAGTCAGGCTAGTGTAAAAATACTCCAATATTGAATGTGGCATTTTTTTTTTCTAATGAAAGAGTGCATCTCATCTTTGTGATTTTAAAATAATCGAAGGAAGCAAACTATTTATGGTTGTTTGTTGAATATTTCGAACAACTGAAATCAAAGCTTGCTTGAAATGAAGACATCTTATGAAAAAAAAAAATCACATTTCAGTTTTATTGTAAAAAGCACGTTTCCAAAAAAAACTAACTTTCATTTTTTGCAAACAAAATAAACGAATATTGCCATGTCAAAAGTAGAATATAACCAGCATCTCTTGCAAACAAAATACATTTTAAATATTGTCATGTGGTCTCAATGTTTTGTAATATCGCTGTGATTTTTTTTCCTCTCTCTTTTTAAGATTGTTTTGTTGTTAAAACAAATGCCAATAAATATATTTTGAAAAAAAAAAAAAATATTGTCATGTGAAAAGTAGAAAATAATAACTTGCATCTCCTGTAAACAAATGTTTTAAATAATGAATGTATGCAAATAGAATACTGCTGATTAAGAGAAAGAGCATGGCACCATTGACGTTGTCCTGTCACTCTATATGTGTATTTACTCTAGATTCTTACTGGCTATTCACACAGAACGCATATTTGTGTCTAAAACCGCAGCGCTCAGGAATGGTTTAAAAAAAAAAAAAAAAGCGCAACACAGAATGCCTACTCCGTTGTATGTCATGTCAACCTGCTACTTTAAACAAAAGCTCGCAACACTTACCCCACCTCCGGGGTCTTCTGATTGGTCCACTGTTTTGGAACTGACATTGAAGAGCGGCGCTGCGTGTAAAAGTTTAAAATCTTTTAACGCGCCACTCACGTGCGAGACACCGCAAAACATGCGAGCGCAACGGTCATACACGTCCGTATAGTGCTGACGCAGTAGTATGTTTTTAAGGGGAAATAGGATTAAAAAACCGAAATAACCGACATGGGAAAATTACGTCGTTTAGAGGTTCTGAATTTCGGTTTCGTTTTCTTTTCAATTAATCGTCCAGCCCTATCATATGGTTATTTTTACTAAATAAAAAAAAAAAAACACACACTATAATGTCTGTAATTTACATAACTACACTATAATGTCTGTAAATTAAATACTTAAGTTATGATATCCCAATTGACTATTGCCTTTATTTACAATTTGATGGGATAAAGCTAAAGGGTGAGGTTTTAGTCGAGTTGCAGTGATGCTCTGCTGTATCAGAAGTGAGGCATGTCTGTTCATACCAGATCCTCTGCTGCACGGGCCTGAGCTTTCCTGAAGAGCTCTAGATCATAATCACTGGTGATGTTCTCCAGCAGTGGTTCACGAGTGGTTCCATGTGTCTGTCTGTGCTCCTGACACATCAAAAAAGAACAGATGTAGATGGATCACATATACAGTGGGTACAGAAAGTATTCAGACCCCCTTAAATTTTTCACTCTTTGTTATATTGCAGCCATTTGCTAAAATAATTTAAGTTCATTTTTTTTCCTCAATGTACACACAGCACCCCATATTGACAGAAAAACACAGAATTGTTGACATTTTTGCAGATTTATTAAAAAAGAAAAACTGAAATAATCACATGGTCCTAAGTATTCAGACCCTTTGCTGTGACACTCATATATTTAACTCAGGTGCTGTCCATTTCTTCTGATCATCCTTGAGATCCTTCGTCACTTTAAAAAATAGTCTCAATAAGCTCTTTGCACTATACCATTTATAGTCTGCACTGTTTGTTTGTTTGTCTATCTCACTGGTTTGCACTCTATTTACAATGTGCCTTATGCCACTTTATCCATTTTAATTATTTTATTTTCATTTTTATTCTACATGTCCTTATTTGTAATAATTGCATTTTGTGTTTGTGTATGTGTATATGTGTATATATATATATTTGATTTGTACTTACCCGTATTTATGCGTTCTACAGTTAGTACTTAGTGTTATCTGTATGCACCAGGGAGTAAGAGAGTAACGAAATTTCAGTTCTCTGTATGTATGTACGGTACATGGTAAATAAAACAGACTTTGACTAAATACTGAGCAAAGGGTCTGAATACTTAGGACCATGTGATATTTCAGTGATATTTCATATATTTTCATTAAAATATAGATAAGATATTTTAATATATCACCGAGAGAACACTATTACCATGTACTTTTCTTTTTGGTCTTTTGTCAGGCCAGAATCCCTCCTCTTCCTCATCTCCATGACCTTCTCTTTATATCGAACTTGTCTTTGAGTTGGTGCCTGTGAAAGAGCAATGCAAATTAATATTACACCCCACTTTTACTAAAAGCTACATTGTGTTTCTTCCAGATAAATCTCTTCATGGAAAGGCTCATGAGTCATAACCTCACTGTGGTTACCACAGAATTTATGGCTTACAAACAATCACAACTCATTTTAAAAATAGAAGGCACCACGCTGCTGACGTTAGGCCTTCAAATAAGTGTGTCTTTTCGGGACAATAGCATGCATGCACTTAAGAGGCATTAACACACTTGTGTAATGTTTGTTTAGTGTTGAGCGAACATCTGTTTGGCGAGCACCTGATGTCGAGTAGCGTGTCTGTTCTCCTCGTTCTGCCCCTGACTGCGCTCTTCCTCTTGTTTCTCACGCTCGATGGCTTTCACCTAATAGGGATGACAAGCACACAAAGATTAACAACAGAAATAGTGCTAAACAGTACAGAAAAGGACAAACCACACATGCCATGCTAATTAATAATTGCAATTTAGTGGCTGACCAAAATGATGTTTTTAACTGTCAAAGCTCATACCATGCAAAAAACATTCAAAACAACAACAAATAGAAAATAAAGCAGACAAGCAAAATATACTTTGGGCTTAAAGCACCTTGCACTCATCTGCTGAAAGATTATGGTAGAGAGGGCATCCTGATATGGAGAAATGTCGCTCGTGTTTCCCTGTTAAATGTCCTGTACAAAAGAAATACAGAAAAGTATACAGATTTTATCTTTAAACCTGACTATAAATGATCCATTCAAATTTGAAACGTTTTATAAAACTGTGAACATTGTTTTTTCCAATTAAGCCCTCGTAAACCATTAGCACTGAATGTTATTATTAAGCAGATGCAAAAGGAAATTAATTTGAAGAGCAATTACCTAGAGAATTGCACCCAGGTGTGGGGCACTTCATATTGAAGTTGTAGCTCTCGTGAAAGCGGCGGCGTTTTGGACGATGAGAGGGATCGCTGCCAGAGTCTTTCTGGTCTTTAGTCACGCTCTCATCGTGGGATGCATTGGGGCTGGATATGTCGATGTCAGATTCGGATGAGGGGGCGTTTCCTGTGGGTGTCCTGGGGGGAGACTCGTCTCTTTCAGCTGCTTGTTTCACATCCGGCGGAGCATCTAGGTGAAGAACAGAAACAACACCTTATAAACACGCATAAAGGTGTGTGTCAAACAGAAAAGCGTAAAAGCCTGGCAGTAGGGATTTTAATACAAACAGTAACTTTCATGAATAACAGAGCACAAATACATAACAGTAATATGTTAAGTTAAAGAATATATGTCACCTTGAAGAATATAGTCTCAAGCCAGTTAACACTTAGTTTCTGCTTTTTTCCTCCTTTATTTTCATCTTCAATGATTTCAGTTTACTTGCTGCTCTCAAAATATGGTCCATTTTTTGAGAGGTTCATCTGATTTGTTTTACGTTCTAAAAGAAAACTGATAAGCTTACTGCAATTTACATTGTGAAGTTTTTATTTTATATATAATTTGTTTTCAAAATGTACAGGATATATTCATGTTAATTTTTATAGCCTATTTGAATAAATTACAGGAAATAAAATTAGGATTTATTTTCTGATTAACTACAGAATAGGGCTGGGCTGTATACCGAGTTTGTACGATATGTCGATATATTCTTTACTGGCGATACAGTATGAAGCAATACCGTTAATATCGATTTAAGTAGTTTGATACGAGTGCATCTGAAAAAATATCTAGGGAGGACACAGACTGAACTGCTGCAGAGAAAATGCATAATACAATTTGTTTTACATGTATCAGGCTTTATATGAAGGGCTTTAAAAAAATCGTAAGATATAGTAGCCTATAGTTTCAGTTTAAAGCGGCTCTGACAGAAAGGCTGCGTGTGCCGCTGACAGAGACGTGCTGTTTTCCTTAACACATAACTTACATTTTACAGGTATATTCTCCATCTGTAAATGTTAGAAAGCCATGGAAATATTTCCATTTTGCAGTCAGAAGTGCGTGAGCTTTTGCTTTGCAATTCTCCGCTAAACTTCACAGACCATTTAGAACGAGCGCCGCCACGCACATGCGCGCCAAACAGACGAAGCGCAATGCAATAGGAGCGCAATAACTGACTAAAATGTACATTTTGCTGAAATATTTGTAGTTGGAAAATAAATGTGACATATGTAGAATTTTAAACTGACAAGTAAGTGTATTTGTATGATAACACTAACTGTAAAGTGTAATGGGGTAATCAAAATAGCCTTTTTACTCAATTAGTCTGTGCTTTTTTTATTATTTTCAATTTTAGTTTAGTAAATTTAACTTCTGCTTTAAACGCATTATTTTTGTTTTTAGGTTACAATGTTAGAATGTAATGTGATTTTAACCCTTTTTGCACATAATATATGCCTTCATGCTTACATTCACTTTATTTGTTTAATCCAAATAAAAAATACCGAGATATATACCACATACCGCACATCAGCCAAAAAATACCGAGATATGAATTTTTGCTCATATCACCCAGCCCTACTACAGAAGTTTTCTTGATGACTCCATTTTTAAATTTTTTGCAAAATATATGGAATACATTGATGTTTATTATTTCAGCCTCCAAGTTTTTTTTTTTTGAATGAATTGTTAGGAATAAAATTAGAATTTATTTTCTTATTAAAGAATCAAAAATAATTGTTAAGCTGCAGTAACACTAGTAAAATTTTGCAGGCATAAATGTCATATATTAAACAATGTGCTTTAACATAAGTTTATCCAAAGTGCATGAAAGTGAACAGTTCTGAAGTGTTTTGGACAACTGGCACTTTGAAGAAAATCATCAAGCCTAAAATATATCTACTGACCAACTGTACGAGGTGCCAATATATCAGCTGTGTGTTTCTACCTTGAGAGCTCTGGCTCAAGCGCAGTGATGCTCGGGTCATACGGGTGTTATTGCGCTGATTGGCTTCGCTATGGGAGCTGTCGGTCTTCTCGTGATCTCCAGAGTCATCAGAATCAGCAGTCCCGTCTGAACTACTGCCTGCTGTTCTCTGCAAACCGGGTGTAAACAATTCTATCACTATGCACGTCTAAACAAGTCAGACTAAATATAATAATTAAAGATGCCAACAACATACATATGGTCAAAAACATACATCTAGCGTAAAAAGCAGAAACATTTTACTAACATTTTACAATCTGGATTGTGTTTGTATACATCCTCACCTAAAGCCAAACCGCTAAGTTAACTAGCTTATCAGCTTAAAACAAGCCATTTCAGAGCCAGTTCGGTGGTTTTCGATTCTCATGTGATAAAATGTTAGCTGCTAATACTGCTGATAAATAATTTTAATATTTTCAAAGAAACTAAACTATTTTTGTCCAAACATGTACATAAACACTGAGCTAGCAGTTAGCCCTCGCTGAGGCGACTGGGCTACTGACCTAATTCTCGCATTTTCTCTTACCTTTCTCCGCGGCATTTTCTCTTCGATGAATCCAACCGCTGTCCTTTTCGCAAATTTGTCAAACAGGTATGTTTGTTTTCTGCTATCTGATATAATGCAGCAGCTGCGTGTTCATAAGTTACTGTGTTTCTGTTCTCGCCGATTGTTCACTCTCTCGCGACTCGCGCCACACCGAACCAAAGCGGAAGTGACGTGAGGACGAAAAACATGGCGGCGCTGAAGCGCCTGGTAACGTGAGGGTAGTCGTTTGAGAAATAATTTTGGACTTGTTCTGAGAAATACTCATGCAAATACAAACGATGACTTTCTGGTTTATAACATCCTTGTTTTGGGATTTTATGTACACAAATCTAAGTATTTCGGAGTGAATCCTTGTTTTTAATTATTTGTTTTATGCAGATGAACAAGATATATTGTTGTTGCCAAGTCGTGTGTACAAAAACCTTTTGAATAGATGTTATGCGAAAATGTGTTTTAAACATTTCAAACGTAATGTTTTATGTGATTAATTTATTATAGCTACTAGCTCGATATTAAAATGACTGCTGTTTGTTTTCAAATAATGTATTTTTTTAAAGATTATTTCTCATGTTTACTTCCATGTCCTTTATGTTCTCATGAAATAAGTCCTTCATTTAAATGTTTAAAGATTATAACAAAGACGTAACTTTGTGCGTTTGAATTTGGTTCTACTTTGCAAAATATTGACATAACGTACACAAATTCTACAGATGGCGCTGCAGACACATTACATATTTGCAATGAGGCCATTATTAATGACATGCATGAAGCTGGTTTCAGCAACATCAGCTTTATGGGAAACACCAGAATCCTTCAAGATTACATGCCCTCAAAAAAAAACAAAAAAAAACTTGTTTGTGATAAGAATAAACCTATATATATATGCAAAGAAATTAATGACTTTATGGTATCTTTATTCAGATTTTCAGCTTCATCTGCGAGATTGGATCTGTAAGACAAATCTGTGTACAATTTATCAAACTGAAATGTGTTTTGACTTTTTATTTTAAGCTCAAGTAAACATTTTGTTGAGGTTTGCATCTGTTTCTCTGGCAGATTCTCACCCCTCCTCCTCAGGCAGGAGGTGTGAAAGGGAATATCATGGTCCGGGTGAGGGAAGAAACTTCAGTGATTTTCCTGAATGTTCCACCACCGCCTTTAAATGGGAAGAGCGGGGGGTGAAGTGGTATGTTCCTTTCCAGCAGCTGATACCATCCATTCTAAAAATAGAGCCAACCACTCAGATAGCCACAGAAATACACTGAGCTCTCTCCAGTCAGTTCTGTCTTCTTTAAAAGTAAAGAAAACCACGTAATCTATTAACCATTTAAAACATTTCCACAGGGAACTACAAGAACAACTCTACGGGAAGTCAAAATGCCAAAGATTGTGAGACCAGAGAACTGGTAGGTGTGAACATGTGGGCTTGTTTGAAATGGTAGAAGCCGCATGCTGATGTCTTTGAATGGTACATGAAAATTTTGCAATGAACTCTACACTTAGACTAAATATTTATTTTATTTACTTTTGAGCAGACAGTTTGTAATGTAATGAGACATATTTTGTCTAAACTGGTTCTTTCATTTGTTTAGTCAACCAGCCAGAACACTGTGGTACGACCGGAAAAAGTATGTGACTATCAACTTTGTGGTTCAAAACCCAAAAGATGTTCAAGTAGATATTCAGGACACAAAAATTATTTTAAGGTAAGATTATTTCAAAAATGTATTATAACAAATATATTTGATTATTTTTTTGTATCCCTATTGTAATCTCTATTTTTCAGCTGTAAAGACGTAGATGACAACAATATCTACAATGAGATTGAATTTTATGACAGAGTATTAAAATTTGTAAGTATTTTACCGTTCAGTTTGTGATTTGAACCCTGAAGCTTGTAGTATGTGTGCATATGTAATTTTGATGGCACATACATACACTTTTAAACCTATTATTATGTTTTATTGGAGGTAACCAGAAGAAATATTAAAGTCTTATTTTGTTGTGATTATATCATGATCATTGTTGGGCTACTTACTCAAAGAATGTAATATATTACTCATTACTAGTTACTCCTTTCAAAAGTAATATTGTTACTTTACTTATTACTTTCTGGCAACAGTAATTAGTTACACTACTAGTTACATTACTTTTTCTTCACGCCCCACAGAAGTTGTAACTGTGTATCTTCCAGATAAAATTCTTCTAGAATGTTACTAACAACATATTTCTGCCTCATCATTTGACCAAAATCCACATTGGATCTCAGTCAGAAGTTATTACAAACACTCAATAGTGATTGATAGTGACGTTCAAGTGTTGTATTCATCTCATTAATTGTCATGTGTAGCTTGAAGTAATTTTTCCGTTACCCATATGCGATTTAATTTCGTTATGTATTTTATCAAATCACATGAGTTTGTAAGAAACTGTTTAATTTTCCAAAAATATTTTTAATTATATTAATATAATGTACCACATGCTGATCAGAAGGATGTAATGCCAGAGTAAAGTAAAGCCACAACTTGCACAACAGATCTTTTTTCCTGACAAAATCAATATAATACAATATTTCTATCTGCTGAATGTAAGCTTTTCCATATTCCAAGCTTGCCTGCTGCACCGGGGACATCACATGCATGTGCGAGTCATGAAAATTATTAAAATAAATCTAGGAATTATTTGATTGTTAGATTTTAAATCAGCGGGGTTGAGGCATCAAAAGTAACTAAGCTGTTTTATGGAAAGTAACTAATATTATTACTGAAATCTTATTAGTAATTAGTTACACTACTAGTTACTACAAAAAGTAATGTTATTACAGTAACTAAATTACTAGTAACTAGTTACTGCCCAACACTGAGCATGATTCATGAAATATGTAAATTATGCTAAATGTCTAGACATTTCATTAATGCCACAAAGTTTTCCATGGCTGTCTTAAACAACTTTGTGAATAATGATCTTTTAGGATTCAAGGGAGAAAGTCTTTGACCGAACAATTAATGTCTTGATAAGGAAAGTGAAGGAAAATGTGGCATGGCCTCGACTCCAGAAAGATCTTGCAAAGGTATCTATCTATCTATCTATCTATCTATCTATCTATCTATCTATCTATCTATCTATCTATCTATCTATCTATCTATCTATCTATCTGTCGTTCTATCTATCGATCTATCATTCTATCGTTCTGTCTATTGTGCTCTGGTAATTTTTTTCCTTTTCCATTCAGCCCGCATGGCTGTTAGTAGACTTTGATAACTGGAGGGACTGGGAACATGAAGAGGAAGAGGGCATGACAGAATATGAACAGTATGTGGATGTAAGTCACTTCATCTGTTTGAAGTGGGTGATGCAACACCTGTTATCATTTCCTGCATTAACACGGGGTGTTGTGGCATGTTGAGATCATAAATAATTTTTCTGTAAAATGTAATAACTCTTTTGAAATGCAGATGCTTAATGAAATGAAGAACAAAGGAGAGCCTCCTGCCATGGATGACCTGGATGATCTTGTAAGTTCCTGAAACAGTATCACATGGTTATGCAGTCTTTAGTTATTTCATTTCATTTCAGTTTTGAGGTCATGACATGACAACTTTTCTTCTTTACAGAGTGACTGAGCGCCAAAACCCAAGATGAGCGATTACAGTTTTCTAAAATGTTATTTGTGCAGTAAAAGCCAATTCACATTGCCCTGATAAATGTGCAATAGACCGCCACTGACATTGTGAGCTAGACTTATATGTATGACATGGATGTAATATGTAACTGTCTTTTTTAACCTTTAGTTTTTCTTTATTTGGTTTTATTTCTTTTTTCTTTATTTTTTTATCTTTTTTTTTCTTTATTTTGATTTTATTTATTTCCTTGCAAAAAAAAATCATCCTTGCTTAGATGTGTACTTTCTATTTGATTTTAAAAATGCAACTAAGAAATTGTTTGTTTTTCATATGCTGTATATGTATGTGTTTTCTACATTAAAGAGTTTGAAATCTGTGATTCAATGGTATTTTTCTTTCTGTTTGTTTATTTAAGGTTCATACAATGCTTATCCAAAGCAGTAACTGGACCCATAAGACACATTTAAAAATAGTTTTAAAAACTAAATTATAAAATGTTATATTTATCAAATTATTAGTTATTTTCATTATCTTGTAAAATATGTAAAAAGGAATAGTTCACCCCAAATTTAATTTTGTTTGAGAAAATTGCTCACCCTCAAGCTATCTAAGACGTAAAGTTGGTTTCTTGTATTAGAACAAATTTTGGGAGATTTTTTTAGGCTCTCGTTCTGACGGCACTCATAGGTGAGGAAGTCATGTAATGCTACATTTCTCCAAACACCCCCATTGACCAAATACAATTCTTTGGACCCCTTATACTAAAAAATGATCATACACTCACAAAACATGCACTTTATTGCTTTAAATCATCATTGTTTAATGCAATAACATAAGACAGAATTCATCATAGGCTCACCTTTTGTCCATTGAACAGCCTGTGGTTCTGCAAGCACAGCAGGTCTGTGAGCACAAGCGTTCATCACTGTTATGCATGGACAACTCTTGCTCAACTCTTTTTATGCAGCAGGATTGTGCCATCTTCCTTCAACTACGTCAGCTGGCAAAGGTGACCCACTCGACTTAGGCCAAGTGGACCTGTAAGGCTGTGTGTGTGGGTAAAAGCCTTTGCAATTTTATTATAGATCATTCATGCAACGGAGCGGAAAACAGGTCAAGCAGTCATTAACCTTACCTCTATTTAACTGACTCTTGGTATCATTGTACATGCAGAAGTCCATTGGTTAAATCTTGTTTATCAGTGTGTACAAAGAGGAAGAGACCCACTCAAGACTCTGTACTACAGTGATAAAAAACGATAAGGAGGGAATGATTGCTGAGGTGGAAGCAAAATATCATATGATTACAGTGCGAGTGTATCGTGATTTCTTGCAGCATTTTTAAATTCTGCCATCATTTACTCATCTTCCCATCATTCAAAACCTTGTAGCAAATTAACTCAAAGGGGGAATATTAACAATTAATCATAACTCTTTATAATTAATTATAATATTTGGATAAGTTAATAGAATTAGCTTGATAAAGCAGAATTTACAGTACAATCAATTGACCAGGTCGTCTAGCGAACACTCAGTATTGATTATTTATGAATTCAAAGAAATCTTAATTTCCAGGGTAAGAGAAATACCCTTTTTAAAGTACAGTACTACTCAGAGCATGTAACAAGATCAAAATCGTTAAATTGACTTTGTTGCAAGCAGGGAATCAGAAACAAATACTCATATGTATTGTGCACAAAGTTTTATTAACTAAATCACAAACACCTAACTAGACTAAACAAACACATATATTATATATACACACACACACAAATCACACATATGGTACATGGGAAGGGTAAGTGGGACTGGATGAATGAAACCGGACAGAAACAGGGGAAATGAGGCTGAGTTGACCATCTGAAAGAACCATCAGTCTCTAATTCAAAGCACAGTATATGATAGCTTACAACAAACCTCTGTGTGGTGAAAGGAACGATACTTGCATTTGACTTGGCTGTGGAACGAGAGTCTCATGATGCCTCTGAAGAAGGTCTGGATAGTTCAATTCGATGGCCGAAGTTGCAATCTCTTGAAACTCCGAGGTTGTTCTTGACTCTGTTGGGGTTGAGAGAGTCCCCTCTCCTAAGTAAGCACATGGCTGGGTGTAAAATAGGGCCTGCTGGCCCTGTGGGCCGCAGTAGAACTGCAGGCCGCAATTCAGAGATGAAGATGCAGAGACTGCCGGGAGTGGGGAGAGAGAAATGTCTGAGCGAGGGCATTTCCATGATGGTGAATTCCAGGGTTGAGTGAAAATGAACTCCAGTGGTATTTGTCTGACTCTTTGTGGTCAAGAGCCATCTACCCAGGCTAGGGAGATCGCACACGGCTCTATATGTTGGGGCCTGCCGGGCGCGCCTGCACCGGCTCAGGTGCTCCGTGAGTCCAACCACACGGGCAGCAATCGGAAGATTTAGCAGAAGGGAGGGCGGACCTGTGCATGAGCCCTTTAAAGTCTGGGAAGAGTCACACCTTTCAGGATGGGCCTGACCAATGAGAAAGGTTGAATTTCCAAGCGGGAGGCTGGAAATATTGGGGTTTTCTATGACCCTTTGTCTGAGAGCATGGTTTGAATGGCTCTGGCAGTCTATACTTTGATTAAATTACAAACACACATGGCATTCTATGAGGTGGTATACACCAAAGTGTGCGTCATCAAATGAGCATTAATTTGGTAGGAGACACGATATAGGTGGGGTTACATTAACTAGTACTTCACTCATAAAGCATGCATAAAACAAAATACAATTAAAGAGACACTATCCAAGATAGTTAAAATTGTACACACAATGTCCTGGGATGCATGTTGATCCGTAGAAAGGTTTGTCTATGAGTGACAAGGAGGAAAGTTTTGTTTGTATGGGCATTGCGTGGGTTTCAGAAGGGTCCGTTCTTACGGCACGTCACATCTCACATACCTTTGAGCAATAAAACAGTCTTATCAGATGGTTGCCCTGGTAACTGAGCCCTTTAGGGTGCTCTTTCGGGGGGGAGGGTTTGCTGGTTTATTCATTAAATATAACGAATAAATGTGTGTCTGATAAGTCCAAACGCTACAACCTAAATTACTTTCTGTCTTCTATGGAAAACAAAAGAAGATATTTGGAAGAATATGCTGGTCGTACTTTTAAACACATTTACATTTACAGTACAACGAATGGGGAATGAAGCTTTTAAGGACACAAAGCCACCATAAAAGTATCATGAAAGCAGCAACTCCAACTTTTGCACTATATTCCAAGTCGTCTGAAGTCAAACAATATCTTTGTGTAAGGAAAAGACACATTTTTCTTTTTAAGTTGTTATTCACTAAAAATTAGATGTCCACCATAGTTCTCCTCAGCACATTAATGAGTGTTGGTGAGGAAGAATCAGTTGATCAAGAAAAGAAAGAAGTGTGCTTAATTGTTTTAAATGTGCACTTGTGTAATTTAAATCTTAAAAGTATATTTTTAAATATACTGTACTTGCAGATTATATAACAAAATGAAATGCAGCTTAAGTGTACTTAAATCAAATACACTTGTTTCATAACACAGACTCTTTAAAAATGTGTAATAATATAAAATCAAAAGTACGGTACTTATCAAAAATTTGGAAACATTATGATATTTCATGTTTTAATTAAGTTGCTCACCAAGGCTGCATTTATTTGATAAAAAATACAGTAAAATAGTAATATTGTGAAATATTATTAAAGTTTGAAATAACTATTTTCTTTCTGAATATTTTTTTAAATGTAATTTATTCCTGTGATGCAAAGCTGAATTTCAGCATCATTACTCCAGTCTTCAGTGTCACATGATCCTTCAGAAATAATTTTAATATGCTTATCTGCTGTTTGATTATTACTGATGCTCAATTATTAATAACGGTTCTTATTATTATCAATGTTAAAGGGGTGGTTTACTGCTTTTTTTCTTTGCTTGATTGTGTTTATGGGGTGCAAAATAACATGTCTTTGTGTTTCGTTTGTTAAAAAACGCCTTATTTTTCATATATTTCACCTTTATTGTAAGCCGCTTTCTCCTCTGTCATTTGAACGACCGGTTGACTTCCTGATTCTCTGAAACCACTCCCTCAGAAACAGGCAATGGGCTCAGATTGGTTAGTTGGGCCGGTGTGTTGTGATTGGCTAAACTGCGTACTGCACATTGTCTGGAAACTTCACGCCCATCACCTTCACGGGCGACAGTCGCATGTGCTGCGGTCAAATGTAAATAATGGTGTCAATATTGCCGTATCAGTTTGAGCCAGAATCAGACCCAGAAAGCGGTAATGAAGAGAGTCAAGCAGAACTTCCGCAAGCACGGCTCTTACAAACGTTTCTGAATGGAAGTTTGCTGTTGTGATTACATACAATTTTTTGAAGTTCCTACACGTTTGTCTTATACACACAAAATAGCATCGAACTAACTGGCTACTAACCAAACAGCGTTGGCTTGTGTTTACGTTCTTGATCAAATCGAAAAATTACGTCATAAAGTATACATGGAAAATACATTTACAAAATTAGTACATAATTACAAATTCGGGTCCAAAATGTTTGTACGCGTTTGTCATAGACACACGAAACATCATTTAACTAACTGGATACTAAAGCCAGCGTTGGCATTTGTTTACGTCCTTGATAAAACTAAAACATTACGTCTGAAATTATACGTGCAAATACATTTAAAATTATGAAATCTTACTTACAGGTTGTGGCCCAACAACTGCTGCCTCTGGTTTTAAAGTTGGAACCGCTCCATGTTTTAGTAATAGTTTCTGTGTGAATCCGGCATTGAACTCGTGTAGATTCTGGAAGCTGTCTTCCGTAAAATGCGCAGCACAGAGAGCTAAATTAGGATTGTAATTGTCAGGAACATAATCAAACATAAATTTTAACCATTGCTGACAAACTACAGCATCCTAGGAAGCCCGAACACAGAAGACCTGACAGCTGGGTGAAAATAACACCGTTTCGACGGCATGGCTACAACTCTCCACTACTACTCTTCCTCTTCGACAAAGCAGCAGAACATGGCCTTGCCCCCTTTTTGGCATGTTCCGGAGGGAGGGGTTGATGCAAATTTATGGGTTTTTTACGTATGCAACCCGGGAAGCATCTCGTTGTAGTCCCATATGAGTCGTTTTTGTAGGCATTAAACTTCCTGATTTTTAAAAGACGATATCTCCGCTTACGTTGAACTTTCAGCGCAGCAACTTTGCAGATACTGTTCATGCACCAACAGCAACATTACACACTATTTAAAATGAAAAAAGTGAAATCGCAGTAAACCACCCCTTTAAAAGCAGTTTTTGCTGCGCAATATTTTGTGGAAATACTAAAGCTGTTGATATTTATTAGAAAATTCTAAATTGCAACTTCATCATTAGAAATGTGCAATTACAAATATATTAAAATACACGACATACCTACATTTCAATAGTATTGACATTAAAGCATATAGTTTAACATAACATTGGGCAGTAGACTTTAACCATATTTCAAAAGCAATAGATGTAATTATGAAATTACATATAAAGATGCAATTCAGAAAAGCACTTTAAAGTTCGACTAATTGCATTTAATATAAATTTTAACTTTCATTGAATTGTAAATAACATGAAAACATTACATCCAGTTCACACTTAAGCATATGCCTTTAAACTATATTATTTTTTCTTATTATGCTAATGTGTACTTCTTTTTCACAAGAGTGCATGGAAGTACCGCTCACCACCTGACAGAAGAAATAAAGTTTTACAGGTTTAGCATAACATGAGAGTGCAAACAATCCAAGATTTTTTGCATTAACTACTACTACAAAAATGTTCTTTGCTTGAACACAGATAAACCCGAAGTTATTGTCTTCAGTTCCCTTTCAGTCGGTCACTCCGAGTCACGTCAGTGACCGATGAATTGGGATCTCGCCACAGAGACCAATCCACTTCGAGTGTAACTAAACGAGCCAATGGACATTGTCATGCGGTATTTCGCATCTGGCTGCCACACCCCGCAGCGCGGGTATAAGAGGCAGCAGGTGCACCACATTAATTCATCTTTCCGCTTTGGAGCTGAGCAGTGGTGCATCACTACTGCTCTTCCCTCCTTCGAGTGATTGCAGAAACGAGTGCGGGCGTTACGTTGTAGCAGCAGTGGTCGCGATCTCATGGGAGAAAAAAAAAGAGATCATCTTCGTGCAGACAGCCACACCAGGAGTGTGCAGTGCCCAGCTCCCCTGCATGCTTCAGCACTAAAAGAGCAATCTCTAAAAGAGCAACACGGGTGATCGCGTCTTTTTAAAGATGTCTTATCACCTGTGCGCTTCTGGGTGTAGTCGTTTCCTGGTGCCTCAGGACGGTCACGATCGCTGCCTCACGTGTCTGGGCATTCAGCACGCTGAGGAAGCTTTCGTGGATAGTTCATCTTCTTGTGGGGACATGACCATCTCGGAGTTGCATAAAAGAGTCCCTCTGCCTCTGCCGCGATCCAGCGTTCGTCCCGGCACCCGGGGCAGCGCTGCATCCGGTGGAGTCAGAGGTGATATGAGGATCATGGTGAGGGCTTCCCCAAGTGCAGTTCCTCACCTCTCAAGCACTCTGCAGCCGGTGGAGTTTCCTTCAGTGCCCACTCTGATGACCAGATATCGATCGCTGCATCGGAAGGCGAGCCCTCTCTCTCCGGGGATGACGACCCGGCTGCGTTGCCCCCTTCTGGTGTGGTAGCGTTGTCCGAGCCAGACCCAGAGATTAATCCTCCACCGCATCCTGATCCTTCGAGGCTGGATGAATGGTTTCTCGGTGGGGGTCGCGCTGGTTCTCAGCACTCCCTAAGGTGCCATTCTTCCCAGAAGTGCATGAGGAGCTCACAAGATCGTGGAAGGCACCTTTTACTGCCCGAAACAAATCTTGTATCTCCTCCGCCCTCACCACCCTTGATGGTGAGGCCGCTTTGGGGTACGCGGGCATCTCCTTGGTGGAGGCGGTCTGTGGCCATGCAACTGTGACCAACAGCCGCTACCACTTTGCGGCGTGACCCGTGTCTCCCCTCACGGGCCTGTAAGTAAGGTCTAACTGGCAGTGCTTATAGAGCTTGTGGGGAGGCGGCTTCTGCCCTCCACGCCATGGCGTTACTGCAGGTCCACTAGGCCAAAGCCCTGAAAGATCTGCACGATCTTTCACGACCTGGCGGTTCTACATGAATTGTGTGCTGCAACAGACCTCGCGCTTTGAGCGAAGGTGACCGCACAGTCTCTGAGTCGTGCGATGTCCACACTAGTGGTCCAGGAGCGCCATCTGTGGCTGTGTCTGGCCGACATGAAGGAGCAGGAGAAGGGCAGACCGGCCTCTTCAGCGACACTGTCGAGAGCTTTGCCCAGCAGTTCTCGGCAGCACAGAAGCAGACTGAGGCGATCAAACATATCATGCACCGGAGGAAACCTGCTGCTTCCACTCCAGCTGCAGCCCCTCAGCCTGCTCATCGCCGTGGGTGCCCCTGTGGCCGCCCCTGCTCCCACGCAGCCGCAGCAGCCTTCCACCAGGCAGCGTCGTGGAGACGGTCACAGGCAGGATGCCCAGCCCTTCCAGGCCCCCACCAAACCTAGCGTCAAGCACAAGTGCATCAGACTCAGCTGTGCGATTCAGTTCGCCCCACCTCCCCCCAAGGTCAGTGGCATCTGGTTCACTTTAGTCAAGGCCTGTCTTGCGTGCGGAAATCGCAGTCCTGCTGGCGAAAGATGCGATAGAGCCGGTCCCTCCAGCCGATATGACGTCAGGGTTTTACAGCCCTTACTTCATTGTGCCCAAGAAAAGTGGTGGGTTACGACCGATCTTGGATCTGCGAGTTTTGAACCGTGCGCTTCACAAGCTGCCATTCAAGATGTTGACACAGAAACGCATTTTCGAGTGCATCTGTCCCCAAGACTAGTTTGCAGTGATCGACCTGAAGGACGCGTACTTTCATGTCTCGATCCTCCCGCGACACAGGCCATTCCTGCGATTCGCGTTCAAGGGTCGGGCATATCAGAACAAGGTCCTGTCCCAGAGGGCGCCTTCAGGGCTGGGACATTCTGGTCCTCACAGACAACACTGCGACCTTGGCGTATATCAACCGGCAAGGCGGTTTATGTACCAGTCGCATGTCGCAACTTGCCCACCACCTTCTCCTCTGGAGTCAGAAGCATCTGAGGTCCCTTCATGCCATCCACATCCCAGGCACCCGACGAGCTGTCTTGAGCAGCACTTCCAGGGGAGTGGAGACTCCATCCCCAGGAGGTTCAGCTTATTTGGAGGCAGTTCGGAGTTGATCAGGTAGACCTGTTTGCATCTCCAGAAACCACCCACTGCCCCATAGAGGGGAGGTCGGTGGGGAAGCACAATCTGGTCGTCAGGTTCCTTAGGGGGGCCAGGAGGTTAAATCCTCCTAGGCCTCCCTCCCTACCCTCTTGGGATTTGGCATTGGTGCTAAGAGCCCTACAAACTGCCCCCTCCGAGCCTTTGCAGTCAGTCGAGTTGAAGTTTCTTTCTATGAAAATCCTACTCCTGACTGCATTGGCCTCGATCAAGAGGGTTGGGGACCTGCAGGCATTTTCGGTCGACGAATCGTGCCTTGAGTTCGGCCGGCTGACTCCACTCCCTTCAGGGACCAGGTGGTGAACCAGGGATTGTAGGTGGGGGGAGTGAATGTCCAGCGCTCTCTCCACCTCAATACAACGACTGAGGTGCCCTTGAGCAAGGCACCGAACCCCCAACTGCTCCCCGGGCGCCGCAGCATAAATGGCTGCCCACTGCTCCGGGTGTGTGTTCACAGTGTGTGTGTGTTCACTGCTGTGTGTGTGCACGTTGGATGGGTTAAATGCAGAGCACGAATTCCGAGTATGGGTCACCATACTTGGCCGTATGTCACTTCACTCACTTAAAACCTGCAAGCGCTACCCCTGGAGGAGGCAGACCCAGCCCTAGCTTTGCTCTGTCCTGTACGCGCACTGCGACAGTATGTGGATATAACTCAGAGCTTTAGGACCTCAGAACAGCACTTTGTCTGTTACGGGGGACAGCAGAAGGGGAAGGCTGTCTCCAAGCAGAGGATGGCACACTGGATAGTGGATGCCATCACCTTGGCCTATGAAGCACAAGGTGTGCCCTGTCCGCTCAGGATACGTGCTGACTCCACTAGGGTATCGCATCAACCTGGGCGCTGGCTCGTGGTGCCTCGCTGGCAGACATCTGTAGAACTGCGGGCTGGGCGACTCCTAACACGTTCGTTAGGTTCTATAGCCTGCATGTCAAACCGGTTTCCTCCTGTGTTCTCACCTCAAACGGGTAGTGGCACTGAGAGGCCCGGTTCAGAGTCGGCTTACGGCGTCCTTAACGCCTAAATTTCCAAAGAGTTCCCTGAACGGGCAAACCCTGTCGAGTCCTCCAGCACTCCGGCGGCCAGATGTGGCGGAGCGTCTGGCGCCAGGCCTTCAGCCAATGAATTCTTGAAATCTGGTGTGAGGATAGTGCCCATATGAGTCACCCTATTGGGATCCCATATGTTATTTCCACGGTACATTTACTAGGGCCGTGTTTCCCTGGCAGACTGCATTCTGCCATCTCTAAATGATGCAGCCTGAGCCATCTCAGAGACTTCCATGTGCAATAGGGCCCTACAGGGTTATTTCACATGGGTAAATGTCACTTAAGCCCCTCTGGGAGGAGGTGACTCCGCAGTGCGCCTCTTCCAGGTGGAAGGGCACGCTTTCCCACTGTTATCCAAGTCCTACTGTTTGGGTTGCTCGAGGAACAGCAGTAGTCGACCTTCTTTGTGTAAAGCCTGGTCCTATTGTCTGCCTTATAGGAAGGGCCAGGGGGCCTACTACACAGGGCACTGGAGGGGGCACTGGAGGGGCACTGGAGGGGCAGCTCCTGTGGCGCTTTCGTAGGGATCCCAATTCGTCAGTCACCGACGTGACTCGGAGTGACCGACTGAAAGGGAACATCCCGGTGACGTATGTAACCCTCGTTCCCTGAAGGAGGGAACAGAGACATCATGTCCCGTCGCCACAGTTGCTGTACCACAGCTGAGCTGCCGGGTCACCGTCTCGGCTCCTCAGCGAAAACATGAATTAATGCGGTGCACCTGCTGCCACTTATACCTGTGCTGCGGGGTGTGGCAGCCAGATCCGAAATACCGCATGCTAATGTCCATTGGTTCGTTTAGTTACACTCGAAGTGGATTGGTCTCTCTGGCAAGATCCCAATTTGTCGGCAAGTAATCAACACAACCTCGAGACCCTAAATTCCTTCATCTCTCCCTGAGTTCAGAACCTGGGTGTGGTGCTTGATAACTCCTTGAAATTTGATAAACAAATTAAGTTCTAGCTTCTTCCATCTTCATTCTCTTTCTAAAATCAAGTCATTTCTCCCTAAAAGCTCACTAGAGGTTGCTATCCATGCCTTTATTACATCTCGGCTGGATTATTGCAACTCCCTCTATTTTGGTATATCAAAGTCTCATATTTCTCGATTATGCAGCAGCTAGATTCCTGACGGGGTGTAAAAAGTTTGATAATGTTACTCCCCTATTGAGATCATTGCATTGGCTGCCAATTCACTATCAAATTGAGTTTAAAATCTTTCTACTTGTCAACAATCAAGCTCCTCCCTATTTGTCTGATTTACTCCACCCCTACACTCCAGCGAGGAGACTAAGATCGGAGGGCAAATTTCTCCTCCAGATCCCTAGAACCTGCTCAAAGACCAGGGGATCCAGAGCCTTTGAAGTGGCTGGTCCCACCCTCTGGAACAACTTACCAGTTCACATTAGAATGCTTCCACTTTATCTGACTTCAAGTCATATCTTAAAACCCATCTCTTCTCTTTGGCTTTTAATATGTAGCGACGTGTGGCACTTGTATGGTTTTAATTTGTGTACTGATTTTTCTCTTTGTTGCATTTTACTATTTGTTGTGCAGCACTTTGGTCAGCCTTGCTCCGTGCTTACACGTGCATTAGAAATAAAACTGAACTTGAACTTCAACTACTCTTTTTTTTCCAGCTAATGGCCAACGGAATAGCAACCGGTGCATTGTTTGGGACAGGGACAGAAGAGTGCTGTGTGGCACATGTCCAACCTGTAACCTTCAGTAAGGAGTGAAAAACATTGATAAGGATGTTTGTGCAGACTGTGATGTAAAGGGCTGGACAGATTCTCCAGGCCACAAACCACATAAACAAAATGTTCTGAACTTTGGCCTACTACGCCTGTCACAAACCCTTACAGAACAAAATTTAAACATGTATAAAAGAGTTTAGAGAAAAGTAGGCAACACAAGTTAATATTTGAAAGAAGAGAGAATTAATCAATATGGATGTTTTTCAGAAAAAAAAAAGTCTGTTCATGATAATTTTTTTTATTATGAACGTAAACATTTTAAACAATGCAAAGAAAAACTTTTAATAATTTTCTAAAACCCACTTTTTAATACAATGCATTTGCATTTTTTTTTTTTCACACACTGAGATAATAAATAGTGTAGGATTTAATTTGAAACACTTTCATTCAAAAATTACTATTAAATTGCACAAATAATTACAAAGAAACTGTACGCAACATGTTGAATTAAACATTAATTCTTTAAAGAAATTATTATTTTTTTTTACAGTGCACTAATGTAGGAAGCCACTGCACCTGGACTCACTGGAACTGGAAAAAAATTAACAGAGGTTTTGGTGATAAGTTTGAAACGTATGAGTGAACCAGAAACAAACACTGTCTCCACACTGTAAACATTTATTATTTCATTATGCAACATCATGTGCAGTTAAAGTAGTCAGTTAGTGAATCTGAAAGATATGCATGCATTCATTCAGATTGGTCACAGATAACAAAAAAAATTATAAATCTGCCCCAGAGACAATATTACATAATTAAAGTCATAAAATGATGCCAAGAGATATCCTATGTTGATTAATGCATGTAGGCACCTATAATCTAATTGTATTATAAAGTAATACAATTGAAACATTTTGGATATATATCCAATCCAACAAACGCAAATACATTTTTTAAGAAAAACCGAATGTTGTAATAATGAATCAAAATTGCCTGGATATATTTTTTATGGGTAGTTTTTTTATTTTATTTTTTTGTTTTCTGATTTTAAAATATCCATTTGTAAGGGCTAATCTAATGTGAAAAATTTGTTTGTTTGTCTAAAGGAAGGTTTTGGTAGGATATTAATGTATAGCTCCAAACAGATGAATGGTGCTATAAGTGTAACATAAGCTATACATTTTGAGCTGAATGATCCCTATAATAGCCGTCATATGAACAATGTACAGAAGACAGCCATATGTACAGAGCATGACTGAGGGACCTTTGAACAGAAGATGTGAATGAAAGTTAGTTAGTGAATGGACCAGCCGCCTTTAAAACCATTCACAGATAACAAGATATGCTGGGAGGTGCCGTAATCTGAAGACTTGCCAACAATAAGCTCAACTAATCTTGAAAAGATCTGTTAAAGAGATGATTACAGCCACATAAATTCATCATAGTCAGGATATATTCGTCTTGAAACTTTCACAATTGAATTGTGTCTCATAATTTAGACCAATGTTCAAACGTTTCTAGAAGACATACTGTATGGGGGGAAAGCCTCATTAAAAAGTCACAAGTCAAAGTTATTTTAACTAAATTGCTTCATGGCTAATTAATATTTGAAGAACCTTTGTCTGCCAAATGTCTGTGTGTCAAGGTCAATAAATATTACCAGAAAAATACCATTTATGAAAAGGCAAGGTTAGTTCAGGCTATAACATGTCATGCGGTGCAACTCCCCAAAATGTATAAATGATCATTATTATTGTTTATCAATATATGAATTAATGCAACAAAAAAAATTAAAGATAAAAATTAAAATATTTTCTTATTTTTTCATGAAAATATTCATGAAAAAAAATAAATTTTTACTTGCTTTATGAAATGTATTACAAAACATTTTTTGAAAATATTTAGATGTGTATATTCACATCATGTATTCAATATATAAAATGTTATTTTTTATTTGATATACCACATGCCATATTTACAGTCATTAGAAACTTTTCTTGACAATGGTATAAATATTTATCTAAACCAACATAAATATAATGAGCACATTTCTAAGAGGCAGACTTTAAAAAGTTTTTTTTTTTTTTTAATTATTTTATTTTCCCTAACATGGATATTTGTCTTTCATAATGCAGACCAACTTTCATATTCAATAAAGAACTCAGTAAAAGGATGAAATTCTTGCTAAATGTAATTTTTTTCTCAAAATCTTTTATTATTATTTCATTTATTATTTTTAAATTATTTTAACAAAACTTAAAAAAAAAAAGCTTTACTGCTTATTAATATCTGAAAATAATTTGTCTGCAATGACTGTGTCAAGGTCAATAAGCCTCATCAAATATTAGATAATTATCAGAAAAATACCTTTTATGAAAAGGCAAACTATTTTTAGAAATTAGTTGATGTTCATACCACATCATTAGAAAGCTAAAAAAAAACATTTTCTTAAAGATACCATTTTCAAGAAAATGTTATAAAAATCAGTTTTCTAACTACATTTCTAAAAGATATTTCCTTCTCTCTCTCAATGGACATATGGTTTTCATAATGCAGAGAATTAAAAAAATGTATACAACAAACTAAAAGGCCAAAACTGATGATTTGAGTTTTGCAGCCACCTATCCTGTACATGCCATCTGAGGTATTTTATAAAGAGTGCACTGCAAAAATGTTCGCTGAAGCACTGCATTTAACTTGAAAATCAGCATTAGCAGTTGCAACACAAAACTGCATCGGTTTGCGTTTTACAAATATTGCACTACATGCCCTTTTCATGCTTGTTTTTTGATGAAATCCAACATATGACTCCAGGAACGACTGCAGTGGGAATCACCAAAGCCACAGCGCTCTTGCAGAATGACAGAGAGTAGAAAAGTAACTGGTTACTTGAGGAAAACGTCATCTTATCCAGAAGCTGCAGCAACACCAGTGACACACCAGTGCACACCAGTGACACACCAGTGCATCCTGTCCTGCTGTGTTTCCTGCCTGCTCTTTCATTGTAGCCTGACAAGTGAAGGCCAAGTCCCAGACCAAAAAGTGTGCCCATGTTCCTCAGCAGGCTGGCGAAGGGGGTGCTATCCAAAAGGACCCAGCCTGGATTGACGCACCATTTCTGGGCCTTCGCCAATGTCCACAGCAGATCCACACCCACGGCTTTCAGAAGCACATAGAAACCCACCGCGAAGAAGAGCAGGAACAGAGTCACGCTGATGTACTTCCTCAGACCTGCGCTGTAGATCCACTGCACTCTGGAGAATATTTCTGCTACAATTATACCTGGAAATAAAAGACCACCAGCTATGAGAGCGTCTGGATCCAACATGAAGCACAGATGCACTATCAAGTGAACATAGTGATGCTTATTTTTTCCAGGATCTATTCATTCAGAAATACATCAAAATGCAATTCATACATAACATGGCTTGAATACATCTCTTATCCCCACCCACCGTATTATTATTTCTAAGAAAATTATTTAAAATAAAACATTCAAAACTTCTTTTATTTCAGCTGGTTAACAAAGTAACATTTCTCATTTCAATTTAGTTTAACTTGATTTAATGAAATAACTACAATTGATATACAAAAATCAATAAAAACTACATTAAAAAAAGTGGAAAAAATTGAAAAAATTATTTGAAATTATTTTAAATATTTAAATACTAGAATAACACTGATTCTGGTTGTAAAATGTCATGTGATGCAACTCCCAAGAATATAATTATTCACATATTTTTATAAAGAAAATACATACAGTATCTTTTTATTTACTCTACGCTAAAAAAGTGTTATAACCATTTTTGAAAATAGTGATTGAGATGTGTATTTTGCAATTTTCTTGATGGTTACACCACGTGGCATTTTTGCATTAGAAAGTTCTAAGAAACTTTTCTTGAAAATGGTATATTTGGTATACGTTTTTCTAAGCAAACATGAATACAATGAGTAGCTACATTTCTAAGAGTTAGATTTTTTGATAGATTATTCCCTTTTCTGTATGGTGGATATGCCACTGACCCACACACGCACACACACACACAAAAGTAGACACCCTAACCCACCTGAAATAACTCCACTGATAACTTGGTGTGGGAAATGGGCTGCGAGATAGACTCTAGACATGCACACCAGTAACTCCACCAAACCCAAAAGCATCCAGAGCATCAGCTGCAAAAATCTGCAAGTAGAAATGACAGTCAGGTGTGTGATATTAAAGCAATAAGCCTAGATGATAAGGCACAGATGTCTCAGACTGACCTATACTGTAAAGGAGGTAGTTTTCTTGTAGCAGCAATGGAAAGCACTGCTGTAACCATCACATACCCAACACCCGCAGAACCCATGGCGTGACCCGACGGGCTTCCTGACAGACAAAAACCAAGCAAGCAGTGTGGTGAAAACAGGTTAAACAAATATGAAAATATTACATTACAAAAAGTATCAAATCATTGGTTGTGTGGGAAAGATAATGTTGTTGGATTAGAGATACATCTGTTCAGGAGCCTAAACTGGTCTGCTGGTTTCTTAGGTTGCTTTAGAGGAGTTTTGGACACCAGCTAACTCCAGCTTAAACAAGATCAGACCAACAAACCAGCTTAGGCAAAATACCAGCAGCCATTAAGATAAAATATCAGTTCAGGACAGGTAATTTATGGCCTTTTTAATTGATCCAGGGTGCTAATTTAGGTCAAGAATCAATGGATACTCGCCAGCATGTGTAATATTAAGAGCAATACGTATGACTTCATTCAGATACGGCCCTTGAACTGACACGCTACGATAACTAGAGGCAGATCCGTTTCCACATGAAAGATTAGAACAGCAACCTTGCTTAAATTGCATAACCACCGGTTTACAGAGTAGCAGATTTTATTTGGAGATAGAGCTGTAACTCATACACAGCATAGTCAAAGTGGTTAGAAGGGGATGTAATGTACAGTCAGTCGGTTTTTATTTTTTAGGAATTAAACCCAAATTGGGAAGAGGAGGGGTCACTTATTGAGCAATAATGATCAGTTCAATGTATATTATTCTGATTATTAAATGACTAAGTACCAAAATAAATAAATAAATAACCAAATAAGCATGAAATAAAGATTTAAGTTGAAATCATTTTATTATGTGAGACTGACCAATCAAAATCAGGTGCTTCAGATAGCCTTGCAATAAATACTGTAATATACCTGGTCCAGTTTCACATGTGATGGAGAATTGCTGCAGTTCAGGATGTTTTACAGGGCCATAAAACTTAGTCTCATGCACCCACCAGTATGGCCTCTCACCGAAGAGAACCCTATGAATATATCATCAAATAATATTGAAATGCATTATTAAAAATGTTCATTTCAATTATTAATTTAATTGCAGAGGGAGAATAGCAGCACAAAGACAAAAATACAGCATAATTTGATAATATATAATAAGTTATGTTATTATTATAATATAATAAACATGCATTATTGAAATTATCATCAAATAAATATTATTTAATTTAAATTAATGATCAAATTATGCTGTAATTTTTTTCTTTGTGCCGCTATTCTCCCTCTGCAATTAAATGAATAATTGAAATGGACATTTTAAATTTTTTAACATTGAAAGATCCATTTTACAGTGTAATAAACTGGTGCAGTATCAGAAATGTTCTAAATTAAATTAGCAAGATATTTCTATTAATTTTAAACATTAATATTTAAATGATTATTAATTAAATATCATTTAATTCATTATAAATCAATAAATTGTGTTTTATGTTTGCCTTGTACAATATTTAATTTATAATATTTCTGAAAATTGATTACACTGTGGAACATAATTTTTCAAAGAATGATTTTCTTTAAGTAGATACACAGAATCAGTATTTTCTTGTAAAACAAGCCTCAAAAATAATTTTTACAGTGTGATAAATTGGTGCACTATTGAAAATATGAATTAAATTATCAAAAAATTTTTTAGTTTCTATTAATATTAAACATATTAATATTTAAGTCATTTATTAAATAAATATTAATTAAAGAAAATATTAAACTGTGTTCTGTCTTCTTTGTGCTGCAATATTTAATTTATAACATTTCTGATAATGCACCAATTTACTACACTATAAAATTTTCTTTTGGAAGTTGTAGATTAAACAAACAATACTGGAGTATGTTTCACAAGAAAATACTATTTCAGTCTTTCTACTTCAAAATTTCATCTTGCCATTCCTTAATATTAGTTGTGAAGTTCACTACAATTTCTGCATCGTTTCAAAGTCAGTGTATCGACCAGCATAATCTTATTTCTAGCTCAGGCATTAACAATACACAAACCGATGAGCATCTCACCACTTCAGCACGAGGTTTATCCAGTCTCCAACCACAGCCACCCAGATGAGTTTGACACCCACGTCTCTGCGCAGATGAAACCAAATGGGGAAAAACACAAAGAAGGTGGTGTGGAGATCCGCCACCGAGGAGACCCACTGAAACAGATTCTCAAAGTCCCGGTACTCCGTCTGCAAAGAGACGGCTAGGTTCACCCCCCAGCTGTGGAGCAGGTCCATCTCTGCAGTCTGAGATCGGGATGGTCACCCTGGAAAAGCAGAGGACAGACACAAGGCACAGGGATGGGGATCAAACTGCAGATACACAGGCAACCTGCCAGGCTTCGTCCAGCCGTCGGACCCCCGTTTTCTGTTCTAGTTGGACTTTATTCAAGGCTAGACGGATTGGTTTTGTTTGCATGTTGACTGGAGAACTCAGAGGCCCTCGATTTCAGGACCTTTCACCTGTGATGACGCTGATGGGTCACATACTGATAAAATGCTGAGTGGACACACTGATTAGTTTTGTCTTTGGTTTCATGGAGTGTGATGTCACTGCGATCACATTTTGGAATGATGCATTTAATGTAAATGATCTAGTTTTAATGGTTCTGTCTGGCTTGTGATCATGGGAAAAATAATTAATCATGATTGATCCATTCTTGTTCTGACTTGTGACTGTTTTGGTGTACTTAATGTCTTACAAAGATTTTTTCTTTTTTCTTTTTCATTTGTGCATACTTTTAAAAATAGCACTTATTATTGAAATAATATACTCTAAAATAATATACTTGTGTACAAATTGAATGTAATGTTATTTGGAGACTTCATTGCATGTTATTTACAATTAAATGAAAATGTATTTTAGTTTATTTATTTCAGATGCAATTAGTTGAATTTAAGAGTGCTTTTTTGACCCACGTAAATAGGATGCAAGTTCATAATTATTTCTTTTGTCTTTTGAAATATGGTTAAAGT